>NC_037092.1:46130834-46442253 GCF_002994745.2 Rosa chinensis
AAAACCCTGTGGGACAAAAATAACCCTGGTCGAAGGACAAAAAGAGCACAACATGTCCTTCACTCTTCGAGATCGAACATGTAGACATCATACCTCCCCCTGATGTCAATATCTCCCCCTGTTTGCTACAATCATGGGAGTTCGGATAATTTTTCTCAATCTGTTGCTCTTCACATGTTTCTCGAAGGTGGATTTAGGTAACGACTTTGTGAATAAGTCCTCTACATTATCCTCTGATCGGATTTGATTCACTTCAATCTTTAGAAGTGATTAATGTTGTTGCTGATTGTAACAGAACTTAGGCGATATATGCTTGGTGTTGTTGCCCTTGATGAAACCTAATTTCATTTGCTCAATTCATAAATGCATGTAGGTTCATCTATGATAGACTTCAAACCACAAGCTCCTCGAATGTGTCTAATTACAGACCTTAGCCATATGCATTCACGCACGGGTTTATGTAGAGCAATAATCTCTGCATGATTTGAGGAAGTAGCAACAAGGGTCTACTTTGTAGACCTCCAAGATATTGCAGTGCTTCCCATGGTAAAGACATAACCTATTTGGGAGTGACCTTTGTGAGGGTCAGAGAGATACCCCGCATCAGTAAAACTCATCAAGACATCGTTGTCATTTTGATGGAGGGGAGGAGGAGAACGTCGGCCACCATGGACGGCGGCCCCGACGTCTACATCACGGAAGGTGGCGTTTTGCCTTGTGGGGTCCGATCCCACACTTCCGTCATTTCTTTTCTCCCTGTAGGGATAGAACAAGCCAATATCTATCATACATTTTAAGTAACGAAAGATTGTTTTTGTACCAGTCCAATGGCGTTGCATTGGCGCAGGGCTACATCTAGCTAACAAGTTCATAAAAAATGAGGTGTCCAGTCTTGTATTGTGTTAAGTACAATAATGCGCCTATTGCACTTAGGTAAGACACTTCTGCCAATTAACACGTCTTTGTCATCATCCCTGGGACGTAGCGTATCCCTCTTAGGGTCAAGACTACGGACGACCATGGGAGTGCTTCTTTGACTTTATCAAAATGCAAAGCATTTATTGACACGGTATACAAGTTCTAAATCTAGACAAAACCGTGTTCTCCCAAGGTACTTCATCTCAAACTCGAATTTCAGGTGTTCAGCGGTTTCCCTTAACTCTAAAGGGTTCCAATTATGTTTATCAACATAAACCTTGGCAATTGCAAATCCAAAACTTGTCATGAAAACGCAGGGGCATAATTCATCATATCCCTTCCCAATCAAGTAGTCACTTTAGTGAGCGTTTCACCCTCATTGCAAACGCGCTCCGTGGTCAAGAGCCACTTGATTTGGATAAATGAAGTACACAAGATCCTTCATTATATTCCGTATCTAGATCCCCATAGAGATATGTAATGACCACATTCGTAAGCTGTATGTTCAGTTATTCGGAAACTACTAAATTGACAAGGTAGTGGAGTACAATAACATCCATTACGAGAGAATATGTCTTCTCGTAGTCGATTCCAGGTTGTTTTGTGAGAAGCCTTGCTCCATAAGGCGACATTATCATATCTTTTTCTCATCACGCTATCTAACGAAGACCTATTAATGTCAATAGGTTTTATGTTAGGAGGTGTTGGCATCTCAGGCCCGAAATCCTTCCTCTTCGTTAGTGAATTTAATTCAACCTGGATCGCATCTTTCCATTTAGGAAAATTTTCTCTACGTTGGCATTCTTCAACGGAGTAAGGTTCGATGTCATTGGTCTCAATAATTCCACGTCTTCATGTACACTAGTGTAATTCATAGAGATCTGTATATTCTCAGGAATTGGTTCTAACATTGAGGCGTCCCCCAACGATGTCTCTTGGACATAACCACAATCCAGAATATTCTTATGAGACTGATTTTGAGTATCAATGATCAATGGATCAAGTTGTGCCAAACTCACTCTCTTCCTAGGGCGAGAATGCATCGAACCTATGGGTCTCCTACGCTCTCTAGCGGAACCCATGGCCTATGCCGCCATTATGCCACCTTCGTGGCGTCACCATATCACCATCCATGGTAGTGGTGCCGTACCCATCTCCTCTAGGTGTCACCATGTCCTCTTGTGGGGACATCAATCCTTGCAGACATGTTTGTAGCAGGTATATGTGATCTCGTCACTTTTAGGGGATCAAGATGAGACATAGTAGGGACAGATCACGACAATTCCTGTCGTTCCTGTTGAACATTGACGTTCTAATCTCCCCCTAACGATGGGAAGACTGTCTCATCAAAGTGACAATTCGCAAATCCAGCGAAAAAGAGATCGTCTGTCAAGGGTTCTACATATTGGACTTATGATTGGAGACTTATGTCCAACACAAATATATATATGCATTCGTTGCAATGACTCATGTTGATGCGCTATGGCGGTGCAATTGGCACATAAACCGCACACTCAAATATGCATAAGTACGAGATATTAGACTCGAACCCAGTCACTAGCTGTAACACAAATAAAAGTTGAGTGGCTGCTATGAGTCGTAGACGAATTAGCATAGCTGCATGCGATATTGCATAACCCAAGCGGAAATATTGGTGCGAATTACTAAAGTCTAGGCTACCATCGTAGTCTTTTAATGGTGGCTTTTCCGCGAGACCAATTGGATGTGTACATGGGAATATGATACTTGATATCAATACCCAATGATATGCAATAGTCATCGAAAATTTTCGATATAAACTCTCTAGCATTATCAAGCCAAATTGACTGAATGGGATGATCTGGGTAGTGAGCCCGTAGCCATATGTTCTGGGCTAGGAGTTCATCATAAGCAGCATTACTAGTGGGCGCTAACACGATACGTGACTAGCGTGTCCGCACATCAACCAACATCTAAACAGTCCGCACGTTGGTTGAATCGGTTCACTGAATCCCCTTGGATTCTTTATAAGAATGGAAATATTTCCGTTGGGTTCTTTGCGTAGGATGGTCTCGATCCTAATTTTGCTAAAGAGCAGGCTTTGTAAAACGAACGATGGGCCTTAGAAGCAACCAAGGAAGAATTTGGTTGAGCCACGAAGTCACAATGAACTTTAGAAGTAGAAAAATGGGCCAAGGAGGCATTGGTGGCGTCAAAGCCCTCTTTGGGCCGCAGGGGGTAGGCGGCGCTGGCCATTGATGACCGGTTGTGCATAGGAATGGCGCCGTGTGGAACATGTGCCCTTCCTTGGACCGAATTTCGGTTTTTACTTCTTTTCGTTTTGAAAAATGGATGTCCATGTGAAGTCTTTAATATACGGATCATCATATCATGACTTGGGTATCCCCAACGGTCGTGCCAAAGCCTATATGTGTCAGAATCCCATAAGTCATCTCTCATGACATGGCTGGATTCAGTGATGCGAATAGTGGTTGCATACAACCCACTAGAGCGACACATAAGTTTCTCTAATACTCATTTATGTCCGTAGTCATTAGAGGTGATGCAAAGGAACTCTTGTCCATTCTCACAATGTGTTTCCACATGAAAATCATTGGCTCTTATATCTTTGAAATAATAAAGTTCGAATTAAAGTATGTCCAAGACATGAAATAAAAGAATCAACACTTTATTAATAGCCAATGATTACATCAAAGTTTCTTAACCAAAGTCTAATCCAAAATAAAAATCAAACTTAGACAAATCGTAGTCACTCAATCCGTTTGGTAACTCCAATCAAATATGACCAGGGAAGTAGAGAGAGATGTCGGTGGAGCGAGGCTCTCTTAAGTACCACTAATCTCAATCACTTTCCTAGACATCATACTTCATTGGATGCGCCACTTGAGAAAGAGTTAATACAAAATTGTCATTTATTGATTAAGGCATAATTGCCATTACATAATTCTTGGAAAAAATAAAGGACTATTCAAAATAAAAATATGCCGCATTTTGTCTTCATCGCCAGATTTAAAGTCTTTTTGAACTCGATGTCTTGATCACCATTGATCAAGTACTCCATAAAACATAATGTAAAGGATGCTCTCTTGATTGAGGCGTATTGACGCAATATAAATTGTCCCTAGGACCATTGGCGTTGGAATAGTGCATGTTACCATGGCCAAAAGTGGTGCCATGGTGTCCAACCCCCAACCCTCAACGTCATGACTCCTTTGGTCATGTATTTGCCAACTTTGGCAATTACCTTCATGAGCATGTTGATCATATCATCCATGGCGACTTCTTCTAGCCATTGAATGGTGCTCATGGTAGCCATCTTGAGGCATACCATATTTTCCATTCACAAAATTCGTGGTTGTGCCTTTCAACACATGCCATAGCTCCAATTAGCTGATGGAAATTTGTGATCCGTCTTGCGTTTACATGAGTCCGGAATAAATCAAAGGACCTCATAGCATAGACAGGGAAGGTATTGAGGGTTTTCTCAATCAATTGTTCTTCTGCCATAGTTTTTCACAAGCATGCATCAATGATCTAATGGAGAGAGCTTCCGAACAATATTCCATAACTCTGTCAAAGTTAGAGAAGCAGAGATAATTCCATCATGCTTCTAAGTTCGGAAAATTGTGAATGCTGTTAAAACATTCACGAAGCGCTACCCAAAGGTTTCTAGCGCTATCCTCATTCATGTACTCAAACTGGAGTGCCATCTCCATGTGGCGCTTCATCAGGATAAGTGCCCTGGAATTATCTATCTCAGTTTGTGAGTCTTGAGCGGTTCCTTTAGAACAGGGCTCTTGGATTATAGGCAATAAATATCTCTTGCCCGTAGAATCCAATGGAGTAAAATTGAGCTCGTTCAAGTTTGATATCCAAAAAGGAGAAACAAGAACGGATTAGTTTCAGAGTCAATGCTTCCACAAAAACTAATATTAAGATTTCCGAGCCTTAATGCTACCAAGAAATCGATTTTCAAGAAATTTGGATTAGACTGAAACAATAATGTTTAATATGGTCAAAAATAGATGCTTGCGGACACTCTTAGTCTGAATATTATGAAGACTCTTAGTTCATTGATTACGAACGCTCTTAGTTCGTTTAGCGTGAATCCCCAAAATTCCGCTTATTAAATAATCGAACTCATGTTCATATATTGCAAATCCTGCAGCAAATAAAGAAATTTAAAAGACAAGAAAGCAGGAACTTTAATCTTTAAAACTTGTTGAAATTGGGAGCAGATTCTCTTCTAAACATCTCCCACTTCGAATGGTGTACAGGTCTCAAAACGACTCCAATAGGGCTGAAATTTGGAGGTTAGATAGAAGAGACAGAGACGAACAACTTTGATGAAGGAAGGATTTTGATCTGAGGTCCTGATCAAGACTTTTCGGGGCGTGCAAACAGGCTGATCTGCACAAGAACAAGTGTGCTATTGTGTTGCAGGGGCAGCAGGAGTGCGATGATGCTGCAAGGGCAGTAGGCGGCACACGGGTGCTCAAGGGCTGCAGGGGCAGCGCGGGAATCAGGGCTGCGACGTTGTAGACTAGCACGGCTAGGGCTTGCAGCAGTTTTTGGTGAAGCGGTTTTCGGGTTTTGATTTTCTTTTAGGGCTAGGGTTAGGGCTCGTGCTGATAACGTGTTTAAGTAAATTGAAATTGCAGAGAGAATTGATGGGAGAATTGTAGTAGTATTATTGATAATAGAAGCCCTATATATAGGGATTTACAGAGTACACAAAAGGTAATAGAATCCGAACATATCTAGAAAATCCATAACCTTCTCCTATTACAACTCTAGGACTAAACCCTAGTTTGAAGAGGCACACAAGATGTCGACTTCCTTCAACAGAGACCACAATTTTTAACGGAGACCACAATTTTCAAGTCCTTGGCCATGAGTACAAAGCCTTCTACTTTTGCATTTTACGACGATCCCGTACGTTCTTTACGGCTTGAATTAATGCCTTCTCTCTTTCCTGAGAAGAATTGTGGAGACCCCAATAAACTTTGTAATTAGTGGAGACCACAATTTTCAAGTCCTTGGCCATGAGTACAAAGCCTTCTACTTTTGCATGGCATTTCACATTCACTTCGGAGATTGGAAGGTTGCTAAATAAGGGAAGATTCTGTTGTGATGCTATAACCCAACTCAGAAGTTGATCGTCTCCGTAAAATCCACCTTTCTGAAGAAAACTGAAACCTGTTTTTCGGTTTCCATTTTGGCTAGTGCTACTACTATCAGTAGCGCCCGCCGCCTGGTATGTCCATATTAAGCCTTCTATGATGAAGAGAATGCGATCAAGTGGTTCTCCTTCTTGGAAAACAAAGCTATTATCCTGATAGACCACTGGCTTCAGACAATCGCAGATCGGTTTCAAAGCTTCATCTTTCAGAGTTCTAAGCTTTGGCACCTATATAGAACACACAATAAGAGTGTTATTCTCTGAGTCTTTGACTTGTAATCCAAGGATCAAAATCCTTCTGTTATTTAGTACTTTCGTTTAATATACAATATGTAAAAAAAGATTGGAGATTGGAGATTGGAGCTTGGTACGTACCTTGCTCAGCATTTCCATGCAAAGAGATTGTTTAAGATGTTTCCGAGATTGCACGGGAAGAATAGAGAAGATGTTCTCTATATTTGCATCTTGTATTTCTTCCCACTTTTTTTTTGTATGTACTCTGATGGCTTCCATCATATCTGTCTTGAGATCATTGCTTCTCATCCACATTTGTATATCTAGCTCTTTTGATTTGAATTTTTTTCTTCTCTCCTCGGAATTCGCAGTTTTCATCGAAATAAATGTCTGTTTCAAGATAAGCAAGCTTCATCAGAGTATATATCATCAAATAAGTGAACAGTTTAACCTTATGATCTACAAACCACTTCACACAATTGGATGAACCAGGCCTGGAGTTAAAGGAATTTGAAAACCAACCTGTACTTTTCCAATGAGATATAAGAATAATAGCAGGCCAATGATTGAAATCAGAATTGCAAAGCAGTTTTCCCACACATAAGTACTTGTTTGCAAATTTGTGCCAAAATTACTGCGAGAGAATAAGAATATAAATTAAGGACCAAGCAACAAGTACTGTCGTTCTCTGTTGCGAGCAGTTAAGGATATTATATTTCCCGAAGACATATTACTACTTTTCAAGCTTGGTAGTCTATAGAATGGTTTTTGTGCTATGATCATTGTGGAATGTGAAAATTACTCAAATATTAACTTCTTTTGTGGTATATTTTGATTTAACAATAAAATTGTCTAAGATTAAAGTAATAATTGATAGATTGACGATTAAAGGGATATATTAAAAAAAAAAATCCTATCGAAAGAAAAAGCATATTGATTTTCAATGTATAATACATACCTCAGATTTCGAACTCCCCACCAATAAGAGTAGAAAAACTTCTTTGGAAATTGTATTGACGCCGTGTTATTATTCTTAAGAGAATCAAGAAAGATTCCAAAATCAAATGGTGCAGTTTCATTTGCCGGAACATCTACAAGGCAATATTTATCTATAGAATTGATGAATGTCAAATCTCTTGAAGTCATGTTTTCATGGCAGTAAAAATTACATTTTACTCCACCATGCTTTTTGCACGCCTGGTGCCAACAAGATGTCTCTTGTTGAATAGAAAAATAATACCAAAAGGCTCCAAGTACCTAAACCACAAAATACTGTGTCAAAATAAAATTTTGGTATAATTGATAATCTTAATGAACAGGTAATATCAGTAAACACTTGCAGGGAAGAACAATCTCCACCATAACTAGCCAATTCACATGCAATCCGGCCTTGCATGCTTATCTAGGTCCAATTATCAAAAGATATATTCTTTAAATTTCAGTTGATATTTGTTTTCGTTATGAGTATTGTACTTTTGTATACGGGGTATTGTGGACAATTTGATATAATAAAGTGTGAAAAAAAAATGCATAATGTATTGGTTACCAACTCTGGCATTTAGCTTAGTGGTACGATATTTTTCTCAAAACATTAATAAGAGCCCTCTCTCCTTAAATTGGTACAATTAGTAAAAGTTGGCAATTTTTTTATTTTTTTTATTTTAAGAGAATTGCTACGATATTTGATCAACTATTAATTAAATACCATGGTAAAAGTCAAAATCTAGAGAGAACAAAGATAAGACTTACATGGCTGGCAAGGATGTACAAGAAAAAATAGAATGAACATTTAACCCATATTCCAGTCCTTGGTCTAAGTTGTATAGATGAATGACGCATTCGATAAACCCTCGGCAGATACTGGGCGAGAAGAAGAAAGTTTAGTATCTTTCTTTTATCCAAACATCTAGAGCTTCTAACAGCTACTATTATCACCTGGACAAAATAAATAAGCTGGGGTTAGAATAACATATGCATCTAACAAAATAAATATATAAGCTGGGGTTAGAAGAACATATGCATCTATAAAATAGTTCTTACTTGGGGGATGGGAAGAACAGCCAAAAAGTCGATTAAGATGGTGTGCCACGACAAGTTACGAGCTAATGACTTAGCAAACTTATTTCCGCTCACACCTCGGTTTCGTTCTTCAGCAGTCATTTTTTCAATGTTTTTAAGACAATCTGCCCTTGTTTTATTCACAGCTTCACAAATTTTATGTATAATATTCACCATGAAACCGATATCGGTGAGTGATCGGAAAATAAGTGTCACATTTCTCAATATTGTGTCCATTCCAATGCACTTTCTTTTCCCATCAATTATTGGAAGGTAAAAGAACAATGGATCCACTAAGACTGCAATCACACATGAAATTGTAAGTATGAGAGTACGGTGTGATTTCAAAATTGCAAGAAGTCCTTTAGTCGCTGTCCATTCCATTTCTCTCGGGTGTGATAGTGCAGCTTTCACAATGACATCATATACGGAGCTTTGAATCATAAGATTTTATTTCTGAAAGAGCAAATCAAAGTATATTTGGTTTATTGACCAAAAAAGAACAAAATATATTTGTTAGGTATTCTTTAGGTATTAAATAATAGGAAAATTCTAGAATATGTTAACATATGACATACATAAAATCATCACTTAATTTTAGAACTTAATTACTCAAATGAGAGAACCTACTACAATTACAACTTTTAGAATTTAATTAATCAAATGAGAACTTACTTAACTATACCTTAATGATGACTTTTTCCTAGTTACCATGAGTCCTCAAAGTAATAAATATTACATAAAATAAGACGTGTATGAGAAATGTTAATGTACTATAGCTTTATCCTAAATAGTGATAATAAAAACTCCAAATTCTACTACTATTAAGAGAATTGTTTCCTTTATTCAAAAAAAAAAAGAGAGAGAGAGAGAGAGAATTGTTTCCTAACATTGGTCAACCTTCCCATATTGCCCCTTTAAGATAACAAAAACAAAAAAAATCAAAATAGTAATAAAAAAAGCTACTCATTACCTAATGTGAAGAACACTCCCACTTTTATACATATACCATAGAGGAATTCTTCCTTTTTATTACAAATAAGAATATGACTGGAAATTTGTATCAATAAAACTAACCTCGAGTTATGTATGGGCTCTTCCGGGTTTTCTCCAAATTACTCATCATTTATGGCTCTTTAGGTACGATGTAAGGGTGCTTTAGTTTTTTTTTTTTTTTTCTCTGCCAATTCTTCGAGTCACAGTTATTTAGAATGTGGTCCTGAAATATCAATATTATAGAAACTAAAAATGATTAGCAAATAACGTCAACAATATTCTGAGTATAGTTTCTTCATTTGACATGCAATAGAGCAAGTAGAAATCAGAAAGACGAAAAATTAAAATGAAAAAAAACAAATTTTAAAAAAAATAAAAATAAAAATCAATGATGTAACTAGGTGAAGCACAACCACCTTCACAGGAAATATGCTATACAATACAAGTAGTAAATACAGAAAGATTTCTACCATTTACATCAAAATTAACTTGTGACTGAAAATACCCGTTTTATGGCAAGTTTACGATGTGGACAAGTAGACTGGAACCAAGGATACTTTGACCAAAAAACAGAAGAAGAACTAATTAAGGGTACAACCGTACGAGCCAGGATAGAGAAACAGCTAGACAGAGAAAACTTGCGTGCTTCAGTAGTGTTGTTTTAAACTCATTACCAAGCAATCTGGAAGAGGAGGAGGGCGAGATTTGTAAAGCAAAGAAGGGCAGTGCTATATACCCCAGTCGAGTGTGTGTGAGACATACTCAGCCATCTGTCAATTTTCTATTTGTTGAGAAACTAAAGCAACCAAAACGTTTCTCGCTCCTCATGTGTATATTTTCACTGCCCATTTTAACCTCTGTGTCTGATTCTAATGAACCCAAGATGCAGCCTCCACTTTACCAAAAAGAAAGAAAGGTGCAGCCTCCACTCAACAGAGACTTGCTCCTTCCTTTCAGGGCCGACCAAACCAAAGAACCATCGATCTACAAAATCTAAGAGGTAACCGAAGGCCAAGATGATATACAAAATCTTGATCATTAAAACCCCAATAATACGAATACCCAAATTCACCATTTTCTGGTGATGCTCTCCTTCTCGACCTTGATCGCGTTCTTAATTCATCAAAGTTTCAGGGTCGTCTTCTTGATCCAATCCAAGAGAGGGAGGTGTAAACTATGAGTGTTTAGGTCAATTATATGGAAAAGAGTAATGGGTTTTGGATGGTTTTCAATCACAGTTAGTGACTTTTGTTTAATTTATAATTTCATATCTCTTCCATAAAATGGTAAAAAGACCAGCCCTCTGTTCTCCTTTTTCCCTTTTTTTCTTTTCCTTCTCTGTAGCTCCAAAAGAAACTTGAAAATCAATTTGCCGAACTTTCTGCTCACCTCGTTAAGCATGCGACAATCAGAAGTCCATTCCTTCAAGGATTTGAGACTGGCGGCGAGACGGTGACGATGGCCGAGACAGATCGGAGAATCCGAATCTGAAAAAGGGATATTTTTATTTTCTTTTTCAAGAAAAGAATCAGAATAATTTTTAGGGGAGAAGGCTTGTTGACGACAGACATGGGAGGATCTTTACGGATATTTTTATTTTCTTTTTCAAGAAAAGAATCAGAATAATTTTTAGGGGAGAAGGCTTGTTGACGATAGACATGGAGTACTGGGTCGGGGTAGGTGGTGGTGCTGCATGATGGTTTAATTGTGTGAGGGAGGGATGGCGAAAGGTAGAGTTGGCTGTGAGACAATGAGGGTAAAATAGGCTGAAAATATGAAGCGCATGATGAGAGAGAAATGTGTTGCTATCAAATGAATAGCTGACAGATGACTGTGTGTGTCTCACACACACTCATGTTGAGTGTGTATATACTATATAGCACTCCCCAAGCAAAGAATATATATGCGAGATTAAAACTTTAAACTACTAGTTAGGGTTGGGCACGGGCCGGTTACTGAATGATACCGATCCCGGTACTGGAAATTTTATACGGGACGGGACGGGACGGGACAACGTTTTTTCAAAGTTGGTACCGAAGGTACCGAAACCGATCGGGATCGGGTCGGGCCCGGGCCCAATTCGGAATACCCGATCCCTTTTTTTTTTTTTTTTTCCTTCCATACTCAAGTACTTTAACAACTATAAAAAATTTCCAGATTTCTAGGATGCAGATTGCAGTAATGGCTGTAATGCAGCAGTAATGGCTGTAATGCAGTAATGCAAATTCATGAATTCAACAGTAAGTCCAGTAGGTCTTAAACAAGAAATTAAAGTCTGAAATAAGAAATTTAAAGTCTACAAACCATTACATGATAAAAACTAGTTAACTACAAGTCTTGAAGTATTAAACACATTTGAAAAAACCTTCATCAGTTCATCACACTCAGTCTCACAACCTCATAAACTCATTAGTCAACATTTACCACTGCAGCCTTTCCCTTCCCCTTTGCTTTTGGGATTGTTGAACGTGTATTTCTGCTGGAGGCAGTGCTCTCATGATCTAAGTAAGTATTTAAAGTCAGTAATAGAGAAACTACATGTAAGAAAACATAAAACAAAAACTAAAATTGAAACTGATCAAGGTACCTTTCTCAGCCTGCTCATAGAACTCTGTGTTCTCAATTGTAGGCTCCTCTACCTCTTGAGCAATATCATCTCCCAACAACCAATTCTGCATGCAGATTAAAGCCTCCACTGTTTTAGGAGTCAATGAACTCCTAAAAGCATCAATAACTCTCCCTCCAGTGCTAAATGCAGACTCCGATGCAACTGTGGATGTTTGAACAGCAAATACATCTCTTGCTATTGCTGCCACCACAGGAAACTTGGGTCCGTTTATGTTCCACCAACACAAAATATCGAAGCCATCTTCCTCCTCCTCAACAAACTCTAGGGGAGCATTTAGATATTGATCAACTTCATTTGCCATTACAGCCTCTTCACTCTCTTGGACCACCTTTCTCCAAGAGTTTAGCAACTGACCCCGCACACCAACTCTCGTATTGCTGCTTCTATTTGTGATTGTGCTGCCTGAACTTGTAGGGCTTTGATGTCTCTGCATATGTCTCCCACCATCTACGATCGGTGCATACTATAAAAACAAGAACATGAATAAACACATAAAATTAGTATTAACACTCATAAGATCAGAAAATCTAATATTCAAAAAACTGAAATAAAAGGAGTTGTACGGTTGTACCTCATCATATAGCGCCATTAACAAAGATCTAATCTCATTGGTTCTACTTTGCACATCGACATCATCCATACCCTCTTCCTTCAAAAAATGTGAATAATTCCTAAGCTTGAATCTTGCATCTTGCACAAGTCCAACAATAACCAAGTGGTTCAGGTCTGTAAAGCCACCATAGTACTTCAAGAATTTGCTTCTCATATTTGCAACCATATCAGTTAATACATTTTCAGTGTCGGAACCAGTTGCCATCTCGGGTGCAATGAAGAGGTTTTCTATGTTTCTCTCCATGGTAACAACATCATGGAATGTTGTATGCACAGTTGGATGCAAGCTTGCACTAACTCTAAGGGTCACATCATAAAATACTCTAAGCAAATCAACAAAAACCTCAGCCTTGTCCCAATCTGGTTCCTCCGGAGGCCCAACTCTGTTTCTTTTGTTCCTACTAGGAACGACATTGCCTTCCTCATCATATTCCTCCTCTGGTTCCTTGAAATAACCTAGATAAAGCTCATCATCATCTTCCTCCATCCTTGCAAAAGCCTTCTTAAACTTCAAGGCTGCCTCTAACATTAGATAAGTTGAATTCCACCTAGTTGGGACATCTAAACAAACCAGCCTTGTAAGAGGAAGCTTTTCTTTCTCGACAGCTTTCCTAAAGCTATCTAGTCTATTAGGTGAAGACCTAACATACTTGACTGCATTCCTAATGGCTAAAACACTCTTTTGCAGCCTCTTCAAGCCATGTCCCACTATCAAATTGGTTATGTGAGCTGTGCACCTCACATGCATGTATTTACCACCTAAAACTATTTTGTAAGATGAACACTTATTCATCTTTGATCTAAGCCACTCTAAAGCCGACTTATTTGCAGATGCATTATCAACAGTTATGGTCAAGACCTTCTCAATCTCCCACTGCAGCAAACAAGACTCTATAAGTCTACCTATGGTTGCCCCTTGATGGTTTTGGATAACACAAAAATTTATAACCCTCTTGTGCATCTTCCAATCAACATCAATAAAATGGGCAGTAAGCACCATATAATTGATGTTTTGGACACTAGTCCAAGTGTCCGTTGTGAGACACACTCTATACTCCTTCATAGTTTTGGATAGTTCTTTTTTTTGTGCATCATATATGCTTAGGAACCTTCTAACTAGTTTCCTACGAGAGGGTACTTTAAACAAAGGGCACACTCTACCACAAAACCGGTTAAAACCTTTTTTCTCAACAAAGCTAAAAGGCAACTCATCCATGACAATCATTTCGACGCAAGCATCTACATAGTCATCTTGATCATAAGCTACTGCAGTAAGTTTGTTTCCTAGAGATTTATCTCCCACAAGAACCCTCTGACTCTTACTAATATTTGGGGGATAATACCTGCAGAATTGATTAATATGCCTAATCATCCCCGAAGTCCCATTTCTAGAACTATCCGCTGCAAAATCACCTATTTTTCCTCTAGGACAGTGAATACAATAAGCTCGTTTCTTAACAATATCTACATCATTCCCTTCAGCATCTTTTCCCTTCACAACCTTATCATACTCCTTAAAGTGTTCCCAAACAAAACTACGCTTAATAGTTGCTGAACTAACCGAATTAGAATGATCACTTTGAGTTGCACTAGTAGGAACTTGCGCAGGAGCTTCATCTCTTGCAGGAGCAGGAACTTGCTGGTTTGAACCCGTAGGAGCTTGCTGGGTTGAACTTGCTAGAGGAAGAGCTTCAATTTCCCCAGGAGCAGAAGGTGAAGTTGCAGTTGAAGAGTCTTCAAGCCCCGAAGCGGTTGGATGAGGCCGAGCAGCTACCTTCTTCGCTCTAGCCATCGAGTTATTTGAATCAAATAACTGGCATGGAGATGAAGTATGAATCAGCAGCTATGGTTAGTATTTTTGTTTCATAATAGTTGGAGAAACAAACTAAGAGATTGAGAACAAAAAGAAAAAAAAAAGTATGAATCATATGATTCAAAATAAAATTCGACAGAAACAGATGATTAAGATTTAAGAATAGGAAATTTCCGATCTTTTTTTGTGAATTTCAATTTCCAGTAAACCCAACAAGAAACACAACAAAGAAAGGTTGAGGCTACTTACTAAGAGAGTTAGAGTCTTGGATGGTGCTTGAAGAACTGAAGAAGATAACACTCGAAGAGAGCTAGGGGATCGACTGCTATCGGGGATTTAGATGATCTAGAAGAACTGAAGAAGATCTGGAGAGTGGAGAAGACTCGAAGAGAGCTTGGGGATCGACTGCTATCGGGGATTTAGATGATCGAGAAGAACTGAAGAAGATCTGGAGAGTGGAGAAGCAGAAGACTTGAAGAGAGCTTGGACAAAGAGAGCTTGGGCTGAAGAAGATCTGGAGATCGAAGAGAGCTTGGACTGAAGAAGATCTAGAGATCGAAGAGAGCTTGGACTGAAGAAGATCTGGAGAGTGGAGAAGCAGAAGACTCGAAGAGAGCGACTGAAGAAGATCAGGAGATCGAAGAGAGCTTGGGGACTGAAGACTGAAGAGAGCTTGGGGAGTGGAGACTGAAGAGAGATGCGTTAGTTCTCTGTTCTTTAGCGGCTTAGGGAGTTAGGGCCTTAGGTCGATTAGGACTTTAGGTCAAAATGTTTTGATCAGCTGTGGTCATAAATATGTGTTCTCACATATTTGACTAAACTACCCAATTAAAATCAACCAAGTAATATAAAAAATTAAAGATTTAATTTATTTAATTTAAACGGGACGGGACGGGATCAAACGGGATCAACTGGGCTAGTACCGGTACCGGGCCAGTTTCTACTGAAAGGGACAGAATGGGCCCAAATAGTAATTTTCAGATTTTGATCCCGGCCCGTACCGGTGGATTTCGGGACGGTTTCAGAACGGTACCGGGATTTCGGTTTTGGATACCCAGCCCTACTACTAGTAGCCTAGGGTGAAGTAGAAACTGCTTGTTCAGATTCAATTTATAGACTTGCATGCATCCAGCTCAATTGTACTCAATAATTGGACTAGAATTATTGCAGTGCATGTGCTAATAATTAAAGATGTGTATGGAAGTGCTGACGTGGCGCACTCTTGTCCACAAACGAGAAACACAAAAAATTATGACATGGGTTTATAAACGTCAGCACCTCTCTTTTTTAAAATAAAATACAAAAAACGTCAGCACCTCTCTTTTTTAAAATAAAATACAAAAAATGTCAGCACCTTCCCTCCGGTACTATGAGTTTATAAATGACCCCAGTTAGTCTAGACTCTTGACCCAATGCACAAAATTTGCCTAATATAAACTCACTTATAAAATTGCCCAATGCACAAAATGCACAAAATTAGTCTAGACTCTGTTACCTCATTAATAAATTTTAATTCCCACTGAGCTAATTTAATAGTTAAAAGACGACTCTAGACTTTGAAAAATAAAAAATTACATATTATTACTCAACCTCAGTCTCTGTCCCCTCATACCTCAATTTCTCTTCATTTCACCCCGATCCAAATCTCAATTCTTCAACTAAATTTCTATTACATCTGAACAACCAAGAACTGCAGAAAGTATCGCCCGGTGGTCAGCGGCGTCGAAGCCGGCGGAGACAACCAGTTCCAAGGCCGGAGGGGCCGCAAGAATTTCCCAGTGGTCGGCGACCCTGACAATGGTCATGCACTAACTCTCTTTGACCATTGCCATCAAGAAATTCAAACAGTCGTTCATCTCCGGCAACCCCGAGGCTGCAATGAAAGTCGAGGCTAGTCGGAGAAGCCTGCGCAAAGCATGACTTCTTTCCCGTTGTGAATCACAGCGTTAAAGACAGTCTCATAGCTTATGCACACCAATACATGGACGACTTCTTTGCCCTTCCTTTAAAGGAAACACTTTCCTTTCCCAATGAACAGATTCTGCGAAACAAGGCCTAAAAGCAGAGGGCTTAGAACACTCCCACTCATAGCGACGACGTCCCCACCCCAACGAAAGGATTGCTAAACCATAAATATATAATATCAACTTTTTCAGGGGGAGTATTCAGAGCACCGCCGTGCACTTGCACCAACACAAATAAATGGTTAGATTGCATTAAATACACTTTTTGTTTATTAAAAATAAAGTTGATAATAAATATCAAGGGTTGAGATTATTTTATAAGGGTTGGGTCACTTGCACCGTCGGTGTATAGAATAATTTCCAACTTTTTCATGCTTGTTAAATCACGTGGAGTTCTCTGTTTATTGCTTGCTTCTTCTTTGGTAAGGTGGTAGTTACGATTCCATGATTAATCTCCTTTTTTTTCATCATAATAATGGAGGCGTGCATATACATTAGTTTGCTCGTTTTGATTTCCCTACAAAAGTTCAGCTTTCAATGCCAAAGCAATTGCCTAGTCGGAAAAAAAAAATGCCAAAGCAATTGCTAATTAATTGCTTTTTACCAAAATACTAAATTCTAAATTAAAATTTGTTTATTACCCTCAATAAACTTTTATTGCCTTTTAATAAAAGATTTTGAATTGATGTATAATCTTCTCATCTTTTTTATCAATCAAAGTTTTATTTGTCTAATTTTAGGGAGATTAGTTCTAATTCCGGCGACCTAAAGGTTTAATGGGGACAATAAACTCTCAGGTGACCTATGAGATCTCCGATGACCTCTTTGAGGACCTCTAGTGAAGTTTCATAAACTTTTATTACCCCCAATAAATGCTTATTGGAGGGCTGTACAGGTTTATTGGGGGGCAATAAACCTTAATAAACCTCTACGGCGACCTATGAGATCTCCGATAATCTCTTTGGGGACCTCCGGCAAGGTTTTCAGACAAGTCCAGCTGCAGGCGATCGATGACAAGATCCCGGAGACAGGCGACCGGACTCCGACGAAGTCTCATATGGCCTATATATATATATATATATATATGGCCTATATATATATATATATATATATATATATATATATATATATATATATGGGGAAATATCACCAATGTTAACTGAGTTATGACTTATTCGACACTTAACTCACTGTATTTTCAACAATATCACTTAACTCACTCAGTTTTACATCCGTCTTTCACTTAACTCACTGTCGTTAATTTTACCGTTAGAAGCCGTTAAAATTGAGGGTATATTTGTCAAAACACTTAAAATCATTTTTAACTTAAAAAAAAACTACATTTATTAGACTTTTTTTCAAATTTTTTTTAAAATTTCTGAAATTTCTAATAAAAACTATTTTTTTTAACTTAAATATAATTTGAAAAAAAAAAAATTGTCTTTTAAAAAAAAAATGCATTTTTTTAGTATTTAGACAAATATACCCTCAATTTACATTTATTAGACTTTTTTCAATTTTTTAAATTTCTGAGATTTCTAATAAAAAATGATTTTTTTTAACTTAAATATAATTTGAAAAAAAAGTTAGAAATGCATTTTTTTAGTGTTTAGACAAATATACCCTCAATTTTAATAGCTTTTAACGGCAGAATTAACGACAGTGAGTTAAGTGATATTGTTGAAAATACAGTGAGTTAGGTGTCGAATAAGTCATAACACAGTGACCATTGGTAATGTTTTCCCATATATATATGTGTGTGTGTGTGTGTAACATAGTGGTGGGCAAAATAGTCTCAAAAAAAAAAAACTTAATTGGGTATTAAGGAAGACCTTGTTAGAGTCTTTATGGGTAAGTGGAAAAAAAAAATAAGTGGGTGGTGGAAGAGGGAAAAAAGTCCCTAGAATTAGGGTAAAATGGCCAAAATCCCTAAACAATTCTTAAGATTGCCCAGAAGAAAGAAAACAAAATTCAAACAGATTCTGATGGTGAGAATTTCCTGATGGATATAATCTTTGCGTTTGCAGACCTTGGGGTGTTTGAGGTCGGCAGCCGTCGATGCCGTTTCAAATCCAGAATAACAAGATCCAAATCTTCTCCTCTCTGTGTCAATCTTCCATTTTCCTCCTTTTTGATGAAATCAATAAATCATCCACCAGAACGCAAAGTCATGACTTTTGAAATATGAGTTAGATATTAAAAAGGAATAATAGTTGCTTGCTATTCGATCATAACTTGAAAGGATAAAATCCACAAATGCTACCCAAACAATCACGAAATAAAATTTTTGGTACCCACAAATTTTTAGAGAATCTCGTGGTACCTCGACTATTCCTCCGTTACCCCATTAGGTATTTCCGCCCAATTCCTCATTAAATTAGTTGATGTGGCATATATTTACAGGGATAAATAGTCAGCACAGTTAGCCTCCTATTTTAAATCAGGAAGATGAATTCATTTGGGGCCCTTCTTCTAATGGTCAATTTACAATTAAGTCTGCAACTTGGTTGCAGCTAAATAATGTTGAAAAGCATAACAAAATTGAGCTCTTAAATGAGCTCTGGAAATTCAATGTCCCTCCAAAGATCAAATTGTTTGGTTGGTTGCTAATTTGAGGTAGACTCAAAACAACAGATAGACTTTCCAGATTTGGTTACATTGATGATAATTCTTGTCCTCTCTGTGATAATGACAATGAAACATCAAATCATTTATTTGGCTACTGTGATTTTACAAAAGAAGTCTGGCAGCAGAGCCGGCCCTGAGGGTAGCTACCTGAGGCAGTTGCCTCAGGCCACCAGCTTCTGGGGGGCCTCTGAAGCTTTGAGTTCTAGTATGCTTAGTATAATATATATATCAACTTTGCGAGTTTGAAACAGGTTGGTTGTGTTAGTGCGGTGGTGATGTGGTCTTTGCTCTATCTTGGTGATTGGGGTTCGACTCCTCATGATGACTTTTGAGACCTGAGTGTTTCCTTCTTTTGTTTTACATTTTCAGTTCATTTTTTTCTTTTATAATCTATAAACAGTAACATAATTTTTATTATATACTTTTTTCTTGATATTATTTTTATAATGAAAAAATGATTTTCTATAGTTATTTGAAAAAAAAAATTATTTAAACTTCATTTAAGGCCACATTTTAACTATTTGCCTCAGGCCTGTACAATCTCAGGACCGGCCCTGTCAGGCAGTTAGCTCGTATTGATACACAAGTTTTCTGGGATGAAGGCTACATTAAAGTGTTTCAAGATCTATTTATTAACCAACCTTATGATTGCAGCAAATTTGCTAAGCTTCTAATTCTGTGCTGGAAAATCTAGAAATCTAGAAATGAAATTGTCTTTAGAGGGACTATTTGCTGTCCAAGTTTATTGTGGCAGTTGCGGCTGCTGTCCTGAGTAGTATTACAAATAGGATACAATCTTTATGAGGAGGACTTTCTCAAACCCTTTATTCCACTTTGTGTGGCAACCCCCTCCTTCAAACTGTGTCATAATTAATTTTGATGGTTCTGGCTACAAAATTTCTACTGCTGGAGGTCTCGTCATCCATGACGCTGATGGAAAACCTTTATTTACGGCTACTAGAGATTTTGGAAGTACTGCAGTTCCAGCACCAGAGGCGACTGCCTTAAGAAATTACCTTGCTAGTGCACTGCAACTTAATTTCTCACATGTCCAGGTAGAAGGAGATTCAAAGCCCGTGATTGATGCAGTCAAAGGTTTGAACCAACCACCTTGGAGAATGACTTGATGCATAAACTCTCGCAAGCGTATGAATCGTGTCAAGATAGGGAAGTATTAAGCACAAAATTATTGTACCACATGGATTAGTGGCTAACCCATAATCCTTGGGTAGTCGAAACTAAAGTCACTAAGCAAATAAAGGAAAAATAAAACAAATAAAAAAGCTAATCTAAGGTACCACACCTTAGCAATGCTCGGCTTTGATTCTCACCAAAGCCTAATCAAAACTAAGAGCCTAGTGATTATTATCTATAATGAGTCGAAGTTCAATATTTTGAGAGAGGATTTTTTATTAACAAAATGTAATGAAATGTAAAGCAATTAATAAAAATGCAAAGAAATTAATAAAAGTGTAAACAAAATAGATTGAAATGTCGAGTGCTATGGAAGTTCCTTCACCCAAATCTTATATGTCGGAAGCTAATCTAATGTAAATGCAAATTTTCTACTTTGGCGGTAGTTGTATCTAGAGACAATGACCAATAACTACAAAATGGCATTATTAATTACCAATAGCAAAATCCAAAATACGGAGTCCGTGCGGCCATAATAGTAAAGAAATAACTCTCAAGTATTCAAAAAATTACCAAACATGCCACTGACCAATATAAACCATTTCTCCCAAAATCAAAGCGATCCCAAAATCTAAACCGTCTGAACTAAATCGACATCTAGGGCTCCGGTGAATCTAGGGGACGAAGCAAGGGCGCAAGCGCGACCCCAGAGGTGAAGCAAGCGGGCGACCCCGGTGGCGAACCAAGCGCGCGACCCTGAGGTGAAGCAAGGGGGCGACTCGGCGGCGAAGAAGGGACCAGATCCGGCGGCGAAGCAAGGACCCGATCTGGCGGAGAAGCAAGCTCGCAACCCCCGCGGCGAAGCAAGCGCTCTACCCAGCGGCGAAGCAAGCGCTCGACCCGGCGGAGAAGCAAGGGCGCGACCTCGAAGGCGAACCAAGGGCGCGACCCCAGCAGTGAAGTAAGGGCGAGACACCGGCGGGTCAGTAGCTATAGTCTTGAAGGTCAGTAGAGAAATTTGTAGTTACTGAAGGTCAATAACTATGGTCTGATTTTTGTGCAATGCATTCAACACTGTCGAAATTTGATTATGTTTAGCAGCTTTACCTGAGAAATTTTGGTTGAGAAATTCTGAGGGTCAGTACCTTCAGCCTCGTGTTGTCATAGTCTCTCCCTCAGGTAAATGATTTTGGTTGAGAAATTTTAATTATTCTCAATGGTTGAGAAATTCTGAGGGTTAGTAGCTTTAACAAATTAAGAAATTAACATTTAGGCTATTGAGGGTCAGTAAATCTATGTGTATTGCAATCTCATTTTTATGTGTAGCTAGGCGGTGAAAATTGATGTTATGTGGCTGATAATAGTACAAAATGAATTGTCTGAGCTTATTGACAGTCGGTAGCATTAAAATGCTGCAATATGTGCAATCTATGATGATTGAGCGTCAGTAGCATTAAAATTCTGCAATATGTGCAATCTATGATTATATGGACCATCTAAAGATCATTAGCTTTAGTTTCTGAGGGTCAGTATGTTTAGTTTTTGAGATTTCTTTGTTCTGATGGAAAATGATGAGTTCTGTGACCAACAATAGTACAAAATGAATTGTACGAGCTTCAGTTTCTAAGAGTCAGTAACCTTAGCTTCATGACTTCACTAACCCTATGTTTATTGCAAGCTTATTTTATGTTTATTTCTAAGGGTCAGTAGCTTTAGCTGATTTTATTAGGCTCTGTGGATATTTGATCTTATTATTGCTGTCAGTCTTTATTTTCTGCTTGAAATTCTGGTCATTGATTTGCTACAACTGTGAGTATCTTTTGATTAGGTCTTTTGCATTCTTATAAGCTATAATGGTTTTTTAATCAAATTAAGGGTCAATACACTATTGAGGGTCAGTAAACTACTGAGGGTCAGTATTCATATATTTGCATTTATCATATACAGATTAATCACAAATGGCAAGGAGGAAGGCTGCTGCAATAGACAAAGAAGATGTACCGATTGAAGAACATGAGAAGAACCATGGTGGAGAGATTTCTTTTATGTGTATACAAACAATCCAATAGGTTAATCATTTAGAATTGCCTCTAGAAACTGGAAAGAACTGTAATTTGTGCATGTCAGAATGATACTGAAGCTCAGTACATTAAATCTGCAATGCCTCATAATGATACTGAAGCTCAGTACATTAAGTCTATAGAGGTTATTTTGGTAATTTACTAGTTAACAGAATCAATTCAAAAAATGGCCGCATGGGCCTGGACCTTGCGCAGGGTTCAACTACAGTACCGCAAGGGAATTAAAAAAAAACAGGTCTGTTAGTGGTAATAAATGGGATGAGATTGTATCTATTGGTAATTTGCTATTGTATCTAAGGCGGTTCAAGGCTCAAGGATCGAAATTCCCTTTCATTGTATTCCTACTCCTGTTCAAGGGTCGTAGGAACTCACTTGACATGAATTAGAGCCGGTTCAATGGTCACTAAGTCACATCAAGAGGCCTAGAGATCAATGAATTGGACTACTAAGCAACCCATCACTACTACAAAAACTGCATCACACAACGGTGGAAATCTGTTGTGTGATGTGGACCATGTCTGTCGTCTATCTCGATGTTGCAATGAGCACACTCACACAACGGTGAAACACCGTTGTGTGAATATCATAGACACAACGCACTGCTTAAAACTGTTGCACCAATTCTACGCTTGCCAATGCCAGAAATTGGATGCGGCGCATTCAATTGTTGGGTCGATGTGGTCAAACAACAGAAGTAAGTTGGGACCGTTGTTGGTTAACTTCTCACACAACAAAAAAATGACACTCAGACAATGAAAGTAATACTGTTATTAGTTAACTTATCATACAACAGAAAAATATGGAACCTGTTGTGTGAGTATTAATAGACAACAAAATTTTATAGGGACCGTTGTGTGATTTAGCATTGGGCAACTGATACCTATTTGTTCTGTTGTGTGAGTACTAATGAGACAACAAAATTTTACAGGTACCATTGTGTGATTAAAATTGATTTGTTGTGTGATACAATATATGCGTATTCATACAACGTAATATAATTGATTGTTATTTGATTATTTTTGATTTTTTACCTGAAATATTTGCACAAAAATAATACACAATATAAGATTTAGGCATTGAAATACTCTAATTCAACCATCTAATGTACTAAAAGAGATAGCATTCATGTATCCATCCATATTCCATAACATAAAACCAAAAAGACATTCTAGCTAGCTTGATGGCTGCTGCATCCTAGCTAATTACAATGAAAGATAGCAAAAGCTGATACAATATCATTATTCCAAAAAATACAGATGCTGGCACTATTACATTCAAGTGCCTTCTTCCCACTCGCTAGCACTAATGCAGCTGCACCATCACTGTCCAAGAGAACAATAGAACCCCTTACGCACTGTTAAAAATATGAGACCAATATGAGAAGTACCCAAGCAGAGACACACACACACACAGATAGCATTATGATAGAAGCATTGCTAGCAATAACTAACCCCCATAATATAAAGTAAAAAATAAAAGAGATACTCAAACGATAACATAGATAGGGCGTTCATGTGACTTGCCTTTGTCCAGCCAAAACCACATAGCATCGTGCTCATCCTCAGCAGACATATATCCAAAAATTATAGTAAGCTGCAAATGCTGATGGTGTAAGTTCAGCAGGGAAGAAAAAGATGCAGCTGGAGGAGTTTACCTCCTTCAACACCAGGACATCCAATTATTCTTTTGTCATAGCAGGACTTGACTATAGCAGGTGTT
Organism: Rosa chinensis; assembly: GCF_002994745.2. Lineage (NCBI taxonomy): Eukaryota > Viridiplantae > Streptophyta > Magnoliopsida > Rosales > Rosaceae > Rosa > Rosa chinensis. The sequence continues at coordinate 46,154,803 of NC_037092.1, forward strand.
TCCTACAGCACAGAAAGCATAATAGCCTTAGTTACATGATAATGTGAGTCGAAGACATTTATACACGTTCTTAATCATGTAAACAAACTTCAACTGTACCACAACTAAAATTCACATGGGAAATGACAGGTAACGTGCTAAGAGGTGTGTAATAAGCATATTCTGCCAGGGATTACATACCAAACTCTAATTATGTTTATATGCAGACTTAGTTGCCCATGTCAATAACTTAGTTAATAATTCAAAATATTCAGATTAAAGGCATCAGTAGGACATAATAAAAGAAAACAAACCATTGACAAGTCATTAAAAACCCCTCTTCAATGAGTAACTGCATGCATAATCTGGCATAGGCAAATTATTACCTCTACAGATTGTGGAAGCAGTTCTTCCAGTGCAGTTACTCTTTCAGCAATTCGGATCTTACGAGCCTGCTATTTGAAAGGAAATGAGTAACAAATCACATCAACTGGCACACAGATGATAATTTAAGACAAACAAAACTAGTAAAGATAATGCTTGCTATTAAAGGAAAAATGACATAGATTATGATAATCAGTTCAACTATCCAGTGAGATATCAGGCACAATCGACCTACTTGTTTAAGATTAAGTATACTATGCAGATCATTGAGGATGATATAAATTATATACATATATATATATATATATATATAATGAAAACAAGAACTAGAAACCAGAAAACATTATTAATCGTGTTATATGTTTAACTATGCACTCAAATTCCACTATGCCATTAACAAGGATCGTGCTAAATGAATTGAGCATACCATGCACACAGATGGAGACATATGACCATGCACACACATGGAGACATATGACCATATCGCCAATATTTGAAGTTGGCCATACTTATACCTAATATTCAGTCGGTAAACCTAGTCACTGTAAGAATCAGAGAAAGTAAGATAGAGATCCATCACTAAAGAATCATCATCAACCTTAAGGTAAATGGCTGTATAATATAGTAGTGACCTGGAGGATGTTCAGGTGGTAGTGACATAACCATAACATTTAGACCATTACAAATCTATAAGCACCCAAAACTACAAGCACCTTTGACTCAAAGGAAGCCTAGTTAAAAAGAAATTATAGATTAAAAGACCAACGACGACAAACATGGATGAAGCAAAATGAAAAGACCTGAAAAGAAATATTTCCTAGGAGATATGTCATATAATAAAGAACCTAAATGGGTAATATATGATCAGGCTCATGTGTATGACAAACACAAAGATGATAATGATGATCAGCAATACAACTTGCCAAAGAAAATAATTTTATGTTACTCAAACAGCAAAGACACACAATATTATATGATATATAGATATAACACATCTTACATTACAAACCCATAGAGCAGTCTAAGGAAATAACCAAAACCAAGCAGGTTGACATCTCAATATCTCATTAGACCTCAATCACTCAGCCATAGTTGCGACTAGGATCTGGCTCTTCTAAAGTGAGGAGCCGTGAAGTTATCATAAAGTTCATAAAATCTGTATCCTCTGAGTGATCTAAAGGTTAGTAAATTTGCCACATCAGCTGAGTTGACTTTATGAGCTTTCTTCCTAACTGATAGTAACTACGCCGTTTATTCTTCAAGCCAAAAAAAAAAAAAACCATCGATGTCTTCCATCAATGAAACACAAGCAGATCAATATTCATCTACTCTCATGATTGAACCCAATTCTTGTATCTTTTTATCTCATTTTGTTGTCCTTCCTTTATTTTATAAACAAATAAAGGTTTTCATGTATGATTCACAAAGAATATGTGATTTAAGTTATGAAAAATGATAAAAACATTAGTATTGAAGATATGTGTTTGGGTCAGCAACCATGAGATCCCAAATGAATCTAGGTCAAAACAAATTTGAACCAAAACACAAACAAATTTGGGGCCAGCAATCGTGAAGTGACCAACAATCCAAATAACTTATGTTAACAAATCCTTAGATCTAAAGAATAGGGCAAGACCAAGTAAAATCCGTTTATGGGGAAGAAGATCTCAGAAGAAGTAAAGAACTAGGAATTTTGTACACTTGAACATGAACTGATAATTATAACAACAGGTTGAAGATGAACTGAGAGAGAGAGTTTTGTCGTCAGTTGTGTGGTATAAAATAAAATGTTATGCAAGATGATGTGACATACTAATCAACCATTGGACTTTTGGGATGGCCAAGATTTTAAGAAATTCACAAAATCTGCAGAAATCTAACTTCAGAGGATCTTGATTGCGACTAAGTGTCAACTACTTGACTCGGTTTTCCATTAAACCAGGACTTAAACAACAACACTAGCAAAACTTGAATCACATTTCTTGCAAGTATCTCAAACAACATATATAGTTATATACATACCCAGAGAAATCAAAGATAATTAACATTGGAGCAAGGGAAATTGCTTTAGGCACCCATAATAACCAAAATAGTACTAACCAACTAGTCTAGACAATTCAAGAGAAGTTATCTTCAAACTGGAAATAGATAGAAGCCCATAGAAACTATACAGTTAATACAACTCCAAGCCAAACCCCGTAGCTACCATAGAAAGGGTGTGGCTCTTAAACTATTGCTTTGATTACTAAACCAAATGGCCATAACTCTAATGAATCCATAGATTGATTGTTCGAGCAAAGCTAAATCATAGAATCATCTAATCGATTGTATAAATAAAGTTACAGAGAAGAAAAAGGAAAGAAAGAAAATCAACATGCATAACAAACGCAAACACCAAAACGCATCTTGGTTCGAGGGGTTAACCTATGCTCTGATCGCGTGGCTTAAATCAGTACAGAAAGAGAATATTCATACTCAATCATCCAAAACGGCAAAACAAGAGCAACCCAGAATCATACACTAGTGAATATCCAGAAAAGCAACAACTTACCAAGCAAGACTTCAACTGAAGAATCGAACCCAGAATGTGGAAAAGAGCAACCAAGAGCAATGACCAGTTCGAGACTTCAACTGAAAGTGATAAGGTCCCTAGTAGGCCTCTTCACTGAGCACAGAATTGGGCGCCGTAATCGCCTGAGCAGCGAAAACACACATCGTTCTCAAAACACTGTTGAAGTGAGCCCTCTGCCTCTCCGGAAACGCCATCGAAACATCGCCGTTGCTATTGCTCGTTGTCGTCATTTTCCCAACTCACCTCATTGGACGGCTTCAGAATCGAGGCCATCGTAGTCGGCTCCCCGTGGAGGTGGAAGATCTAGGTATTTAGGGATTTAGAAGGTTGAAATTAAGTGTGGCATTGGAAACTATGGAGAGAGGGCTGAGAGAGGTTTCACGAAGGATTGAGGGATTCATGAGAGAGAGAGAGAGAGGGAGAGGCGATTCGGGGAGGCTATTCGAGAGAGGGGTTTGAGAGGCTTTGTATGTTGTGGTAGGTTTTGTTTTCCTTCTCTCTCTCTCTCTCTCTCTCTCTCTCTCTCTTCCTTTGGAACACAATGTGGCATGGCAATTAAACCGAGCAAAAAATTGTCAGTCTTACTCACAAAGCATAAACCTCACCAACTGTCATCTGAGTGCAGCACTGAAAATCAAAATGTGAAATTGTGGAGGGAAATATGGCGCCTACAACATTTTGGCTCAAAATGTTGCCGCCCAGTTCCAAGTTCACACAATAGAAAAGCTTAAATCTGTTGTACAAATATGTACAGCTTGCACTAGGCCTATCTAGGGGAAGACATTCAAGCAAGCTTCCTCAAACTTTGGTGCTCAATTTTTCAATCATACAACAGAAATAGTGAAACCGTTGTACCTAATAACCCAAATTTCGGTGTTTCAAGAGGCAACGAAAATCCAGAGTGGAGGGAAATCTGCCACTAAATTTTTAAGACTCAGACAACGGACAATACTTAATTCTGTTGTGCAATGTAATTCTGATAAAAAAGTTATCACTTTGTTAACATTCATAGAATAGAACATCACTAATACCGTTGTACAATAGAGTTTACTTAAACGCACAACAGATGATTTCTGTTCCGTCGTGTGATCAGTGTTGTGTGATTAACTTTTTGTAGTAGTGCGCCCGCGCAATCACGCAACTGGTGTAAATCATCATGCTTATAACCCCTCGAATACAAAATTGAAGGTTTCTAGCTTAGGAATTAGAGGGGATCATGCCTCTAACTCCGTCCTCGACATGCTCAAAATACACACCCTAGAGTTGACTAGGCTCCTAGACATGCATTTTAACCCAACAAAAATAGATATAAGCATCCATATATCATATGACAATTGCATCATTACATTAAAATAAGCAGCTTTTACACAAAATTTGGGCTAGGGCACACAGCCCTAACCCTAACAAGAAAATTACTCACAACCCATAATCATAGAAATCATGATTACAAAATTCAAAAAGAAAAGAGTAGAGAGGTGTAGAAGAAAACAAGAATAGTCACAAATAGCTAAAAAGCTAGCATGACTAGTCTTGAATTACAACTCTCACAATTACCATGTCTTGAATCTTGTAGAGGTAGAAGCCTTTGATGAATCCTTGAAGTTTTGAGTGAGTAATCCTTCAAATTCCTAAAATAAAACTAAAGAAAATATGAAAAATGGTGGAGAATGATGGAAAGAGGGAAGCCCTTTCCAAAGGGCTACCTCTGTTTTGGTGGTGAGGCTACTGTTGTCTCTCCCCCTTAAAGAGATGATGAGGATATATATATATATATGGGAAAATGATCATTTACCCAATTTCAGCTTAAAAATTGCCCACTTGCTCCACTAACAGTTTTTTAACCCCATTTACCCAAAACACTCTAAGAGATTATTTCTCTAATACCCAATTAATTCTTTTTTTATTCTTTTTATTTATTTTTAGGACACTTTTGCCCTCTCCTTCTTTGTCACTTAAAGAGAGAAGTGATAGGAGACATTGCCGGAATCCGGCGACTAGTGGCCGGCACAGGAATCCGGCAACCGGTTACCTGAATCCGGCGATCGGTGACCAGATTCCGGCGTCTGATTTTATTACCCCCCAATAATACTCAGTAATCATATTATTGCTCCCCAATAATCATATTACTACCTCCCAATAAACATATTATTGCTTCCCAATAAACTTGTATTGGGGATCAATAATTAGTGAAAAATGAAGTTGTTTTGAATTTTGAAAGCTCTCGGAGGTTTATCCAAATAAATAATTTTATTATTGCCCCAATAAACATTTTATTGCCCCTCAGTAATCTTATTATTGCCCTCCAATAATCATATTTTTGCCCTCCAATAATCATATGTTTGCCGTCAAGTGAATGGCATAAACTCCCAAAACCAAAATGAATACACTACAGACACAATTGATCAATTTATATGTTCAATTGTACACGTTTACTTTTTTTTTTTCCTTCCTCATTCTCGGAACTCAAAGTATACCCAAAAAAAAAAAAAATTGCTCTGGGCACCCATCAGCGTGTAGGCCGATTGGTTTTTTTGCCGGTGCTTCCCCCCGGCGGTTTGGGGGTCGCTTTGTTTCGGGTTATCACGACAGCGTTGGCTTCCTTGATCTGCTGCCTGTGCTCGCTAGGTTCTTGTCTCCGAAAATGGCTGTACTTGCAGATCGGTCGGAGTACTTGCAGATCGATCAAATCCTCCTGGAAATTCTGGCCAAGCTGCCGGAGCCGGATCGGAAGCCGAGCTCACTGGTCTGCAAGCGGTGGCTGAGCCTCCAGGGCCGGCTTGTGAGGTCCGTGAAGGTCAAAGACTGGAGCTTTGTGGAGTCGGGTCGGGTTATTTCAAGGTTTCCGATCTTGACCCAGGTTGATCTGGTACTCAGTTCACTGATCTCGGACTGGAATTTCTAGCTTGAGAGAGAGAGAGAGAGAGAGAGAGAGAGAGAGAGAGAGTCTGAGACCAGTTGAGAAAGAGAGGGAAATCGGTGAGGGGAGGAGAGAGAATATATCGAAGAGGGGGGAGGGAGAGATGATTGTAATTTAATAATCAAAACAAGGCTAAAACTGTCCATAGTTGTTAGATTGGATAAATGGGGTTAAAAAACTCTTAGTGGAGTAAGTGGACAATTTTTAGGCTAAAATCGGATAAGTAGTCACGACCCCTATATATATGTGTGTGTGTGTGTGGTCTCGATGGATCAAGAAGAGGTGAGGGAATGTGATAAGAAAAAGGTCACGTGTGAATAGCTGATGAGATTTTTGGTTAGTTGAAATGGGGAACACATGCAGCATATAAGACCAAAACATGTTTAATTAATCCTTGATTAATTAAACATCCATGCATCGTGATTCATTTCCTTCTTTCTTGTTTTCTTTTTTCCTTTCTCTTCTTCTTCTTTTCTCAATGCACTTCTGCATGTATTTTTGGAGACAATGGAATTTCACTTCTTTTACTGCATCCACCGCAGTTGACTCAGTGTTAACTTTTTGTCCTTTTATCTGAAACTCTGAATTTGTACAATTCCACACCATTTTGTCCTGTTTCCACAACTCCACTTATTTACTACAAAATAAATAAAAATAGATTAATTACATAATATTTAGTTTGGAGATTAGCTTAATTCTTGTATTCTAGGTACAATTACACACACAAAAATGCTTGTAATTAGAGAATTACAAAGATTGTTCAAGACATTTGAAACCTAGCGACAGCTTCTCCTCTAATTCCTTCAGATATGTTTTCAGAGAAGCAAACTTTATAGCTGATGCAATAGCATATTTAGGACATTCCTCTTTTGACGATTTTTCTGGACAAATTCAGTTTCGAGAAATGCATCGAATGCTTTACTATTTGATGTTGTAAACCACAGATGCCCTAGAGGCTTCCGTCTTTAATTATAGTCTTTTCGCTTAAAAAAAAATCAGTTAGCCTAGTCATCTCATTCATCCATGTTAGTATCTCCAACATACTACTATCCCCTTCTTCCCAAAATATCCTAAGTTTCCCTCCAAAAATTTCACATTTTCCCTCCAAATCTTGAACCCAGGCTTAATTGAGTCTAAATTCATGAATGATTAATGATATGGTTTCTTCTAATGTTGATTCATTGTGTTATGCTTACAAGTATTTTGAATATGATATATGAATTAATGCAATAATTCTTAAACTTGTCAACTTCATTGAAACATAAAAAATTCATTACAATAATTAAACTCCAAATAATCTTTATAATATAGGATAACTAAAACAAACAAAATGTCACATGCACATTGACCATAATCTAGGAACAAAAGGTCACATTGACCATGATAACTTTCTAGTAGGTTGTACTATTCAGCCTCAGTTCCTGAGTGCATTTTTGCTGCCAATTTTCTAGCCTGATCACTTGCTTGTGTGAAATAGACTGCCCAAAATCTTCATTCACCAATTCTTGAAACAACTTCTTGGACATAGAGGAATCTGCCTTGAAATGGTTAACGTACTGTTTTGCAAGAAATGTAGATGTGCACATCTTAACCCTTGGACGCGTCTCACAAACACCGTGTTTCAAGTTCAGAGTTTTAATCACCAGCTCTGGAGATATCTTGTTTATAAATCTAGCATATATCCAGAATTGACAAGACCTATCTTCCAACTTTCCCCCTTTTTTTGGACCACAAACCACTTAAATCTTCTATGCATGCTATAACATCAATTCAACCCGTTCTTCACTACATATTTCTTCACAGCTTCCTTGAACTGTTTGGAGTTGGTGAACTATTGGTCAAGCTCAAATACTTTTACTAATTACAAGTTGACTACAAATCAAAGCAACTAATAAAAAATTGAACCTTCTTCACCTTTAACTATCCTTTTTCTCATTGTCACTTTTTGATAAATTGAACAAGCTCAATAATTTTTTTTTAACATATATGTATACGAATTCTATGCAGAAATCATCCTTCCAAAATGAAATAATACTAAATCTATGTAACTATGAGATTGCTAGTTAAATGAAAGAATTCTCTGGAGCTATGAGGGCTTAGTTAAAAAGTTTGAGCACTGTGTTGAAAGACGCTTAGGCGTTTCAATGCTGACAAGGTTAAGCCTTCAACCACCCCCATGGTCGTCCGTAGTCTTGATCCTAAAAAGGATTATTTTCATCCCAATGATGATGACGAAGATGTGCTAGAGGCAGAAGTCCCCTACTTGAGTGCAATAGGTGCATTATTGTACTTAGCTCAATACACAAGACAGAACATCTCATTTGTAGTGAACTTGTTAGCTAAATATAGCTTTGTGACAACGTGATGCCATTGGATTGGTGTTAAAGTTATCTTTCGATACTTGAGTCGTATGATTAATATGAGCTTGTTTTATCCCTATAGAGAGATGATGGATTCAAACCCATCACACATCACACACTAGGAACGTAACCAAGACTTGCTTGCGTCTCCTCTCCCCATCCCAAAATGACATTAGTATTTTGGAAGGTTTTGCTGATGCTGGGCACCTCTCTAACCCACATAAGGGTCATTCCCAAACTGGTTTTATGTTACCATGGGTGAGACCACGATATCTTGGAGGTCTATAAAATAGACTCTGGTCGCTACATCTTAGAACCATGCAAATATTATTGATCTTGACGAAGCAGTTCGTGAATGTATATGACTTAGATCCATAATTACGCATGTACAAAGCAATTGTGGTTTGAAGTCTACCACAGATGAGCCTACAAGCATTTATGATGATAATGCTACTAGCATTGAACCAATAAAGGAAGGCTACATTAAAGGCGATGATACCAAGTATATATTGCCCAAGTTCTTCTACAATCAGCAACAACAAACTCTTCTCAAGATCAAATAAAGACGGAAGTTATCAACTCTCCTTTGGACAATGTTTTACTAAGTCAATGCCTAAATCCACTTTCAAGAAACATGTTACTAGCATATGTTTGCAGAAGTTATCCAAACTCCAATGGTCGTAGTCATTAGGAGGAGATTCAGACATGAGGGGGAGATGTCTACATGTATGTCTCGAAACGTGAAGGGTGTGTTGGACTCCTTTTCTCCTTCAACCAAGTTTATTTTGTCGCACTGAGTTTTTGTTACTTGGCAAGGTTTCTGACGAAGCAATAAGAAGAGCACCATGTTTGGGTGACACAAGGGGAGTGTTTAAGGACACCTAGATTGTATGTCTGGCCCAAACTCTAGTTACTTGTTCAAGTTGTAATATGGTTAATCTTACAGATATCTACAGAGATATTCTAATAATTGTACGATGCAGATTCATTCCTTGTAAGATGTAGATTCTTTGCTTGTAATCTTCTATATAAAGATGCCTCTATTATCAATGAAAGTACATATCATTCTCTCCCAATTTCTGATTCCCTTAAATAAAATTTACTTTTTTTTTTATTAATCTATTAAATTGGTAGAGAGAGGCAAACAATACATGATTACCCGCCCACAGTGGGCAGGTCAAAATCGAGAAACTGCTTAGAAACCCTAGCAAACCTAGAAACCCTAAGTAAAGCTACATTTGATAGCGATGTACGTCAAGTAACCAAATAACCTGACACTATCGGAGTTTGATCCAAATCAGGTCAAGTTCAAACTCCAATTTATTCATAATCCATGGGACCACCGTAAGCAAAAAAAAGTAACAATAAGGAAGTCCATAGACTCGGTGACCTGAAAGAAAATGTAAAATGAATTTGTACCATATTGGAACATTCTTTTAATATTAATGTTTGATTTATTGTACATATATACTAAACCCTAGTGAGACTTTCTCTCAACCCTAGCTAGTCTACAGCCTCCTTGCCTCCACCATCAACTTTTCTACCCTTCTCTCCCATTTATCTCAATCCATGGCTTCCATTGATGCAGTCACAGCGAGCTTTACAGCCTCCCTTGCTCTTGCTGAGGGTGGTGGTGGTCCTGTGCGCAGGTCATCCCAATCCTTTCTTCTTGGCAAACCATTGACCCGAAAGCAGGTTGATCCGAAGGCTTTCAAATCTCACTTCCACCGAACTTGGATGGTGGACAAAGAATTCAGGATCCAGGAGAAGGCTGGGGATCTGTTCCTATTCTCTTTTGAATCTGTTCGAGATCGTAACAAAGTATTACAGGGAGGAATTTGGTGTTACGATCGCGCCCCCGTGTGTTTTGCAGAATATGATGGCATCAAACCATTGCATGAAGTCCAATTCAAGCATCTCCGAGTTTGGGTTAGGGTTTCTGGAATACCATCTCTCTACGAAGAGCCTGAGAATCTCACACTGATTGGGAATCTCCTTGGGGGTTTTTTGGATTATGATAAGAAGGAGTTCAAGAAAGACTCGAATAGGATTTTATTCTCCCATGATGTGTCCAAGCCGATCTTGCTTGAATGCAAAGTTTACTTGGATGTTGGTGCCGAACCGATTCTTCAGTTTCAATTTGAACATCTGCAAGGGAGATGCTCTTAGTGTGGACTCGTCACTCATGCCGGAATTGCTTGTGCGGAACCGTGTATGGTAAACCCTACTCCTAGGGTTTTGCATTTTCCTGGACCATCAACATCTGGAGGTTCATTCTCTTTCTCGGCAAAAGACAAGAATGATCTTTTCACTGCCTTTTCTTCCATCCCTTTGAAGAGGAAACCAGTTATTCGTTGATTGGAGAGGCCAATTTCCCCTACTTCTCCTTCGGTCCCTGCAGAGACTTTGGCTGTGATTGAGGCTTCTTTGGAGCACAAGGTGGAGAAGGATCAGAGTCCCACGTTAGAACCTCCCATAAAGACTTGTGATTTGGATGGTTCTGCAGGTATGCAGATGCTTCATGAAGCTGATTTGTCTTCTAAGAAACGAAATCGAACCAGTGTTGGTAACCCTTCCACCAAGAAATTCAAAATTATATTGGGTGAAAAAGTTCCAACCCTACAGGTTGATGCATTTGGGTTGATTGAGGATGACAGTGATGTTGCTTTACTAACTTTGAAGAAGAAGAAGACCGGCAGGCCTCTTGGTAGCAAGAATAAGAATCAGCGAACTAGTAAGAAGACTAAGGGTAGTCTTCTGAAGCTCACCTATCCTCCAACTACTGGTTCTGCTTCCAGCCCTATAGATAAGGGCAAAGGAAAACTTTGACTTCATGGTTTTCCTTTTTGCCTAATGCTAGAAGTGGGGTCTTCTACTACTTTCATCTTTGTTTTCTAGTTGTACACCAATTGAGGTCTCTAGGCGACTAGATTACTACTTCTTGAGAGGTTGGTAGAGAGGGTTTTGTTTCTTGTTTTTAGGCTCAATAAGTGAGCAAATGTGTTTCTAATGAGGGTACCTGTCTTTTGTTAGTTAGTTCATATCATTTATGATTTTGGTATGAGTCAGCATCTGATGTATGTGCCTTCTGGCCAATGATATATTTAATGAAAGTTTCAATTTCCTCAAAAAAAAAAAAATGTTTGATTTATTGTGGAATTAACTTCTGACTCATCAATATGGTAACTACTAATTTCCTTTATTTATTTATTTTTTTTCATATCAAATAAGTTGATCACTAGAAGATTGAATAGCTTTTTTTTTTTTTTTTAATTTTACCTGATCCATATAGTCATGGTCAATATTATAATCGATAACAAATGAGTTAGGTGGTTTATGCAAACTTAAACACTGATGATGATATATCTTAGATATACTTGATAGTTTTATAGCCTCTTTCAATTGATTCAACCAATTTGGTTGCCCACTAATTATTCATGCTCTACACTTATTTCATCTGCTATTGAATTTCACTTATGATCTTGAAGAGGGGGAAATGATCATTTACCCGATTTTAGGCTAAAAATTGCCCACTTGCTCCACCAACTGTTTTTTAACCCCATTTACCCAAAACACTCTAAGGGATTATTTCCCCTTTACCCAATTAATTCTTTTTTCTTTTTTTTTGAGACTTTTTTGCCCTCTCCTTCTTTCTCACTTAGAGAGAGAAGTCACCTTCCACCTTGCTGTGCTCCGGTGACCAGTGACCGGCGCGGTCTCCGGCGACCGGACTCCGGCGACCGGTGACCGAACTCCGGCGACCGGTAACCGGATTCCGGCGACCGATGACCGGATTCTGGAAACCGGTAACCGAAATCCGGCGACCGATGACCGGAATCCGGCTATTATTGCCCCCCAGTAATCATATTACTGCCCCCCAGTAATCATATTATTGCCTTCCAAAAATCATATTATTGCCGTCCAGTGAATTGTATGAACTCCCAAAACCAAAATGAATACACTACAGGCACAATTGATCAATTTATAATCATATTACTGCCCCCCAGTAATCATATTATTGCCTTCCAAAAATCATATTATTGCCGTCCAGTGAATTGTATGAACTCCCAAAATGAATACACTACAGGCACAATTGATCAATTTATAATCATATTACTGCCCCCCAGTAATCATATTATTTCCCCCCAATACAAAGTCCAATGTCTCTACTGCCTCCCAATAGACCACCAAAAATGCACCATTTTGTAGGATTCACAGATAATTTGACTTTAATACACAGAAAACAACAGGTAACTTATCAAAACACCACACTATAGTGATCCCTGTCCATCGTATCAAAGTCTACTGGGGGCCAATAATGTGTCTACTGCCGAAAAAAATTTAAAAAAAAAAAAAAAAAAAAACTCAGGATGCCGGAAAAAAAAAAAAATCCGACCACCCAGAAAATGCTCTGGGCACCCACTTCTTCTTCTCCTCCCATCATTGACTTCAACGGTTGCGGATCTCCCTTCTCCGACTTCAATGGGTGAAGCCCGAGACCCATTGCAGAAGCAGTGAAGGGAATTGCCATGGACAAAACAGATTGAAGATGGGTGAGGCCCGATACCCATAGCAGAAACAGTGAATCGAATTGCGAAGAGCAGCATAAGCAAAGCAATGGTCTACACCAACCTGTTATCGGCCTTGCCGTCGACGCTCTGCATCTAGACTTAGTTAAACTCTGATAGTTCCGACTGGAGCTTCAGGGTGATTCCGGAGTTCGACGCGGCACCGGAGGTGAAAAGAGAGCTTCAGGCAAGATCTGGAGTTCGAGGCCTCCCCGCCGGTGGAAAGAGAGAGCTTCAGGCATGATCTGGAGTTCGACGCCGCACCGGAGAGAGAAAGCGCTAATCCTAATTTCGACGCCGCACCAGAGGGAGAGAGAGAGAGAGATCGGTGAGGGGGGAGGAGAGAGATTAAAATGAGGGTAATTATGTCAGTAGAAGTTAGATTGGGTAAATGGGGTCAAAAAACCCTTAGTGGAGCAAGTGGGCAATTTTTTGGTTAAAATTGGGTAAGTGGTCACGGCCCCGAGGTAGATAGTATCATGAAGACGAGGAGAAAATTTAACCCTATTAGAAAATCTTTAATTAATATTTTGATAAATAAAGCTTTTAATTCTTTTTATTATTCTTTATTTTTATTTAGTAATGAGGAGGGACATAGATGGAAATTTAATGACAGAAAGATTTAGAGGGTGTTTCTTAAGTAATTAGGGAGCTATATAAAAAATTTCTCTATGTTTTTTTTAATCAAATAAAAACCTCATATAGAACAATTGGTTTATTGTGTGTCGAACTCAACCGGCTTCCTATTAATGAAAGGGAGACTTATATCACTAGATCAAATGGTACTGTGTAAAAGTAAATTGAGAATTGAAAATTGATCTACTCATTTTATTTCATAGCCCCTTTATATAGGGATAAATTTACAATGGAAACATCGATTAACATCAATTACAATAATGATAGTAAATACTGATTGTGATGTGATTGCAATTCTTTGATTCCCTCTTTCGTCAGTTTCTTTGACTAAGGCACATAATGTACTTTTCCTTTAACACTCCCCCTTGGGCCAAGTCAAAGACAAAATGGTGCATGTGTTATTGTCTCACTAATGATCAGAGTGATATTTTCTATGTTTTTAGTATCATTTTCTCTCCATTTTACTTAGTTATTCTCTTAACAATATCATTTCTGACTTACTTTATTGTTTTTAGGTGGAAATGAACTCCAAACGCATGAAATGAGCTAAGAAGAGCTGGAAATGATGAAAATGATGAAAATGAAGGAAATGAGGAAATGAGGCGCAGAAATGACAAAGAAATGGAGAAATGAAGCTTTCCTAATTTTATCAGGAGAAGGAATCTCAGTTGAAGTAGGAATCCTAATGCAACTAGAAGTGAGCTCAGAAAATAGTGTTCGGAAATGAAGAAATGACAGAGCCCCTGTTGGACTAGGAAACCTGATGCTACTAGGAGACTTGGTGGCGCTAGGAGATGCTGTGTCTTGAAGATGACTCAAGATGGTTCAAGAATTTTCTAGAATAAAGAAGGAATTTCGGCAATATGAAGAATACTTTCGAATTGGCCCATTTTGGGAGAGTTTGGCCCCAAGTTTGAAGCATGTGACATGCACATGAGTTTCTAGATCCTTCTTGACATTTTGAGGAGTCCATGGCCCATTCTACATGCTTATGCCGTGAGAATTAGAAGGAATATATAAAAGATTTCGGCAAATATCTTTAAGGGATATTATTGGATTTTCTTGGAATTTTATGAGAGAAAATAGAGGAATAAGTATTGATTTATGACTCTACATACAAGGAGGCCGAAAATAAGTCTAGATACATGGAAGATTTCGGCCAAATAAAGGTTACTTGCTCTCTAATTCATATGCAATTTTTGTGATACCCCGGAAATTCATAATTATTTTCTGAGGATTTTCCAGAATTAATTTTATAACTATTGGACGGTTTCGTGGCTCGTGGATGGAGCGGAAGTGTTTCGGGCGAATAATTAATTGAAGGATATGGTTTTAGGGGGGTTGCCAAAGGTTGACTTTTTATACGTTGGGATTCTCCGAAAACTTCCTTCACGAAAGTTGTAGAGCGCGTCGATACGAGTTCGTGGATATGTAGAACGCGAGAATCGGAGTTCGTATGAGAAAGTTATGGCCATTGGAAGGAATTTCCATTTTGGTATAAATAGAAGTTTCCCAAGTTGGAAACTTACTATTTTCATTTCTTCCATTTTCGGAAGTTACTTCTCTCTCTCTTCTCTCTCGGCTGCTACCTTCAGAATCGAAATAAACCGCCTGACCCGACCCGAACCCGGCGTTCCGACCCGGCTTTTCCGGCCAACTGCGGCGGTCTCCGGCCGTGAAACTTGACCAGCAGGGTCGTCTCCTCCGTCTGGTCGTCCCTCTGGTGGTCTCTATCGCCGATTCTTCTCCACGGCGGCGCTGCAAGGCGGTGCAGCCTTGTGTTTTCGGACCCGGCCGGAAAACACAACTCCGGCGACTTCATGGCTTCAACGATTCCTTGGTTGAGCTCAGAATAGCTTCGCTGATCGATCCTTGGTGGTTGTTTGGATCGATTCACGTGAAACTTCGATCAACTCGGATTGGATCACTGTTCACGGCTTGTGAGGTAGTTTTCGATCCCTTAAGCTTGTTTTCTGACTTCGATCCAGTTATGAAAGTTCACAAGCATGCTTAGATGAAGCTTTTTGATGTTGGGAGTTTTGTGAAATAATGAGTTTTTGGCCGGCGGCGGTGCACCACCGTCTGTGGTGGCGTTCCGGCGGTGTTCCGGCCATGTAGGGAACTGTTTCTGGTATTATATGTCTTGTACTCGTCGATACGAGCGTTTCGATATATAATATGCAAATTTTGGAGTTCGTATGGAATTGTTATGATTTTTGCAGTTTCATACCGATCGATTTATTCGATCCTTGAGGATTTGAGCATCCGATCGACTTGTGATTTTGACATATCGATCGTATAAGTGTTCCGGAGACATTGGATGGTCTCGGATGTGGTTTCGCCTCATTTGGCGTCACCTTGGGAACTTTGGTTCGATTTAGGGTTTCGAACCCCTTGTGATTCGTTGACTGAATGAGAGCTGTAATTCCTTAGGTACGTGACGTAGTACTCCTTGGACGGCTATTTTGTGGATTGGCTGCCTTGTCCTGAATTGAAGACGCAGCGGGAGTTTCGAGGTGAGTAATCTCACTAGGTTCATAAATGAACGAATTACCTTTATCGTTGGTGAGTAAATCTCACGATATTTGTTATGAGTAGGATCGATATTTGTTATGAGCAGGATCGATATTTGTTATGAGCAGGATCGATATTTGTTATGAGCAGGATCGATATTTGTTATGAGCAGGATCGATATTTGTTATGAGTAGGATCGATATTTGTTATGAGCAGGATCGATATTTGTTATGAGTAGGATCGATATTTGTTATGAACAGGATTGATATTTGTTATGAGCAGGATCAATATTTGTTATGAATATGATCGATATTTGTTATGAGCATGACTACCCTATTGTCTTGGAGTTATTAGGTTAACTACGACTATAGTTGGTATTAGTAGCATTTCTGAATGGATGACTATGTGTGTCTATATATATATTATGGGGTATATATATATATACATATATATTCATGTATTAGTGACTTCGTGGTGAATCTTTGTGATGATTGTCATGAAAAGCTTATGTAAGAATATTTGTGTAATGAATCGATGACATCAGTATGGTGAATCTTTGTGATGATTGTCATGTAAAGCTTGTATAGAAATATCTATGCGATGATCGCTATCTATGTGATGACCAGCGAAATCTATGTGATGATCGCTATCTATGTGATGACCAACGAAATCTATGTGATGATCGCTATCTGGGCGATGAGTGGCGATATCTGCGTGAATCTATGTGATGATCCTTGAAAATCTAAGTGATGATTAGTAGGATGATGCAAATCTAGGTGATGACCGGTGGAAATCTGTGCGATGATCAATGTGATGACTGCTCGGTAGCGGAGCTGAATTGTTATTAAGTTAACAAAGATCGAGAGGACTGCTGTGATGGTTGGGGCTACCTACAGACGTCAGAGTGTGGGACTTCGATGACTACTTTGTCTTGAGTTGTTTGACTTAGTGTGACCTCCTGAACTAAATTATATGCAGGGGTTACTATGAATTGTTTTGCTTGTTTTGATATGTGATTGCCTTGATTTCTCCTTGATTGTATTGATTGATGGTTTGATTTACATTAAGAGCCATAGCGGTTATGAACTGTACTCTGTAGTGAGGATAGGAAGGTGATTCATTGTTCTTCACCTTTGATGTCATGTTGATGACAAAAACTCCTAGGGGGGAAATGGGAAATGAGTGTGATGTTGGAATTCGCCGTAGTGCGTTAGGATGGCGTTAAACATTTCTTGAGGAAGTCTTGTTTGACCGAAATTTGTGTAATTGGATGCTAGGATTGAGGTTATGAGCAGAAGGCTTTTGTGAAATTTGTGTAATTGGTTTTGAGTTACTCATACGAGCTTCATAAGCTTACCGGGTTTGTTGTGTGGAACCCGGTGCACTATTCAATGGAATGGTGTAGGGGTTAATCCTGCAGGTCGAGGAGATCGTGGCTGAAGCTGAGGTGATGCCTGTGCAGCTTTATGGTAGGAAGCTATCTTTGTGACTTTACCGTTGATAAGGACTTCCGTTGTATAGTTACTCTGAGCTGCATTTACGTTTTATTTTGTTGTTGACAATTTAATTCGTAAGCATTGTAATATATAACTCTATGGAGCGAGTTTATATTAACTTTGAAGGTTCAGGGCATCAATATCTGTGTAAGTTAAAGGGAAAAAGATTCCAGGTATTTTGTATTGATGACTGGACGTTCACGCATATATAATTATGGGGTTATATATATCGATTTTCATGTGTGTAAAATCAGGGGCGTGACAATTTTCTTATTGGTCGAAGTGATGCAATTCAAGAAAAATTCAAGAGAACCCTAGCCCTTGCCGTTCACTATGTAAAGGAGGTTTGTGAAGATGTTAAACACACCACAAAATTCAGAATCAAATACACAAACACTCCCCTTTCTCTTCCATAGTTTCGGCAACAATCCACAGAAGTTCCAAGTCAAGGCCGTGAGCATCCATTCATCCATTCAAGCATCCTTGTAGTTTACCTCATCCATTCCACCACCTTTTGAAGCTTCTTGCATCCTTGAAGATCAAAAAGTGTAACCATGGAACCCTATTTTCTGTTTTCAGTTTTGCACTATGTACACCTATTTCGGGTTTTATATAAATTGTGATTCGGATTTCATTCTTGGTTTCTTGTTATGCGATTTCTATGGTGGATGACAGATTGAATTTAGTTATGTGATTTTCAAATACTATTAAGCATGTTTTCGGTTTTAGGTTTTTAAAAAGATAAATTGCGATTTCAAAGTGTTCTTGCATGATTGTTAATTTCGAACTTCAATCCCAATTGTTATGTGTTAATTGATCTTTGGATGCATACTTAGGTTGATGAACATATAATTGAATCCATATTAAGGTGCTAGCGTTCTAGGCTTTAATAAATTTCGGTGGAAAACCTATAAACACTTAGGTAAATTAACAATGAGTCTTGCATGCTTGATTAGCGTTCTAACTTGTGTTCTTGACTTGAATTGATCAAACTTCCATGATTCTTAATACAATGAAAGTGTTTTTGTTAGTGATTAGCTACCACTAGTGATTGCATGATTAATAGGGTTAACTATGGTGCGTTCATCTAGTTAATTTAATTAAGTGAAGTAAAAAGAACTTTGTATGCGTTCATCTCTGTTCTTGATTGATTCTATGCTTGGATATATTTTGATTCGTGATTTGATGCTTGCAACCTTGCCAACGTGTTAATAGTAGTTAATTACATATTATTTTCGTTCCATCCATAAATTCTACTTGATTCTTGGTTTTGATGTGTCACATGTGTATAATACTTAGTTGTTAAATTAATTAAAATATTAAATCCCCTTCTTATTTTCGTAAATATTGTATATATATTCTTTAATTTGTTTTGCTAACGTTTCATTTTTTAGGAATTAATTAGGCCATAATCCCCAGTTGAGAACGATCCCTACTTATTCTTACTACATTGATAGGGTTTTAAATTGATACACTAATTTGTGTACATCAACTAAAAACCTTGGCAAGTAACAATAAAAACCCTGTGGGACAAAAAATACACCTTGGTTGAAGGAAAAGAGCACAACGCACCTTCTACATTTGAGGATGACATGTGTGTGTTAGACTCCCCCTGACGTCTACACCTTCCCCTGATACTTACATTAATCAAGGGAGCTTGGAAAGTCTTCGCATTCCTATGTTTTTCACATGTTTCTCAAATGTGGCCTTAGGCAATGTTTTGGTGAACAAATCTACCACATTCTCAGACCTTACTTAATTCACTTGAATCTTGAGGAGAGCCTGTTATTGCCGATTGTAGAAAAACCCTTGATATATCCTAGCTTCATATGTTTGATGCAAGCTGCATTATCTTCATAAATGCAATTAGGCTCTTCAGTGGTAGAACTTAAACCACTAGTCCCACGAATATGTGTAATGATAGCTCTTAACCATATACACTCACGAACCACCTCATGCAGAGCAATGATCTCTGAGTGGTTCGAGGAGGTAGCCACAAGGGTTTTCTTGATTGATCTCCAAGATATCGCTGTGTTCCCAATAGTAAATAGATAACCAGTTTGGGAACGACCTTTATGTGGGTCAGAAAGCCACCCAGCATCAGCAAAACCAACCAAACGTCATTTGGTGTTTCGGTGTAGTGAGCGGCGCTTTCGCCATCAACATTTCCTTTAGGGATTGCAGTTCCATTATGGTCCCTCTTGTCTCTCTGAAGGGAAAGAACAGTCCCAAGTCAATGGTTCCTTTTAGGTATCGAAAAATGTTCTTGATATCATTCTAGTGACGCTGAGCTAAATCTAGCTAACAAGTTCACTGAGAATGCAATGTCTGGTCGTGTACATTGCGCTAAGTATAATAATGCACCTATTGCACTTAGATAGGAAATTTCTGCTCCCAACACCTCTTTGTCATCTTCCTTTGGACGAAATGGATCTTTCTTTGCATCCAAACTTCAACCGATCATGGGAGTGCTAGCAGGATGCGCTTTGTCCATGTTAAATCGCCAGAGCATCTTTTGGACATACTCAAACTGGTGGATTTGTATTCCACAAACTCGGTGTTCTAGTTCGAAGGCCTAGACAAAATTGAGTTTTCCCAAGATCCTTTATCTCAAATTCGGATTTCAAGTAGCTCGCGGTTTCTCTTATTTCATCAAGAGTACCTATTATGTTCATATCATCGATATATACAGTTACAATTGCAAATCCGAAACTTGTTTTCTTTATAAATATGCAGGGGCACAACTCATCGTTCGTATATCCCTTCCCAATCAAGTAGTCACTTAGACGGGTATACCACATCTGCCCGGATTATTTTAATCCATAAAGTGAGCGTTTCAACCTAATTGCAAACTCACTTCGTGGTTTTGAGTCACTTGACTTGGTAATGTAAGGCCATTAGGCACTTTCATAAATATATATATATATATATATATATATATATCTCTCTCTCTCTCTCTCTTTCTCTGAATCAAGATCCCCATAGAGATTTGCTGTAACCACATCCATGAGTTGCATTCCAGTCGTTCAGAAACTACCAAGCTAACTAAGTAGCGAAACGTTATAACGTCCATTACGGGAGAGTATGTCTCCTCATAGTCAATTCCAGGGCGTTGTGAGAAACCCTGCGCCACCAGGCGAGCCTTGTACCTCAAGACTTCATTCTTCTCATTACACTTTCTGACAAAGACCCATTTATGTCCTACAGGCTTTACACTTGGTGGGGTTAGCACTACCAGACCAAATGCCTGTCTCTTTGCCAGATAATCTAGTTCTGCCTGGATTGCTTCTTTCCATTTAGGCCAATATGCTCTTTGTTGACATTCTGCAACAGAGCGTGGTTTGATATCATCGTGCTCTATGATTTTTTGAGCAATAGTGTATACAAATACATCATCAATGTGTATGGAAGATCTTTTTATCAATTCATATGCACTCTCATAATCCATTGCGATTTCTTTGTTCTCTGGAATCATTTCAAACTTCGGAGCGTCCTCCAGTATTGATTCATGGACATAACTATAATCAGAGACAATTTCATGAGAGGGATTCTCTATATTGATGATTAATGGACCAGGTTGTGCCTTACTCGCCCTCTTCTTCCTTGGGTGAGTGTCAATCGAACCAAGTGGCCTCCCCCTCTTCCTTTGGGGAGCCACGGCCTGAACCACTCCTCCACTAAGTGTGGTTATAGTGCCTTTATCTGCGGCACCGTGCCCCTTATTGGGACTTCTAACCTTGCAGGCACATTTGCAGCTGATACATATGATCTCATCACTTTTGCGATATCAGTATACGCATTAGGCATCGAATCTGCTACGTTCTGAAGATTGATTATTCTTTTCACTTCACTTTCACATTGTCAAGTGCGGGGATCAAAATGAGATAGAATGGGGACAAACCACGACAATTCATGTCGTTCCCTTGGAAAATTATTTTTCCTATCTCCCCCTAACGACTGGAAGACTGTCTCATCAAAGTGACAATCCACAAATCTAGCAGTAAAGAGATCGCCTGTCAAGGGTTCCAAGTAGCGGATAATTGTTGGAGATTCATATCCAACGTAAATACTTAATTGTCTCTGAGGACCCACTTTGATGCGTTGTGGGGGCGCAATAGGCACATATACTGCGCAATCAAATATGCGTAAGTGTGAAATGTCAGGCTCATATTCAGTTACCAATTGGTACGCAAAAAATGGTTGGCTAGCAGTGGGTCTGAAACGAATAAGTAAAACTGCGTGCAATATTGCATAACCCCAGGTAGATATAGGCAGGTTGGTGCACATAACCGGTGCCCTAGCCACCATCTGTAGCCTTTTGATGGTGGCTTCTGCGAGACCATTTTGTGTATGCACATGGGGTACATGATGCTCTACATCGATCCCAATAGACATGCAATATTCATCAAATGCTTTTGATGTAAACTTTCCTGCATTATCAAGCCTTATAGACTTGATATGATGATCGGGGTGGTGAGCCCTTAAACGTATAATCTGTGCTAGGAGTTTTGCAAATGTAGCATTTTTTGTGGACAATAAAGCGACATGTAACCAGAGTGTCGAAGCATCCACCAGAACCATAAAGTACTTGAATGGTCCGCATTCTGGATGGATAGGTCCACAGATATCTCTTGTATCCTTTGTAAGAATGGAATATTTTGTTTTGTATCATTAGCATAGGAAGGTCTTGATCCTGTTTGTGCTAAGGAGCAGGCTTTGCAAAACCAGTGATGTGCCTTTGAAATAGTCAATGAGGCATAATGGGAGGGAGGTAGTGCTTTTGGTACTTCAGAAGGCAATGTCTACATTTGAGCAGTATTAGGACCGACACCTTGCAGTGTGAATGATTTTTGTCCCTTTTTATTTTTCACTCGAAAGAAGGGATGTCCGTGTGATTTCTTTAAAATACAGATCATCATGTCATGACCAGGGTGCCCTAGGCGGTCATGCTAAAGCATGTATGAGTCAGTGTCCCACATTTCATTGTTGGTGACAACATAGGATTCAATGATCTAAATAGTAGTGAGGTACAGTCCACTAGATTAACTCATAAGTTTCTCTTAAATGTGTTTCCTTCCACATTCATTAGAGGTAATATAAAGGTATTCAATTCCATTCTCACAATGTGTTTTTACATGATAACCATTGGCACAAATATCTTTGAAACTTAAAAAGGTTCGATTAGCTCTTGGTGCATACAGAGCGTCTGTGACATTAAATATATCTCATATTCTTTAGAGTATTTCTATTTTAGGTAGAATGATAATATTTTCATTCTAATGAATTTTTTTTCTAGATGTGTTGTTTTACATCTTTATAGTGCTATTTCGAACCATGTAAATATGTGTAGTAAATAAAAATCTAATAAAATCTGAAATTTATTAATAAGCCAATGATAATCAAATCAAGGTCTTGTTCAGAAATCTAATTCATCAAACTATTATTGAAATAAACTTTAAGACCAGGCAATAGTCTAATTAAAAATGAGGCATTATGCCTTCACAACTAATCAGTCAAAATCTAGTGCATCTATTGACTGAGCAAGTTCCTTGTTGCCATTGAAGTCTGCAATTGTGAGGTTGACATCTGGGTCATGGCCTCCTTCTTCCATATAGTAAGCATCCTGTTCTTTGACTCCCTATACCTCTTGTAAGTGGTTGCTACTTTGTTGCTTGCTTGGCAGTTCTTATATCAATTTCCAATGATTCCACACCTATAGCATGGTTCATTGCAAACTCTTTCCTGTTTGACTGAAGGTTTCTTAGGTGCCCTTTGCACCTTATTTCCATGACCACTAGGGCCAACATCACTATCTCTGCGCTGGCCTCCACGACCCATACCATGACCTCCAGGTTCGTTTCCACGTGGTGCATTATTGTCACGTGGGTAGGGATCAGCACGTTCAACCCCCTTTGCTTTGGGGTTCTTTCCACCTTTTTCTTTGCCATAATTAGCCTTGGGAATTTTCTTTGTCCCAACGGGCCTGGAATTGTTGTTCAAAAGAACCTCATTATGCCTCTCATCCACTTGCAGTAGGTTGATTAGCTTATTGAAGGTTATGATTCTTTTGTTGTCATACTCCAGCCTATACTAGTTCGCTAGTATAAGTGCTGAAGTAGGAAAGGTGGAAAGAGTCTTTTCAATCATATCATTTTCTGTCAGTTCATTTCCACAGAAGTTGAGACGTGCCTTGAGGCGCAACATGTCCTTGTTGAAGTCATTGACCCTTTTGTAGTCAAGCAAGCGGATTTCATTCCACTGAACGGTCAGTTCTGAGACCAAGGTGTCATGAATGTTCCCAAAACGTCCCTTAAGAGCATCCCAAAATTCTTTGGGTGCCTTCAACTGAAGGTACTCCCAGCGTAGGCTAGGATCAATATATCGCCTCAGAAACATTAAGAGATTTGCTTTCACCTTATTAGATGGTCCATCATCTTTGGGGTCGGTAATGGTGGTAGTGTAGTCTTTTGCCACAAAGGCAGTTTCCACATCGAAAATCCAACGATGATACTCAAGTCCTTCTGAGTCCAAGATGTCAAATTTAGGTCGAGTTGAATCAGCCATCTACATAACCAAGAGAGAAGAAATAAATTACGCAGTCATAAAGACATCCACGTGAATTATTGTTTAAAGAATATGAATTAGATTTCAAGACCAAGATTAGTAATAGTCACATTTTTCGATGCTATGTGAAAATGCTTTATCACGGTAAGCGTGTATGTATAAGGGAAAAATTCACCAACGGTGTCTGGACACTTAGGGGACTTTCAGAATGATACCTGAACTTACAAAGTTATCAATGTGATACCTGGACTCATTTTTTCGTTTCAACATCGTACCTATGACCAATTTCCGTAACGACTCTGTGACGGAAATTGGCCGTAGGTATCACATTGATACGAAAAAATAAGTCCAGGTATCACATTGATAACTTTGTAAGTTCAGGTATCATTCTGAAAGTCCCTAAGTGTCCAGACACCGTTGGTGAATTTTTCCCAATTTTGCACGTGAGTCACTTAATGAAGACAAAATAACCGATTTACCCTCAAATTCTTTCTTTCTTTTCTTTTCTTTTTTTCTTTATTCTTCTTTCTTTCTTTCTTTCTTTCTTTCTTCTTCTTCTTCTTTTCTGGTTTCTTCTTCCCCTTATTTGAATCATCAAGATTCAAATCATCTTGCTCGTCCGATTCCCACCGCCGATCGCCGATCAAACACCGCCGCTGCGTCTCAATCCACCTTCATGCACCACAGATGTTTCTGGTTCCCCCAACTTCAAATCCTATAGCAAATTGAAATTGTGGATTGAGGCTTCACCGTTCACTCCGAGTTCATCCCCGCCGCCACCGCCAATGACTTGACCACCACCACTTTCGTTCTCTCCTCCGACCCCCTTTTATACACCATTGATCAGAAACTCAGACCCCGCAAGCCCTGCACTCTCAAATCACAGCTCCAATCACACCCCTCCATCCTCTCCTTCTGCCCGACATGCAACACCACCTCCACACCATCCTCACCTGCAACTTCATCGGTTTAGCCGACAACTTCGGCCTCTAGCCCAACTTCGATTAGAGGCAATTTTCGGCAGACAAACATTAACAACTTCGGCCTCAACACCATCCTCACCTGCAGAAAATTCGAGCTGTTCTTATTCACCAGCTTTGCCACTCCGCTGCTACCCACCATTGTGCCTCGTCGATTAGTAAATAAAGGACTCGGAGCCTCCACCATCAAGAAATTGAGGCTCACATTTTGCGTGTCCTGGGCGACCAATCGACGACCTTGCTAGGCTGGTCGTATCCAAGCCGGTCCTGCATGTCGTAGAATTGAATGGCGGTGTGGGCGATGAGCCTGATACTGCGATCCCTGGGGCCTTTGGTGGTGCAAACCTTGCTGTGGCTGTCCTTCCGGCCGGTGGCCCTTAGAATGTGGCCTTGAGCCTCCACTATTTCGCTAGTGGTGGAGGAAGAAGCAGTCCTTATCCCCAAACCCAATCGAAAAGCAGCGGAGGATGACGTTGTTGTGCGGTGGTGGAGGTTGTTGTGGTCAAGTCATTGGCGACGGCGGCGGGGATGAACTCGGAGTGTGCGGTGAAGCCTCAATGCACAATTTCAATTTGCTATAGGATTTGAAGTTGGGGGAACCAGAACCATCTGTGGTGCATGAAGGTGGATTGAGACGCAGCGGCGGTGGGAATCGGACGAGCAAGATGATTTGAATCTTGATGATTCAAATCAGGGGAAGAAGAAACCAGAAAAGAAGAAGAAGAAAGGAAGAAAGAAAGAAAGAAAGAAGAATAAAGAAAAAAAGAAAAGAAAAGAAAGAAAGAATTTGAGGGTAAATCGGTCATTTTGTCTTCATTAAGTGACTCACGTGCAAAATTGGGAAAAATTCACCAACGGTGTCTGGACACTTAGGGACTTTCAGAATGATACCTGAACTTACAAAGTTATCAATGTGATACCTGGACTCATTTTTTCGTATCAATGTGATACCTACGGCCAATTTCCGTCACGGAGCCGTTACGGAAATTGGTCATAGGTACAACGTTGATACGAAAAAATGAGTCCAGGTATCACATTGATAATTTTGTAAGTTCAGGTATCATTCTGAAAGTCCCTTAAGTGTCCAGACACCATTGGTGAATTTTTCCCTATGTATAATGCGCATGAATTTTCATTATCAAGGCAAAAACGGAATTTATATGTTGCATTCTAAAAATAACCATAGCACATTTAATAATAAATAAAACATAGCATATAAAAAATAAAAAAATAAAAGAATAAAAAAAAATTACATGGCATGCTTAAATTTCATAAATATACAACAAAATATATGCTACACATAATAATAGCAATAATATATCATGAGTAAAATAAAATATAAACAATAGCATAATATAAAAGCGTAAATAAAATTTGCAGAACATGCTTGAAATTTTACAAAAAAATAACAGTAAAATATATAATCATGCTTAAAAATAATTATATGTAAAACATAAATAACGAGGCATGCTTAAAAATATCAATATTATCTAACTAAACATGCTCAAAAGTTCATGATAAAAACATAAACAATAAAATATAAAGCATGCTCGAAAAAATTCTAATTATAAATAATTAAATATACCACAGTATGAGATTAAATAAATAAAAGAAAACATACTTGGTTTCGAGAAAATAAAACAATCCTAGCGCACGCGCGTGTTGATGCAGGCATACGTAGCGATGTTTTTGGGCTTAAGAAAACTGGGCTGTTTCCTTTCTCTTTTTAGCAGTGGGCCACAGGTCTTTTTTTTTTTTTGGTGGCGGCAGAAAAGAAGAAAATATTTTTTTTTTCTTCTAGGCTTTGTTTTTTTTCTTTTGAAACAAAG
This sequence comes from Rosa chinensis, assembly GCF_002994745.2. Classification (NCBI taxonomy): domain Eukaryota; kingdom Viridiplantae; phylum Streptophyta; class Magnoliopsida; order Rosales; family Rosaceae; genus Rosa; species Rosa chinensis. The sequence continues at coordinate 46,181,602 of NC_037092.1, forward strand.
GTTTTTTTTCTTTGGCTATTAGCTCTGAGCTTGCTGATAACGTGTAAAAGTAAATTGAGAATTGAAAATTGATCTACTCATTTCATTTCAAGCCCCTTTATATAGGGATAAAATTACAATGGAAACATCGATTAACATCAATTACAATAATGATAGTAAATGCTGATTGTGATGTGATTGTAAGTCCTTGATTCCCTCTTTCGTCAGTTTCTTTGACGAATGCATATAATGTGCTTTTCCTTTAACATATTGGACAAATTTCTCTATTTTTAATAGCATTCCGTTTACATATTAATTTTTTTTTTTAGAAATTATATTTTCTATAAAAAAAATATATTCTATTATGGTAGGATTTCATTTACAATGTCATATCCATTCAATTCAAAAAAATTTATCAGAACATTAAACAAGTAAAAATTTACAATGTTTAGTAGTTCTGAATGTGTAATAGTGTTCTTTTGTGTTCATCCCAAATGAATTGTTCAAAATATCTGTTACTGCTTATGCGGAAGCTTACCTTGAATACATTACATGAATTTTAATTAAAAACACATGCACAAAAATATGCCAAGCTCAAATTTTGTTTATAAGTTATTTGGAAATTTTCCCAATTAGGTCAATAAATTCAAAAATCTTCCCAATTAGATATAGGTTTCCTGATATTCATGAATGATAGGAGCATAAATGCCATGTTTATGATGTATAAAACCCTGTATTTTTCTAAGTTATTTCCTTTAACTTGATCAATTTAACTTAGTTCGTGTTTTATAGGTAAAATTGAGTCTCAAAGACCAGGAATGCTACAAAGGACGCAGAAATGAAGAAACAGAAGTTCTCACAGTTAGACTAGGAAAAGGAATCCCAGTTAGAGTAGGAATCAAAAGCTGACTTGGACTCAAACTCTTAAGTCGCGGAAATTTGGAGTTCTACTTGAATCAAGAGTCCCAATTCGAGTTGGATAAGGAAACGTAGTGTCACAAGGAGTCCCTGTTGAGCAAGGATTACTCGAGAAAGTTTCGGAAGCTTGTAGAAGATTTCGGTTAAGAAGTCCTTATTGGACTAGGAAACCTGTTAGCATATGGAGTCCTGATGGTACTAGGAGACCTGCGGAAGCTAGGAGAAGTTAAGGAACATTCATGAACCTTTTAGATGATGTCATGGATGACATGTGAAAGGCTGGTGGTGGCAAAGCAATCAAGATTAGACAAGGAATCCTAATTGGACACAAGATACGCATCAAAAGTAAAATATGTTTCAAATTCAGAATTCTGCCTATGCAGATCAGTCAATTTCGACAGAGTCCTGAGAGCAGCTTAGGACGAACCAGATTATGATCCTTACATGGTTGCAAATCTACGGATGTCTAGCTTTCATAACTTTTTACTGTTTGTCAATATCATTTTTCTAGAAGAAGTTATGACTGATTTAGTACATGAAGGTCAATCTGTCCGAGAATCTGTTTTGTTTTGCCGTGATATTTGGAAGGTTCTAGAGAAGCATGTGACGTCCAACACTTCATAGAATACATATTGAACATGAATTGAAGAGGTGATGCAGCTTTGATGATGTGGAATTAATTTATTGGTCCAAGGATGTGTCAACCAATCATAAAATTCAAAGGAAAGCCTGAATTAATACGAACTAAGAGAGAAGCAAGTAGATATGAATTGGGAGAGCTCTTGGATGTTTCACTATATATACACAACATATTTTGACGTCAAGTCACCCACATACTCTCCACAATTTCGTATTCTCACTTGTTGCTTTTTAGTTTTCAGATTTTCACATCACAAGGAAGCTTTGCCGTGCTCACCACCATTCCTAACCGTGATCTTCACCTTGTTGCGACACCTTAGAGCTACTTTGGATCTTTGGGACGTGATCAAGGATTGTTCATACCACTATCTTCATTATATCTTTATGGTTTAGTTTTCTTTGTAATAGATTTTCTGCTTTAGAATTTCTTTTGTGTAATCCAAAACCTATGAGTAACTAATCTGATTTTGAGAACAATTTTGATGCCTTTTTCCATGTGATATTTGTATTTATGTGTTCTTAATTCAATGCTTTTGCTGAAGATATGAAAAGATATTCTGATTTTGATTGATCGATAACTTTTGCATGTTCTTGTTCTTTGGTGCGCAATAATGAGTAATTGCATGTAATTGGAGCTAGTACTAAGGTTTATGCTTGGTAACCCTAATTCAATTAAGTAGTAAATGCTTTGTACAAATAAGGTCGAAATCAGATTATGTATGCTTTGAATTGACTTGCTTTGAATACTTGGATTGGCATATTTATTGACTAAACTTTCACTTGTTCTTAATGATTCGAAACTTGAGTTTGTAAATTGCTTTGATTGTGTGAAACTTGTTTTCGAAATATATTGTTTGAGTGCTTTGCTTGATCAATTGTGTAAAGGGAAGTAAAATAAGGGACATTGTTTTCTTTTAACTTTGTTTCTTGGTTGATGACTTTTCATGGCATTAGTAAAGGATTAAGGATGCATGTAATGAATTGATCTTGAATTGTGGTGGATAATTTGTTTTCAAAGTTTCCGTTCATGATCCCATTCATCTTCAACGTTTTCTTTTGTTTTTGTTTTCTGAAATTTTCTTTCCAAAACCCCCTTAAAACCCTCTTTGATTTCGTAAACATTGTTCTTGTATATAAATTTGTGTTTTTGGTTTTCTATACTTGTAAATATTTTATATATCATATAAAAATACCTTAAAAGGAAATCATAATTTTGTTTCAGTTTTAGGTTTTACTTTCGTTAGTTTTGTGTTTGTGTTTGATTAGGATTTGTATTTGTATGTATGTTAGTTTAGAATTTGTATTCTAATCTGGTTTCCTACTTTGTATATGATTAGTATTCCTTGTGTGATTAGGCTTCCTAGTTTGATTATGATTTGATTTCCTTATCTGCTTTGGTTTTGGATTCCTAATTTGTGTCTAATTTGGATTCTGTGTTTGACTTAGATTCTAATTGTGGGAAATTTCGAATTCTTTGTTTATATATATGTTGATTCCATGACTTATATTTGTATATTCTTTCTTTATTTTCGTGATTTATATGTGAGTACCCTCAATTCCCAGCGTGAAAGATCCCTGCTTATTCTATACTAACAACTACTTGTTTTCAGAGTTTAAAATGGCACTCATTTCGAGCGTATCAATGAACAATGTCAATAATTTGCCCAACAATGTTAGATATTTTCCAATTTCCAAAATAAATTTTGTTGAAAAGTTTACCCATGTTTCAATTTCAGTTTAAAATTGTTTTTTCTTTTTCATGCTATCATGAGATTAGTTGGTAAGCAATAACTGTAAACTCCATCACAAATTCAGACAATAACTGGTCATTTTGCCACCTTTATGAAAGTTATAGAGCATGTTAAACCGAATTCGCAGACATGAAGCACGCTAAAATCGGAGTTGTAACAAAGAAGTTATAAGAGTTTCAAGCCAATGGCATTTTTGTAATTATGCTGAAGTTGTTTACTATGAATAGCTAGGCTGATTTCCATTTCGGGAAACTAGCCCCAAAACCTAGTTTTTTCGTTTCTTGGCGTCGCCGCCACTTCATCCGGCCACCTATGGCCATGAAATTGGTACCGATCTCTTCGTCTTAAAATGAGCTTTCCATCCATATGTGCCTTGCATCCTCTCATTCACGATAGACGACGAATCGAAGCAAAGAAGGTGAGACCCTTTTTTTGGCCAATCTCGATTTTCCGGCCAGCTCCGGTCGCGCCACTATCACATCTTGAAGCTCTCTCCTTCCTGGTTCACCCAACTACTAGCTCCAATTCAGCCAAAGGAATGAGAATTGACGATCAGAGGAAAAACTAGGGATTTTGAGTTTCCAAGGTAAATTTCGACTTCTACACTTAAAATTGGACTTGGTGTTCGTTGAGAAAGTTGTTGGGGATGTTGAGAGGAAGAATTTGGCATAGGTCATGCAACCCAATTTAGAGTCTGACCAGCTGCGCGTCTGGCCATTTCTGGTATTCTTGTTTGGCGTTTTGGGTAGAGCTCATCGTTACGAGCATGTGGATATATGGTTTGGTAGCTATACGATGAATTTTGGGAATGATTAGAATTTCTGAAGTTTCAGAAATTCGTGTTTCTATTTGGGAAGGTTTGACAGTTGGATCGATTCCATTTTTCGATAATGTTGTTATAATTATTGAGTTAATATAATGTATGAAGTTTGGGCTCGTTTTATTATGATTTCGAGCTTCGATTTTATTATAGTGAATTTATTTCCGATAATGTAACTGTTTTTAAATACTTTTCCCTGAGCTTTTCAGTTTCTCGTGCCCAATCTGCAGACTAGTTGAGGTCGAGCGTTCGTAGGCGTTGAGGCATAGTGTCCGCCACCTTCATCTAGGTTATCATTTAACGAACACATGTATATATATGTCGATTTTATATTTGTAGAACTGCTCCGATCACCAAATTGTTTAAGTATGCTTTTAAGTGATGTACATGGAATGTATATATTTGGAATATAAAAATAGTTGGTGTGGTGTTGATTTAAGTTCCATGTCCAGGTTTGTTTATTTGTGTTGTCCACTTTTAGGGGAAGTTCTGCTAAATTTTTGGTAGAATTTCTTCTAAAGTAGCCCAGCAAGATCTGTTTTTAGTTTCAGAGTTGAAAATTAGTTCTGGTCCTGTTAATTGGTATCGAAGCGCTAGATTGTCAAATTCTGTAAACCTTGTTTCATTTCTGTTACCTTATATACTTGGTGCTACTCAGTACCTCTTGAATGATGGCCCGACTACAGCGATTCGTCATCATAAACTCTTTGGTGTTAGGTAATCATCAAGTGTGCGAGGTACGTGTCATTGTGTCATTCCATGCAGTTACTTGACCTTAGTGTTTTCTCAGGTATCATACTTCATGGACGTTGAACTCGTACTACTAGGAATCCTTCACCTGCCAAGTGGAATGAAGATGTCCTTGTACCAATTACAGTGTCAAGCATGTCAGACACCATGAAGCCTATTCTTTTTCTAGTGCTCTAAATGAATCCGCCGTAGGGGATTGTATTAACAGGATAGAGAGAGTATTTGAGTCTATGAGTTGTCTTATTTCCAGGAGAGTTCCTTTAGCCGTTGATTTCTTTGATGGCGATGCATATCAATGGTGCTACACTGTTAGGAACATGGGTTTTAACCCGAGCACAATGACTTGGGATCAGTTCAAGATTGAGTTCTTTAACTAGTACTATAATCAGGTTACTCAAGATCGTCTGCAAAGAGACTTTATGAGATTGCAGCATGATGATAGCATGACATGATGCAATATCAGGAGTGTTTTTTTAACCTTTTCTGGTTATGCACTTGAGTTAATAGCGACAGAGAGAATGAAAGCTAAGAGATTTATTGAGGGACTCCATAGGGAGTATCAAGATTGGTTGACTACTTGGAGTTTAGATTGGCTGTTAAGGCTGCTATAAGATGTGAGGCCTGGTCTTTATCTCCCTCACAACCTTTAAAGAGTGGTAGCCCTAGTCAGGGTCTGCTCAAGAGGGCAGCTTCTATGTCAAGATCTTAGTCTGAGGATGGTAGTAGACCTAGCTTTTGATTTTAGAGCTAGACCGAGTTTTGAAGGATGTGACACGAGATTTGGTCAGATGGATGAGTGGCATTATCAGGACAACACTAGTAAGTTTGGTGACCGTTGCGATACTTACCTGAGTTAGAGTTACTTTCCATAGTGTCAGACATGTGGCAAATACCATTAGGGTCAGTGCCGAGAAGGAAGTAGAGAGTGTTATCAGTATGGTCAGCTGGGTCATTTTATGAGAAAGTGTATACCGTTGATTCAGAGGAATAAATCAGGACTTGGTCAAAACTCCAGTCAAGCATTGGGTGGCGTTTCTAGTAATGTATCTGGCAGTACATCTAGTGGTCCATCTAGCAGTGACACCCATACTGGTACAGTAGGCAGATCTAACACTAGACAAGGTAGAAGTCAGCTTGGCCGTCCAGCAACTCAGACCAGAGTTCAGGCTATGTTTCACCAGGGGAGTCATCCATCATCAGAGGTTAGTACTGGTATACTATTTTATTTCTATTAAACTATTTTACCTTAAATAGGTTAAAAGCGATACTTCCATCTTATCTATGGTATACTTGCATTTCTCATCATTATCCCATCGTCATCTCTTTCTTAAGATCTGTATGTTTCCTTTTCTTCGATAGGTTTACTCAACATTTTCTATAGCCCCATCTCTTCAGTTAACAAGTACGAAATTTCGAGGATGAAATTTTATAAGGTGGGAAGATTACTATGCTTTGTATCTAAATTTATCCATTTACTATTCATATGAACAATAAATGATAATTTTACCTCCGTTTCGAACTTTTAAGGGCACTAAAAATTGACTTTTTATTCCATTCCCTTTTTTAGAAAACTTCTTCATGAAATTTGTAGAGCATGTTAAACTGACTTCGTAAACACGAACCACCCTAAAATCGGAGTTGTAACAAAGAAGTTAAAAGGGTTTCAAGTTAGTGGCATTTTTGTAATTATGCTAAAGTCATTAACTATAAATAGCAAGGCTGATTTCCATTTCAGAAAACCAACCCCAAAACGCAGTTTTTTTTTTTTCGTTTCTCGCCGCCGCTTCGTCCAGCCACCTATGGCCATGAAATTGGTAGCGATCTCCTTGTTTTAATATGAGCTTTCTATCCATGTATGCCTTGCATCCTCTCATTCACCATAGACAACAAATTGAAGCAAAGAAGGTCATACCCCTTTTCCGGCCAATCTTGGTTTTTTGGCCACCTCAGGCCGCGCCATCACTCACATCTTGAAGCTCTTTTGTCACGCACCGAATTTCAAATAAAGATATTCAAAATTTGAAATGCGATAACTTAAACAAATGCCCAGAAAAACATAGAAACTTTTTCAATTTAATCTAAGGAATAAAATAACCGAGCTCACAATATCAATATCGACTTGTTCTTTAGAGTCATATATTACAAATTAAACTGAATAGCAGTTCAATGAATAAACACTTCCACTACACTCACTACACAACAGAAGACTAAAACCAAAAGTACTTCTACATCCAAGCTACGACTGCAACAAAACTCAGCTTCAATGACAGTTACTCATTACCCTGACCTGCACAATAACCCCCACACCCTAGAATAGTGCACCTGGTTGAAACAACAAACCCAGTTAGCTTTTACAAGCTCGTGTGAGTAAACCCAAATAACCACAAAACACCTTTCCAACTCAAGGACTACAAATCAACTCAATGATTAATTCAAAATCAAATCTTTTTCCTTTTAAGGAAAACATATGTCACCATCGTGACAAACCAAATCATAGTAATTCATACATATAGTTTAGTTCAGGAGATTACATCAAAATTAAACAATAGAAGTCATAATAATCCCTGCATATAGTTTAGTTCAGGAGATTACTTTAAAGTCAAACAATAGAAATCATAGTAATCCCTACATATAGTTTAGTTTAGGAGATTACATTAAAGTCAAATAATAGAAATGAAAAAGGAAAATAAATAAGAAAGTCAAACAACTCACGTGAATAACAAGGAAAACCTTTCGACTCGAAGAAAATAACTCACACCAAGATTCCTTAAAAACCCAATATTATTTTTCCAAAAAAAATAATACAAGTCATACCGTGACAAAATCATATAAAATGTTAACCTAACAAATCAATATGAAACTCCGGTCCAACCTAGACAATAAAAGTCAACTCATTGACAAAATCATATCAATAGTTAACCTAACAATTCAATATGAAACTATGGTCCAACCTAGACAATAAAAGAAAGTACACACCTGAAACCCTCTTTTAAAAACATGTACCCATAAGTGTTATAACACAAAGTTATGCCCTATGACAGTACATTAGAAGACAAATTAGAGCTCTAACTGATCGTACCCACTCACCCTGCCAAATGCGTGGAGTCTCGATATACATGCCTAAGGTGACAACCTGCAAGCCCAGATCCTTAGGCCAACTTGACCCTTAGATCAAAACATTTCAAAGCAATCGCTCGGGACCAAAATGTTACTCAACTCAAAAGGAGAAATCACAACCTGTGACTCCCAAATATTTAGAATCTCGATCATCAGATCAAAACATTAAAATGGTCTCCCGGATTTGAAAATGTTACACAACTCTCAGATGGAGAAATCATGACATGTGACTCCCAAAACCTCAAACATTTTTTTTAAAACAATATAAAATCTCATTTCCCACAATAATTGTTTCCCGAAAAGTCACATCATATAACAATAATGAACTCACTCACACATATTGCTTGTATCACAGCAAAACCACGATTCAGTCTGGGGATTGTAGGGTACACCTACACAAAAAGCACAATTAGCAAATAAAAGAATAAAATGGGGGTTTTGAAATGTGACGCCCCTGATTTTTAACACAAATAAAAATCGATATATAATCCCATAATTATACATGCGCGATCGTTCAGTCATCAATACAAAGTACATGGAGACATCTTCCCTTTACAGCAAGTACATATTGATGCTCTGAACCCACAATTTCAAATATTGACCCGCTCCACAAAGTCATATATTACAAAACTTACGAATTAAATTGTCATCACAAAATAAAACGTAAATGCTCCTCAGAGCTTACTACATAGCGGAAGTCATAACAATGGCAAAGCCAGCAAAATTTACTTCCTACCCGTTCAGTTGCCAACAAGCTACCTCAGCTTCAACCACGATTACCCTGACCTGCAGGATTAACCCCTACACCATAGAATGGTGCACCGGGTTTCCACATAACAAAACCTGGTAAGCTTATGAAAGCTCGTATGAATAACTCATGAACATCAATCAACAACTCACACACATCAACATAAAGAAACCATGCAACCATGATTCCTTCTAACACTCCATAACCTTTCCATCGAAAGGACAACATAAATCACCGCTATGACAATGTTCTATTTGCTAACTTAACCATCAAGAAGCAATTCAAGTCTCATCTAGACAACAAAAGAAGAATACTCTCGGAACTCTCCTTTAAACTACATACTTATGAGTCTCCAGCAACCTCGACCGTTACCCCTATAATCTATAATGGCAGACAGACTATAGCTCTATTGAAATTGTAACCACTCGTCCGGCCACGAACGTGATTACCTATTTCCTGCCTTGGTCACCATCTGTGACATGTGATGTTCAGACCCCGTCTGGTCTTAGAATCAACATTAAGATCACCAACTGCGACCTGTCACCATCTGTGACATAAGATCTTCGGACCCCGTCTGATTATAAAATCAAACATTAAGGTCACCATCTGTGACCTGTCACCATCTGTGACATATAATCTTTTTAGACCCTGTCTGGTCTTAAAGTCAACGTTAAGTAAGTCGCACCCGACCTAAAAACGTTACAAACATCTAGTTTCGGCTTTCCCAATCCCTGCTCACCATCTGTGACCCTTGGTACAAAGATCAATACATCTAAAATGAGTCACGCTTGACTCAAAAATGTAACATCAAGCTCAATACTTTTCAAACAATAGAAAACATCTTTTTCCACAATATTGTTTCCTGAAAAGTCACATTCAACAATAATATGAACACCATCATGCATATTATTCATCACAATCATCCACAAGGAACTCCAGGTCCAATAGAAGCAAGCCCGACGGCCAATCCAGCAGTAATAACGGAAGCGGCAGAAATCAGTGGATTCATGATAAGTTCCTCGCGCCAAAACAAAAATAAAGAAATAGTTAATGATCGATACAACCAACCAATATTCATATATATATATATATATATATTTCACGTAAATATATATATACGTAGTCATTCACTCAGGAATGCCTACTAATACCAACTATAGTTTGCAGTTAAATAATTAACGCCAAAACAATAATGGTAATTCCGTTTATAATGAACCTTGTGAGATTACTCACCTCGAAACTCCTGCTGTGTCTTCAATATAGCACAAAGCCGCCAATCCATAAAATAACCGTCCAATGTACTTCGTCAAGTACCTAATCACATACGGTTCCAACTTAGTAACGATTCACATTTGATTTAAGTTCGAAACCCCTGTTTTGAACTAAAATCCCCAAAGTGGCGCTAATCGAGGCAAAACCACATCCGAGACTTCCCAAAGTCTCCGGAAAACTTTCACGATCGATATGTCCAAACCACAAGTAGATCGGAAGCTCGAATCCTCACGGATCGAATAAATCGACCGGCATGAAACTGTAAAAATCATAACAATTCCATACGAACTCCAAAACTCAATATTTCACAAAACTCCCAACATCAAAGTTGTTCATCTAAGCATGCTTGTGAATTTTCATAACTAGTTCGAAGTCAGAAAACAAGTATAAAGGGTCGAAAACTACCTCACAAGCTTTGGATTTTTGCTCAAACTAAGTTGAACCGATTTCCACGTAAATCGATCAAAACAAACACCATAGATCGATCAGGGAGCCTTCTCCGAACTCAACCAAGGAAGCATGAAGCCACGAAGTCCCTGGAGCTGCGTTTTCCGATCGGGTCCGAAAACACCAACTGCACCGCCTTGCTGCGCCGTACACGGTAGATATCGCCGCTAGAGGATGCCACAGAGACGACCAGACGGAGGAGACGAACCAGCTGACTAAGTTTCACGGCCAGAGATCACCGGAGGTGCGAGTTCCGGCCTAGTCGGATCACCGGGTTCGGGTCGGGTCAGACGGAAAGTTTCGTTTCTGAAGGAGTCGATCGAGAGAGAAAAGAGAGAGAAAATAGCTTTACGGAAATGGAAAGTGGAAATTATGAATTCATTTTCTGATTTTCTCTATTTATACTAAAACGGAAACTTCTTCCGATAGTCATAACTTTCTCATACAAACTCCGATTGATGCGAACCACATGTCCACGAACTTGTATCGCCACGCTCTACAACTTTTGTGAAGGAAGTTTTTTGAGAATCCCAATGTATAAAATGTCAAACATCACACGACCCCCTAAACTGTGAAATTCGAATAATTATACGTACGAAAACCATTACACTTCACAAACAACCTACGAATAAAGCACAATAACAATTATTCGTACAACTGGTCCATTATTAACTACCAAAATTAAATAACAGAAATCCAGGTCATCACATGAAATTTGGTTTCTAATCTACTTAAAGTAAAAACATGACAAATAAAACTATCTACAATGATCGAGTTCTTCACACTCAAATCAGAATTTTCAAACCATATCAACATGCAACTAGTTGTTTCAATGTATACAACCTAAAATCGTGCCAACACTAAATATAAGAAATGAATTCGAAGTACAAGTCTAAAGAGATCGAGTACCACTTTAATTCTTCTTTTTAATCTCCTAAGTTAGGAAAAGTTCATAACTTAAAATGTTTCATACAAAACAATACTTTAATACTTAAGAGCATCCGTCAACATTAAATATGAATCATTAAGTGCAATTATAATTCTGAATTCAAACATGTATGCATCCATAAGAAGTTACAAACGCACAAACATGTAGCATATAATCTCGACCATTGTACATAGCCTTTACCACTTCAATTTCTACCCTAAAACGATTAGGTGAATTAGAACACAAATTTGGCTTTATTAACCTGCAGATTAACATCATTATTCAACCAAAATCATATGCTTAAAGATATAAAAGGATGGCACAAAATCAGATTGTAAAGATATCATAAACAACTCAAGAACATAGAGAAACGAATCTAAAAATTACTAACATAAACTCGTTCTTAACAAAAATCCAACTCCAATAATAAAGTTCATAATCAGAATCTGAAATTCAATACTAAAGAGTATGAAAACAGAAATAAGGGCCATGGATTACACTTTTTGATCTTCAAGGAAGCTTGGAGAACGTCAAGATAACACAGGGCTAGGCCTTCAAGAACACGAACAGCCTTGGAGAAGTCCTAAAGCTCTTCACGGCAAGAGGCTTTTTCTGAATTTTGGAGAGAGTTTTGGAGAGAAGAGAGCTAGGCTAATGAACTGAATTTTGCGTGAAGAAGTGATGATTTTGGAGTAGAGAATGGCTGCTATTTGTAGTGGAATTCTCCTCTCTTGTGATGCAATCATGACCATTCATCTAGAGGTGATTTCTATTCCAAATTTCCTTGATTTTCTCCTGACAGAGTCTTGATTCTTCTGATCTCTTTTCCCCTTAATGAATCTTGGAAATCTTTAGAGTTAATCATGCAATGCTCCTTCTCTTTCCCTTGAATAGTGACCAGATACATCCCTTATTCCTCTCCTTTGAATTGCACTAATTTCTTCTTCAAATTGTGCACATAATGAACTCCTATAATCAAGAAAAATCAGAATTTAATTAGAGTTATAATTAATAGGAAATAAGATAATTAGGATAAATATTGAATAAAAACTCCCCTTTTATCTCCCCTTCAATTCCTCATTATTTATATGCTTCATCTTATCCTTCATGTTTCCTTGATTTCATCACTCAAGAGTTCTTAATGGGATGGACTCTCTTTAAAACAAGGAATCAGAAATAGGAAAGTTCAAAGGAAGAAATTTCTCTAAAACAAAATAGGAAATATTTCCTAAAATGAAAGAGGAAAGTTTCTAAAATGACTTATCCTTCATTTACGCTCATTTCTACTATTTTTCACCTCTTTTCTCCCTTTTCAACCTTGAGGCACCTAAAAACATAAACTATGTTATAATTAATAATTTTAAGAGAATAACTTAGCCAAATGAGGGAAAATACATATTAAAAACGTCACTCTTTGTGCTCCTATCAAGAACATATATATTTCACTATATATATATATATATATATATATATAGTCATTCACTCATGAATGCCACTAATACCAACTATAGTTTGCAGTTAAATAAATATCTCCCAAAACGTAAAGGCAACTCTGTTCGTAAATGAACATTGTAAGATTACTTACTTCTGAATCCCGTTACGTCTTCTTACAGAACTGAGATAACAAAATCACAGAATATATGTCCCAGACAACATTGTCAAGTACCTAATCACATACGGTCTCATCTCAGTACATGAAACAGAAAGCAATTAAAGTTTGAAACCCCCGTTTGAACTAAAACCTTGAAAGTGACACCAATTGAGGTAAAACTTCATCTGAGACCACCCAAAGTCTTTGAAATACTTCTACGATCGATATGACAAAAATACAAGTTGATCGAACGGCCGGATCCTCACGGATCTAAAACATCAAAAACCCTAACATGCTTATACGATCTCCAAAAGTTACATATCATATATCAAAATGCTCTTATCGATGAATAGATGATAATGAATTAAAAAGCTGCCCAAGACATGGCCGGACGAGCCGTTAGGGGCGGCTGAACGTACTCCACACGTGCCGCCATGCCAAACTCCAAACCAGCTTGATCCAACCGTCCCAAGTTTACACTACGAGGATCAACTTTAGTACTTGAAGCAAAGACCAACTTGGCCTAGATGGCCGCTGCAAGCCAAAAACCATTGTTCACTATGAGTTGGAGCTCCTCCGATGGAAATCGATCAACCAAACCTCCAAAGATCGAACGAGGATTCACCCAGCAACCTAACGCGACCAGTTTGAAGCCTTGCCATCTCCGGAGCACGGAGAATCAGTCAGGTCTGCCGCCACCTAACTTTAGAGCTTCGATCCGCCACTGTGGATGGGAGTCGGTGCAAGCCACCACCATAGGGAGGACGATGAGGTAACTCTGAATCATTCTGGGTCAGTGTCGTCGCCGAACAATGCCGGAATCCTTCAGAAATGTCGGGTCGGGTCGAACGGAAAACTTCCGGACCCTAGGGTTTGGAAGAGAGAGAACAGAGAGAAAAGATTTTCCATAAACAGAAACTTTCCGAAAATGTCAAATAATGATTTTCTATTTTCAGAACTTCTATTTATAGTAATTTCTCAAAATAGTAGAAACTTTCGCTAACTATAATTTTGTTTTATGAACTCCGATTTACGCGTGCCCCATGTCCACGAAGTCGAATCGACACGCTTTATGACTTTTGTGAAGGACATTTTTAGAGAAACTTAATGAATAAAAAGTCAACTCCTTGACTCCTCAAAAATAAAACGTTTCGAGCAATTATTCGTCTGAAATACGTTCACACTATCTCGGAACTATGTATTGCACCAACAACCACCGAATAAATTCTGAAAAAAATCTCGAAAAATAATATTGAATTTCAGGGGTATTACATCTTTCCTCCCTGGTTCGAACCACCCAACTACCAGCTCCAATTCAGCCAAAGGAAGGAGAAAAGACGATCGGAGGAAAAACTAGGGATTTCGGGTGTCCGAGGTAAATTCCGGCTTCTACACTTAAAATTGGACTTGATGTTAGTTGAGAAAGTTGTTAGGGATGCTGAGAGAAAAAATTTAGCATAAGTCTTGCAACCCAATTTGATGTCCGGCCAGCTGCGAGTGGGGCCCACTCTTAACCACTTGTGGCAGCGCGTCCGACTGCTTCTGGTATTCTTGTTTGGCGTTTTGGGTAGAGCTCATTGTTACGAGCATTTGATTATAGTTCGGTAGCTATACTATGAATTTTGGGAATGATTGGAATTTCCGCACTTTCAAAAATTAGGGTTTTGATTTGGGAAGGTCCGACTGTTGGATCGATTCCATTTTCAAATATGTTGTTATAGTTATTGACTCAATATAACGTATGGAGTTTGGACCCATTCAGTTATGATTTTGAGCTTCCAATAAATTATCAGTTTTAGGGTTTCGATTTTATTATTGTCAATTTATCTCCGATTATAGAGAAATAGTTATTTGTAATATCATTTTGTCAGGACGACGTGTAGACCGAGTTCGAGGAGAAAATAGTTGGACAGCCGTCATAGCCGCAATAAGTGAGTGAACATTTGTTTTTTAAATTAATTATGCATGCAGTATTATTATTTTCCAAATGAGATTTAATTTATTATTTGAATTATTGAGTTTTATGATTTTATGAGCTTTGATTTATCGAGAATTATTGAATTACGCTTTCGTTGATTTATTGATGAGTTACAGAGTTGATATTGAGTTTCATTTCCAGAAGCATTCATTAATTTTTGAATATTTTGAGTATCAAGTTATTGAAAGAGTAATGGAGATTTAAATGTTACTAGTATGATATTTAAATATTTGAGTATGATCGATTTCTCGAGATTTCTTGAGTTCAAAGAGAGAGGCTTCTAGCTCAAGGCTTAGACGGGGATGGGTTGGTTTCTAGACGGAATCTCTATGTGTGATGGCGTTGTGCAGGGTTGCCGGGATTGCGTGCGCACTGCAGAGCTGGGCGGCGTCATGGTTCTGATGGTTTCAAGCGGCGGCGTAGTTCTAACGAGATATGCGGCGGTGCGGATCTAGAGGACCCTGGTGGCAGGCTATTTGCTTTTGGAAGGGTGCGCAGCGTGGCCAATTAGTGGGCGCTATATGCTGGGCGGCACGGCCTGGTTGCATGTGGTAGGCGGGCAGGGTACGGCGGCCTGGCAGTAGGAGTGTACGGCATTGCACGAGCATGCACTGGTGGGAGATGATGGTTGGGCATGATCCAAATCCTGCTGGGTCTTGCAGTTTTGAAGTGTCTCCTTTTTGGGCTACCTTTTGGGCTTTTAATTGGGCTAGGGCTTTGGCCCTTGGCCCAACCCTATATTATTGGTTTTTGTCTAATTACAATAATTTCCTTGTATTAGGAACCTAGTCTTCTAGCACCTCCGGAGTAGTATCAAAAGAGGATTCTTGCTATGCCTACGTGCTTAATTTGTCTAATGAGTGGGTCTATAGTTATGCACTATTGTGGGTACTACCACTAGCTTCTTGTCTACAGCGGAAGAGTATGTAACTGTCTATTCTAGCTTGTGATGCAATATATTAACACCCGATTTGGGTTGATTCAAAAAATATTTTAATGAGATTGAGTTTAGTTTATTCGAGGAGGTAAATATGTTAACGCATGCATGCATTACTTGGTCAATAATACCCTCCAGGTAATAGGCTGGTCGGCAGCACCCTCCAGAATATTCCGCTCGGTAGTACCCTCCGATGCGTTATCTAGTTGGCAGTACCATCCAGATGACATGAAATAGTTAGACGGCAATACCCTCTAACCATCACCTCCTGTTCAGATCGGCAGTACCCTTTTATGTGTCCATGGTCGGCAGTACCCTCTAGGGGACATGAGGTAACTAGTCGGCATTCCCTTCAGTCATCGACCAATTTATGAAAAGTATATTTTTATGAGATTTCAGCGATGTTTGAAATGATTTTGAGATATTTTATGATATGAGCATTTCAAAGATTTTAAGAGTTCTGAGATTTCAGTACCAAAAAATGCGTAAGAATATTTTCACAAGTTTCACACTATTTTTAAGAAGATCGTTTTAATGAGATTTGGAGACGGTTTTCGAGATGTTTTACAATACAAATTTGAGATTCTAGTAAAGAGAAGGATTAAGAGTATTTTGAAGAGACTTTACTGCATGCTTGGTTTTTAAGAGAATAAATTGGGAAAGCATTAAGTTTTTATTTTTTTATTTTAGAATTACTTATTTTTCGTCCACTCACTCTAACGGTTTTTAAATGTTTTTCCCTGGGTTTTTCAGTTTCTGGTGCTCAGTCTGCAAACTAGTTGAGTTCGAGCATTCATAAGCGTTAAGGCATAGTGTCCGCCACCCTCATCTTTATTGTAGGTTATTGTTTAACCTATGCATGTATATATATGTCGATTTTATATTCGTAGAATTGCTCTGATCACCGAATTGTTTAAGTATGTTCTTAAGTGATGTACTTGGAATGTATATATTTGGAATGTAAAAGTAGTTGCTTTGGTATTGGTTTTAGTTCCATGTCTAGGTTTGTTTGTTTGGGTTGCCCACTTTTAGGGGAAGTTCTGTCAAATTTTTAGTAAAATATCTTCTAAAGTGGGCCCCGTAGGATCTGTTTCTAGTTTCAGAGTGAAATCTGGTTTGGGTCCTGTTACTGTTTTATTATCAAACAAAACCTAATTCATTGTGCAACAATAAACTCACCACCAGTTAACTAATTTATTGTTAAAAAATAAACACACTCTGCTAAGGATTCTCCCTAGCCGTTTTTCTCTGGCAGCGCCATCGAAGGCAAACAGCCATGGTCGACACAGAGCCAAGGTTGCAGCAAAGGGGCTTCAGTCGATGTGCTACCTTCAGCATGAGGCTGTTTCTCTGAGCGAATCGGATAATAGATCTCTAGGTTTCTTCATCCTAGGGTCCTAGAGAGTACATCGAGCAAAGAGCCGACAGAGGACCAGATTCTCTTTGTCGGTTCTAGCATAGTCACGTCATCAACGCACGCATTGGTAGGAGGTCGTCCTTTCTCATAATTAAGCGAGGAAGAAGACTTTGCCATTGAGGAAATTGGTTTTGATAGCTTCGTTCTTGTTTCGATGAGCTGTGGTCGTGGATTCCTACTAGACCTGATGTTGTGTGCGATTAGTTGTTTTGCGGGTGTAGTGAAAGTATTTCGGACAAATAATTACTTGAAAAGTTTTATTTTCGAGGAGTCAAGAATTGACTTTTTATTCTTTAAGTTTCTCTGAAAACTTACTTCAAGAAAGTCATAGAGCGCGTCGATACGAGTTTGTGGACATACGGCACGCAAAAAATCAGAGATTGCATGAAGAAGTTATGGTCAGCAGAATTTATTTCCATTTTTAGAAATTTTAGTATAAATTGAAATTTTTGGAAAAATTGGGTTCACTTTCCGTTTTTAGAAATTTTTCAAAAAATTTCGGAAGATTTCTCTCTTTCTCCCAAACCCCCAACCCGAACGAGGATCACTGACCGGACCCAGATCTTTTTTGCTTTTCCGGCGTCCTATGGTGGCGGACCCACCCCAAACTAACTCGTTTGGTCATCCTATTCCTACCCATGGCAGAAACTTCCAACGGAAAGCACTGTATGTGGCCAATCGAAGGGCTAAAGTGGTGCCGCCGCTGACCAATTTCGTCCTCCCTCTTCCGGCCAAGGCGGGGCATGAAACTACATGCTTTTTGAAGATCTCTTCATCCTCGTTCGATCTCTAGTGGTCTTGAAGCTCAATTTCAAGTGTGGTTATCAGAATCCCAATTTGAAGGTTTAAGCGTCTGGCGGCTATCCCGACCAATCTAGGCCGAATTGGCCTTAGCTCCAAGTATGAAAATTGTTCCTCTCATCAATATCTATATTTTGGACAGTTGGATCAACCTTGTCCAGCCTCTCTTTTTGCTTCTGTTTCCTTCGCTGTCATCTACTCGACAATACGGGCGTTTTGATATATGATTTGTAGCGTTTGGAGATTGTATTAGCATGTTAGGGTTTTTAGTGGTTTTGATTATCTCTGTTTTCGATCCGTGAGGATCTAGCCGTTGGATCGTCTTTTTGTTTGGGCGATTTGACCCTAGGTGTTCCGGAGACTTTAGGTAGTCTCGGATGATGCTTCATCTTGATTGACGTAGTATTCGGGCTTTAGTTTGCATGTTTGGAACTTAGATACTTTCGTATCTCAAATGGTATTAAAATGTGACCTTGATGTGACTAGGTACATGACGAAGTTGTTTTGGACTGATTGTTGTGATTGTGTTATCTCGTGTAGCATGTGAAGATGAATTTGATCGTTTTCTGAAATAAATTTTTGTTTCAAGTTATATGAATTTGATCGTCTATTGTTCATAGGTAACTTAAAAATGAAGTTTTATTATAAAAATAATTTTTCACGGGTTTTATATTTGTGAACTATAGTTGGTATTAGTAGCATTCTTGAGCGGATGACTACGTGTGTGTGTGTGTGTGTGTGTGATATATATTTATGGGAAATATATATATTGGTGCAGTTGTAAAGAGAGAGAATTAGTATGTTTTGTGATTTCGATCATGCTATTGTTGTGATTTGATTTTCTAAGGAAATTAATGAGTTTTGGATGGAAATAATTGTGTTATTGTCTTTTCTTATTTGAGAGTTATATGTCTCATTTTGTGCTAGGTATTAAGGTGTGAAAATATTATTATGAAATTGATTTCTATATTGTTTTTTAGATTGGATTTGAGTTATGAAAACAATATTTTGTTGCATTCAATTATATTGTTTTGATTTTGTTTAAATCGAGAGACTGATTATTGTAAAGAGTACTTTGGATTGTGGGGCAACATTTTAAGTCATGTGGGACTTGTTAAATGTTTTCGGTCTGAGTATCTGGTGTCACAGTAGTGACTGAGGCAAGAATACCGGGATACCAAGCCTTTGGCTGAGTGATTAATTACGATTCAATTAGAGTTCTAGTCTGTCTATCATTGTATGTCATGGAGGTAATAAGGGAGTTACTTGCAACTCATGAGTACACGCTTTTAAAAGAGAGTTTCAGGTTTGTATTCTTTCTTTTATTGTCCAAGAGGGACATGGGTTTTGTATTTAAAATGTGTCTGTTCACTGGAGTTGAAAGGATCATTTCTTAGCTTTAGCATGAGTCACTTATTTGATTCTTGTTTTATTGAATTGCTTGGTTTTAATGTAATCTCCTGAACTAAATTTTATGCAGGGATTACTGTGATTTCTATTTATTGATTTTAATGTAGTCTCCTGAACTAAACTATATGCATAGATTACTATGATTTTGGATTGTGTACTTTTTGGTGATCTCCTGAACTAATTTTCTATGCAGGGATTACTATTTTTATTTAGTTTAAATTGTGAGTGCAGCTGTGGTTGAGACTTGTAGTGAGTTGAGAAAATTTTTATCATGTCATTGTGGTGATAAATGCTTCCTGTCGAGAGGAAAGAAGAGTGATTTCTTGGATTTGTTGTTGAGATTCAAATGATTTGATTTATCATGGTGTTGACTTGTGTTTTCCTTAAAAAGAAAAGGATTTTGATTTTGGAAATAATCATTGTGTTGAATTATTTTCCTTGAGTCGAAAATGTGATTTTGTGATTGTTTGAGTTTACTCACACGAGCTTGCAAAAACTTACCGGGTTTTCTGTTTCAACCCGGTACACTATTCCATAGTGTTGAGGTTATTGTGAAGGTCTATGTAACCGTCGTCGAAGCCATGGCTTTGTTGCTGTTGTAGCTTGGATGTAGAAGTGTACTTATGGTTTTAGTCTTCCACTATGTAGTGAGTCTGGTGGGTGTGTTTACTTATTGAATTTGTAAACTCATTGTGATGTAATATATGACTCTAAAGAATGAGTTTATATTGACATTTGGAATTCAGGGCATCTTGCGTACTTATTTTAAAAATAAAAATTTTATTTAGTGTTGATGTCTAAACCATCACACCCAGTATATTTGTCTTTTGCTAATTGTTTATTATTATACCTGAAAATCAAGGCGTGACGGTAGGTTATTTCGGCTAACTGCTATTAGGATGATGTTTTTACATTAGGTGATGGGAGAAGGTTTAATGAGTATGCTCTTTATCCTTCTTTTTTCTGTTTTCCAGTTTACTTTTTATCAGTGTATCTACAAAATTTGAATGGTTTGTCTATAAAGTAATTGTTAACGTCGGTTGCCCACGTTATACAGAAGATATAGTTAATTGAAAATTTGAAACACATCACTAGATCTTAATACCAATTAATGACACCGAAGTACATGAATGACTGTATGGAACCAAAACTAACTGGAAAAGAGAAATATTCCAACTAAATAGGAATTTAATTCATATTGAATTTCTACCTAGCCGTACATTGATAGTGTCTACGTGCATAGGAGTAACCACGCATCCGTGGTATATGATAGGTAAGGCCTAGGAAATAAAGAAAATACTCATTATTCAATTCGACTAATTATGAAGATTTTGATGCATGCACATTGTAAGAGTAGATTCTTGAACCGTGTAGCTTTAAAAACTCAAAAAAAATAAGCAATCTGAACACATATGGAAATTCTTTGAGGTTATTGTCACGCCCCAAATTTTGAATAACCAATTCAAAATCCGAAACATGAATAATCACAAATACAAATACCAATCTAAAATTTTCTTTCAGAGTAACACACCTCACACCACTCAATATTACATAACCCAACTCCTCAATTTTCTTATTACAGCACACTCTCACAAATTCCAAATTGTAAAGTTTGAAATGAACGTAACGAAACTCACAATAATGCTGTGACTCGAATGCCACTGCCCTAAGCAGGCCGATCACCACCCTGGTTCTCCTGACCTGCAGGATTATCCGCTACACCATTTGAATAGTGTACTGGGATTGCAACAACACAAAACCCGGTAAGCTTTTGACAGCCCGTATGAGTAAACTTAAGGATTGCACAAATTTTAATTAACAATTTCAACTCAAGTATAGAAATTGTAGTAATATCACATCCCACAATAACCACCACAAAACAACTCCCTTTCTCACTCTCATATATATATATATATATATATATATATATATATATATATATATATATATATATATATACAGATCCTATCTAGAGCGGAGCTCCGCTTTGAAATTAACGTGTGAAGTTCAAGTTTTGGGTCACTTTTCGGTCGCATATCCACAACTCGACCGTTCAGTTTTTAGGTACTAGTGTATAGATCATCTCTGCAAATTTTCAGCCAAAATGATGATCGTTAAGGCATTGATAACTTCCTTAAAGCTAGTACGGTTCAGGTTGACAGATTCAGTCCGTCCATTGGTTTAAGCCATTTAGATACCTTAACGATCATCAATTTGGCTGAAAACTTGCAGAGATGATCTATACACTAGTACCTGAAAACTGAACGGTCGAGATGTGGATATGCGACTGAAAAGTGACCCAAAACTTGAACTTCACACGTTAATTTTCAAAGCGGAGCTTCGCTCTGGATAGGATCTGTATATATATATATATATATACTTATGAGATATACTTATGAGTCTCAAGTAACTCCATGTTACTCCATTTGGCAGACAGACTAGAGGTCTAACTGATCGTTTCCACTTACCCGGCGCGAGAGCGTGGTTCACGATTTAATGCTAATAGTAACCACCAACCCGGTACAAGAGTGTGGTTCACTGATAGTATGCCATGGTCACCCTGTGACCTATTGATCTCCACAGATCAATACATCTCCACAGATCAAACAATTTATTGTTTTTCAAACAATAAAACTCAACACCTTACTATATGGTTTCCTCAACAAAATCCAACAATACATATATATTTTTCATGTAAATAATATATGTACATAGACATTCACACAGGAATGCCTATTAATACCAACTATAGTTCTCATGAAATAAAACAATAATTTCATTTTAAAACTTAAATTCATTTTCTTACCTGTGAGCCGTAGCCCTATGAACCGTAGTCGATGGAGTTCATATTTTTCAAAACAATTATTTATTTCTTAAACAATTTCCACAATTAAACATAAATCTTTGGAACTTCGGTTCGTAAATGAACCATGTGCGATTTACTCACCTCTAATCCCGCTGCGTCTTCTTAACAGCTCAAAATACGATTCACAATCGTCCACCAACTCAAACCGTCAATCACCTAGTCAGATACAATCTTAACTTAGCAAATCATTCATAAACCGCACATATACGACAATCCAACGGTCGGATTCTAATTTAATGATGATCCAACGGTCGGATCGTAATTAAATGAAGATTCAACAGTCGGATCGTAATTAAATGAAGATCCAACAATCAGATCCTCACGGATCGCCCTTAGGATCATCCTCCAAAATTATCATGAAGATCCAACAGTCGGATCTTCCTGAATCGTCCTTCCAAATCACTATTTCACAATTATACGAAGATACAACGGCCGGATCTTCGCGCGTGACCACACAAGGTCATCGGGACAGTCATACGATCAACATATTAAAACTACAAGTCCATCAGACGGTCTTATCTTCACAGATCACAAATCGAACGATCGAAATCGATCGAAACGTAAAAATTCATAATTTAATCGTACCATGTCGAAAAATTGCGTATAATATATCGAAATGATCGTCTTGAAGTAAAGAATCTAAAAATGCACAGAAATTGTTCTTGTGAGCCCCGGAGGTTGCTGGAAATGGCCGCCGGAGTTAGTGGCAGAGCCGCCACCGACCACCGCCAATGGTGTCGGGGCCAGGCTGCTCTGCTTCGTCTCATCAAGCCTAATGACTTTCGCAACTAGCATGTAAGCTGAAAATGACGGGAAGAGATAGAAATTTCCTCGAACGAGTCGGGGTGGCCGGAAAATACCCAGAAACTGGCGAGCTCCTAGTTCGACGTAAAAAGTGCAACCACACGCCTCGATCCCTTCTGGAAACTTGTTCAGAATCTCAAGGTGAACTCACCAAGCCAAGAATCACAGGAAGAGGTGGTCTGTAACTTGAGATATACGGATCGAAGGGTGGTTTTTTCGATCTAAACCAGTCGAGCTCCGAAGAACGTGAAAACCTTCAACCCAGGTCCAGTACTTCTTGGTGCTCGTTAAGGAGGTTGAGGCAAGTCCAATGAGCCAAAAATCAAGAGAATTGGTGGCCTGTAGCTCAAGATATCGAGATCGAACCAAAACGAGCTCAAAACAGAACCGTGTCTTCCGCCGCCACTGCCGGCCATGTTGCGGTGCAAGGCTGCCACTGGAAGCTTCACAAGGACAAGGCAAAAGCGTGGGATGTGGTTTGGTGCCTTGAGGTTGGAGAGATGAGTTGATGAAGATTGCTCTATTTTTGTTTTGTTTTGTTTCGGTCGAGAGAGAGAGAGAGAGAGAGAGAGAGAGATTTTCTGATAATTAAGCTGCTATCAATCAACTAACGGTGTGGTCAATAACGAAAAGCCGCAACCCTACTAATTATGCTTAATCATGAAAGGTAAAGCAATGCAATCATGAAAAGTAAAGTAATGCAATTATGTAAAGTAAGGCACTGCAGTTATGTTTAGCTTGATAAAAAAAAATGGAGGTCATTACAATTATGCACCGTAAAAGAAATGGAAGGCCTCAAGATCATGCCACTGTGGTCTATTAGCATCTTCTTAAGTACTCCGATAGGCATTTTCAGCACCCTTAGGTGGTGTTTGTTTCACAGGACTGTCATACCTCTCCTTATTTTTTATAATAGTCCTGGACTCCTACAACCTAGGCTATGCTATACTAAGCCATGATTCATGTTTGTTGCTACGTGGGACACAAAGGCTGTTGTATTGCCTTGTTTTATCAGAGAAACTCATCAAAGCTCCAACCTTCAATTCTAAGTGCAGAGAAAACGGCTCCATATTACCTACTAGACCTGTGGAAATGTAACAATCAAACAATGCAATCACAAATCCATCTATAAACTCTTCTTAAAATGAAAAATCCCAAGAACTAGTAACATTCATTCCACACTAGATTGTTGAAAGTTACAGCACACAGAACATAGCTTGTAAATTTGAAATTTTGGCATTGTCAATTGAGATTCCAATGCTCAGTAATGCCATTATAACCAAATGTTTCAAATTGGGTCAAGTTCTATTTATTTAATAACAACATCTTGAAACCGAAGAGGAAAACTTTTCTCTGTTTTCAAAGTTCACTCAGCAACCCCAAACACCTTACATGGCAATGCCAGCTTATAATACTCATTTATTACACTATGCCAAAAAGGCCTTCAGACGACAGAACTGTACTATCGTTTGAACAAACCAAAATGTGTCGTCTAGTACGGTGTCCTGTCTTGGGGTATCAGACGACATAAAAAAATAAAAGTCATGTGTTGTCTGATGAGTTTTGCATTTTGGGAACATTGTGATATGTTATACAACAACAATTAAATGTTGTGCTAATTGACTTTAAACGACAATTATATGTGGTCGTAAAGCGCATCAGATGACAATTAAGTGTCGTTCTAGAGTAGGTTTATATGACATTTAAGTGTTGTGTGAAAGGTTTTGAAATTATACGTATGTGATGTTGGGAAATAGTTTAGACAATAGATATCATATTCTTTCTGTTATGTCAGTCTCATTACAACGACAATTTACTGTCATTTGAGGTTATTTAAGACAACAAATATTTGTGGTCTGAATATAAAAAGGACCACTAATAGTTCGTGTTTTATGTTGTTTGTGATCAAGTCCAACCACACTTATTTGTTGTTATTATATGCTTTAGCCAACAATTCCATCTAACTTATGTTATTGTTTTGCCATTTAGACTACAATTTTTTGTCATCCCAAAGCCAAAAAGACAATAGACTTCTAATTGGTTTTTGTGTTGCTTTTGTGCAGCTGCAACCACACATTAGTGTGCTTTTGTTGTAGCTTGCAATTTGAGATAACACATATTAGTAGTCCTCTGTTACAATTGGTATGCATGCATTTTGAAAATTAAAATTGCCCATTCATGAAACCATAAAATGCACATCCAAAATCATTCATTGCAATTTCCATTAATCCACCATTATCTCATGTACACAAACCTAATCATGAGCATCAGTTCAAAATGGCCCATATATACTAATCTGGAAGTCCAAATGCTTAATGAAGGAAGAACTTCTACTAGACACAAGTCAATAAAGGAACTAGCTAGCTGTACTGCTGTACCAGTTTCTTAAATATACTTAAAGGAACTAGCTAGCTATACTCCGATATCTTCTAAAGATGGTTCTCTTTCCAACTGCGTCCGCGTTGCTTGCAGAACATCTTGAAGGATTTGAAAGCCCTGAGTTAGTCATCTGGAGAGCTCATGAGAAAAAACAAAAAATTCAGCATCCACCAAATTTAGGATTCAGGAATGCTAAGTTCTAATAATAATGAGAAAGAAATTAAAAAAAAAAAAAAAAAAAGGCCACTGAGCATGTAGAATCCTAATAATAGTTTAATAAACACTAAGCAAAATAATGTCTACTAGAAAATAGAGAGATATACACAACAACTTATATTATCTTACTGTGAATTACCTTTCTATGTTACGAATTGGTTCAACAATGCTCCAGGGCTCCGCAGTTCCACAGGTAACACTTGGTAGTAAAGAGGCGAATGCAAAATAATTCCGAGGATATACGACATAAACATCATATGAGAAATTTTTCAGATTCCTTGAGAAAGTTGTTCCAGCCCAGCTTCTTTCTTTCCACACCAGGTGTACTACTGATCAGGTGGGAGTCTTGAGTTCGCTAGAGCATAAGCCACATAGCCGCCGCCACTGCAACTCAAAGCAATGGACATAAGGCAAAAGATAATCATGTCATGTATCACACATGAATTATGTTCAAATTAGAAAGCACAAAATGAAGGGTTTGCACTTTGCAGAAACTCTAGAATCTGAGCAACTCTATATCTCACATAGATTTTTAGCCTATGAATTTTAATTCCTGTCATTTAAATTACACATTAAATGTTCCATAAGCAACCGAGCTTGAAATAAATCTGATGGAATAAAAGCTTAAAATTGGAATCATATATTCGTTCATTTCAATTAAGAACTAATTGATGCAAATCACGATGAAGCTGAATCTGCATTACTGGACAATATCTATTAGTAAAATGGAGAAGTACGTTGTACGATCTACCAAAGTAAGTTTATGATTTGGAAATTCCTAATAATCTGAACCTTTCACATTCAAAAAGTTGTATTTCTGCATACTAATTATCAGTTATTTCTACCTTCCTTTCAACAGATTTCAAATTTTCCTTCATTCTAAAACCATATCTTTTCTTTTGAAGAGACCATTGTAAAAAGATGCAGAGAAATGAATTCAAGGGAAACACAGATAGGTGGACCATATAGCGGTTATTAAAGAGAACAAACAATTTAGCAGAATAATGAGTATTTCTCAATCAATTTAAGATACAAAAAAGCTGATAGCACACCTATGACGGCTGTGCATTTTGAGATGCCAACAACTTGTCACCCTTTGCTGCGTTACACAAAATAACAAATTAGAACACTGAAAGCAAATCAGTTCCATGAATATATAACTAACAAGCTACAGCTCAAACTCCTAAACATGAAGAGTTTTTACACAACATAACTCTAAATTTTTATTCGAGAGGAAGAGGTCAGGATAAATTGGAAAGTACCCATCCTGTAATTTTCAGCAGAAATAAAGAGCAAAAGGAAAAAGAGATAACATGACAGCAAATAAAACCACAAACCTTCAACACAGAAATTAACTTCCAACAGTAGTATGTGAAACCTGCAAGAAAAAATGGATCAGAACAAATTGGACATAAAAGCAACAACTACATAAATAAATAAATAAATAAATAAATAAATAAAAGTAATCATAAAATTGAATACAAAAATCCAACAGACCATGTAACATAAGTATGATGCCATAGATAACCATATAAATATATGACAATAAATTCAAATTCAAATGCTCAATAGGAGCTTCATTCACTTAGTATTCATTTAATAACAATGCATTGAAGATCAGAGTACATAATACAAACCGTTTGTTTTGAAAATGAACTATTATTGAATGGTTCATAAAGGCGAAGAACTTGGTCATTCTAGTTTTTGATTGGAATATATGGGATTAAGAGTTTATGTATTTCGAATTAAGAGTATTAAGAAAAACCAAGGTTAACACATAACCAGTACAGTTCTTGTAGCTCTTTGTAAAAGTAAATTTTGAATGAACATTAACTTTGAATGAAATAAATAAATAAAAAACAGTAAAATTTGCAGTTACATGAACCTAAGTAAACTATTAGGCCCAGTAATAAACTAAATCATAAAGTTATAGAAAGTTTGCTTCAATACATAGAAGGTTCAGGGAATTACTTAAACTAAGTTTGACATTGTAAAAAAGCACATGAGAGATAAAATCATTGAAAGACTCAGCCCACCTTATCAAGATGACCTTCTTTGCGTAAAGCTAGATCACCCCCCACTGAACCAAGGTTCACAAATATCTGAGCAGTTACCAGAAGACGATTATAATCTAAAGCATTGTTCACTCTACCAAAAAAAAAAAATACAGAATACTAAATAAGTTCACCACACCTTTCCAATCAATGTTATGAAAAGTAGGACACCATGAATTCCGACCCCTGAACATTTGAATAACAGTTAGCAGGAAACTTCGCTGATAAACTCTAAAATAAATGCACTGCAAGTCCTTCTCACCATATAAACACACTTTGATTTCTGGAATACCAGACCCAGCTACTGCCGGGGTGTAACAATATAGAGAGAGAGAAAAAACAAACCAAAACTATGTTGATTTATATGTACACCATGAAACCAGCCAGATATGATTTTTGTATTATATTAAACACTACATGATCTGCATAGAAACACTATATGAAACTAGCCAGATATGATTTATATGTATACCATCAATCAAACACTACATGATCCGCATAGAAACAAAACTTACCTGTTAAATCCGACATAAACATGACCAAAAGTCCCCCTTCCAAGAAGCCTTCCCTTCTTCCACTTTGATAGGGCACAAGCTATGCTTTCAGTGACTCCACTAGTTCTATTGTTGGGCAAGGAAGAAGGGCTGGTATTTTAGAGAATAATAACACAACAAGCAGAGCTTCTAATTAACCTACCTGTTGCTACAAACATTATAAAACATACATCAAGAGTGCCAAATGCTATACCTTTTGACTTCCTTAGCTGAAGAACCCAAGAGTTTCCTATTGGTGCCAAATGCAATACCCTTTCAGCTTCATTTTGCTCAATCCCATATCCAGCTATACTGCTAATTCCATTGATTCCCTTAGCATAATCCAAGCCCATATCAAAACTACATAATCTAAACTCATCTGCAATTCAAATGCAACCAATAAATTAATAAGTATTAACATTATGAACAAACGATAGAATTCAGAATGCAACATAAATCTAGCCTAATAAATGGAATTAAATGGGGGAATCTCGAAATATTGTTACAATACCTCAAATATGTATTCACGAGTAATTTCAATCGGCATCACTAGAACAATTCAACCTACAACCAAGCAAAAAAGAAAAGAAAAAAAAATTCAAAACAGATGTTATAACAGTGTAACATACAACTCAAAATATTGAAGCTTTATAAAGCTTGAGAGGTTGAGACAGAGGGCAATGCCTAAATAAAAAGCCCAATCTTGAAACCCAAATGCAATCATATATACCCTAGCCTGATCAATTTTTAGTGGATCACCGTTGAGGAGACGAGCATGTGCTGGAATAATATCCCCAAGCTTAATGTTGATTATATGATTTATATCAGCAGGAACAAGAACAGAAGCATCCTCCTCAATCCACCTCCCAATCTCCCATGATACACGCACAAATTCAGAAAACTCAACCCACCCAAGAATTGGATTTATTATTAACAATTTCATTAGCTTTAACAATTTCAATTTGGGTTTTATCAATTAGGAGATGCATTAGGTTTTAGAATACCTCTTTCGGTGGAGTGACCGGAGTGAATAAACCAGCAATTTCAAACTGATACAAGCCATATAATCATGAATCTTACAAAGTTACAAACTGCAATTGAAGAAGAAATCAACATTAAATGGAAATCAAGTTATCATACCCATTTCTAACTACCCAATCAGTATCATTAGTTCATTACCTTAATTAAAATCAACATCAAGATCAAAACTCAAATGGAAATTGACATCAACATCAAGATCAAATTAGTTAATCAGTAACATTATCTTTGTTAAAAACTTAAAATTACCATCAAGATCAAAATATCAAATGGAAATCGTCAAATCAAACCCATTTCAACTTTACCCATTCAAAATCTAATTTCCCAACAAGATCAAATGGAAATCAAAGTAGTGAACCCAATTTTACTTATTAGAAATTTAGAATTCAGAAACTCAGAAGAGAAGGAGCGGAGCTCGGAGAGGGAGAGAGAGAGATAGTGAGATACCTGGAGCCTGGAGGCGAAGCTCGAAGACTGCAAAGGCGGACTAGCGGAGACGGGTTGCTGGTTGTAGCCTTGCAGGTTGCTGTGTTCAGTGTTCCATCTTCCGTGTTCGGGTCGGGACTCGGGAGTGCTCCAATTCTCCAACCGAGTTCGGTGGTGGGGCTTGAGTCCTACCCAGTCCAGGCTGAATCCGCCCCTGCTCTGTGATTTAGTTCTTGGGAAGTGAAAGACTTGTGGTGATGGACAGGTCCCCCTCCCCAAATAGAAGAAAAACCTAATCAAAATCAAACCCTAAAATCGAAACTAAGAAGAGGAGGGAGAGACTAAGAAGAAGAATCGAGAGAGTGAGAAGACGAAGAATCGAGATATGAGAGAGCTGAGTGAGAAGGAGAGAGGCTGGTTTTTGAGGTTTTCAGTTTCACGAGTTCTAGGTCGAGCTGAGTGAGCTGATCGAGTGAGAAGGACAGAAAATGACTTAATTGCGAGAGATTTATATCAAAATGCACAAGTCAAAATAACCTAGAAAATTTTAAAACAAGCTCTACACTCAGATGACATATAAATGTTGTTTGAATGTCACAGCATTTTCTAGTCAACTAGAGCTTGGCTATTTGAGAGGGAAAAGTACTTGATCAAATTTTGGATATCCCTCCAAATTTGAGATAGGAAATCATCATCTTTTACAACAACAAAAATGTGTTGTCTGAATGCTGGCCATTTTTCCAAATTGAACGGGTATGGTTTTAGCGTATATTCAGACAACATAAAAAAATTATGTCGTCTGAAAAACTCAGACGACAAAAAACAATACTTGTGTCGTCTGAAGTGTGTCGTCTGAAGGCCTTTTTGGCTTAGCACAGAAAATGCATCATACCCAATTTGAATCTCACAATCTCTGTACTCCTCCAAAGTCCTCTAGAAAATTTCATCCCTCAAGAGCATATTAATCACTGTCAAATGACACATCGATGCAAAAGCTTCAATCTTTGGGTGGCCCAGAGAGCATTAATCATTGATTTTCAAATTTTATTATGTTTTGGAAGAATTGGTTTCTAGGTTTTCAGCCACCGTCGGGTACGGTGGTTTCGGGTTGACGACGGCAGTACTTGAAGAAGTCAATCGGTGACTGAGAACCTCACACTGCTGATGGCTCAATTTCGGGATCCTTTCAGAGGTTTTCCATCACCCAGTCTGCATGGGAGCTGTGTTTGGTTGGGTGGCGAGTAACGGCACCTCCATAAGGGTGTAGGAATGAAGTGATAGATGGGATGGGGTTGAATTGCAGGTTGAGAATGATGAGAGAACGACGAACAGAAATGAAGAGTAGATCGAGTGAGAGTGGCTTCCACAATCTCATGGTTTTTGGTGGGTTTGTGGTAGAAGGTGTTGGGGGTGTCTTTGGGACTATGGAGTCTCATTAAAAAGAGTCTTACTGCCAAACATGGGATAACTAGGATTAAACTAGATATCCTTATCCAATCCCGTCCAATCCCATGTAACAAACACCACCTTATTATACTCCAAACCCTAACCGTGGATAGACACCTTAGTCTACACATCAAGTCCATGTTGCTTCATTCCTAGTCTTCAACCTTTTTGCCACATCCATCTCTATTCTCGTGTTTGATCGCCTTGTTCCACCTATGTGGAAGAAACTCATAGGATGACGTCTAGCACCCCTCAAGAGATAAGGATTGGACACATCATAACTATTATTGCCCTGATTAATTGTGTCTTCCCTAATAGAAAGGAGATGATGTACGTGGAACGGTAAGAGAACTTACTCTCACAATCCAACCAGATTTATTGGCGCTCCTGTTCACCCTATGGTAAGTTTCATTATGCTATGAAGAGTTCTCAAAATCATTGAAAAGTACTTCCACTGTTTTTTTTTTTTGCTCGGTAATAGGTCAGCCCTTTCATTAATATTCAGCAAGCAGTACAAAAACGAAACACCCCTATGGGGTTGACAGAAAGAATCGTTCCTTAGAACCTCCTGAAATCCTATTCTAGCAAAATAAAACCCCAAAAAAGCTCAAGTACACCCACCTTTTAGGAAGTCCACGCACCTTTATTCTTACAAAAACCCAGAAACCTCGAAGCAGACATAAAATGGTTTCAACTAAGGCTCCGGTTTTTGCGACCTATAACAAAATTAAATTAAACTAGTCCTAGAAGGTGACAAGTCACCTTCCATTCCTCCCTCCATAACAGGGAGCTCCTTCACAACCTCCTCTTCCCCTATCTGCATAGTCCCCAGCTCCTCCACAGTGGCAGGATCCAACGCTTCACTTGAGGAATCAAAATTCAAAATTTTCCCTCTACGCTTATACTTACGTATCTTCTTCACTTCTTGTTCATCTGCATTCTTAATCTTATTTTTGCTTCCCTTAGGACGTCCACCTTTCTTCTTCTTTGGTGAGACTAGAAGCTTGCCATTCTTGTGTTGGACAATCAAAGAGACACTCTCCCCAACCACCAGCTTCGACTCTGGGAAAGTTAAGTACTTCTTCCTAAGGCGATCCACAGACAATGCAGCCTTTCTCTTTCTCCCTGCCGGGACCAAATGCATGGAGGAAAACTCCATTCTTGAACCCTCGTTACCTGTCGCAGATAACCTAGGGATCAAGGTCGCGGACTGCGAGGCGATCTCCTGCGGAGCAACCAGCATTGGAACTCTCAGCTTCAAGTTCCCCATGGTGTGGATCACCGGTTCCAAAACCCTAGGTATTCCAGACAACATGGAAGGCATGAACTCGACAGGTTTCGACATTACATGGTCGCCCTTCTCACCAGCTACCACCACGGCCCCTTGTCCAACAGACCCCGACCCAACTTCCAGATCGACGCTGCTCAACCTCAGAGACTTGTCTTTCAAAAAAAAACTAGTCTCTAGCTCCAAGGTCAACGATAACCTGGCCATGGCTCCTGCTGTCGGCCTAGCTTGGATTTCCTCCTTCTCTCGGATTAAGAGCTTGTCACAACCAGTGGCATCATGAACAAAACGCCCACAGTCCGGGCAAAAACCCTTAACCTTCTCAAAGATAAAAGTTAACTCCGGTTTCACCACCGGTGAGAACTCAAACACCTTCCAAACCCGGATCCGACGCCGAACATCAAACACCACCTTGATGCGCTGTTCTTCTTCTTTCCTCTTCAAAGCATTTTGATCTACTCGAACCATCATCCCCAAAGAGGCACCCACCATGGCCAGCGCCGTCTTGTTCCTCAGAGCAAAAGGAAGCCCCTTCACAGCCACCCAGGCCTCCAACAAATTTAGAGGCACCTCCTCCATAGGATGGAGACCATCATATTCTCCCACCACCAGCATAGTATTCCGATAAAACCAGGGACCTCCACGCAAGATCCGGTTGCGCACACCTTCATTCTCAAATTGGAACACAAAACGCTCCCCTGCATCCTGAATGGTCAGTCCTGATCTGATATTCCAGATCGTGGAAATAGTACCCTTGAAGCCGGGCAACCTTGCTTTCGGCGCTAACAAACGGCCCACCATGCACCAGTTCCCCTCCTGAAACGCTGCAGCCCCCAACACCACGAGGCTCGAGTCCATCTGTAGCCCTACCTCCTCAGTCTCAAACCGGATGTCAGCCATCGAAAAGATAAGGTCGAAAGGAGAGAAGTGAGATTTGGAATTTTTATCAGTGAAGAAGCCTACACCGAGAAACCCTAGCAGAGACGGCTAGGTCTAGAAAAAAAAACTATTGAGAATTATTATGCATCATCATTTGTACTTCCACTGCTTTGATTTCAGTGTTGCTTGCAATAGGGTATTATCTTTACACCGTAGTCACTGATTTGGTATACTAGACCACAAGTTGGCTACTCAATGATATAAATCAAGGATGGTATAGTATCGTGTTTTGGATGCTTATACTGATTGAGGTAGTGAATTTTGGGTACTACATAACTTTTGCCAAGTTTTTTATGTACCAAAACCAAAATATTTTGATCTAAAAAGTACTAATGAAATAGTTTCCATGTATCAAAATTGCAATATATGGTTGAAGGAAAATGACATAAAATTTTATTCATAGTCACGCCATTAGATGAATGAGAGCGCATCCCAAATTTTCAAACTCAATCCACTTTTTATTAGAACACAAATTAGAGAAGTTAATCTTGTAGCAAATTATATGGGTTCATCTACAGTATATCGATACATTCAGTAGACTAGCTAGTTCAATACATGGGTAGATTAACTCAATACAGATGTAGACTAATTTGAGGTCAAGTCAATTTAGTCTACTTATGCATGGAGTCAGTCTAACTCTGTATCAAATATAATCTACTTGATTTAGTACATTAATGTGTCGTAGAATTTTTCCAAATTATATTAGGGCCCGTTTGGATATAGGGATTTGAGAGAGTGGATTTGGATTTGGAACCCACAAATTCAAATCATCTTGTTTGGCTGTCTATTTTTGTGAGTATTTGGATTTCTCCAAAATCAGCCCTGAGATTTCAGATAGCAAAGTTTGATGATTTCAAATAACTAGGGTCCCCTAGTTATTTGAAATCACCACGTCTCCGACTCTCGTGAAAAAAACACAAATAAACTCTCTCTCTCTCTCTCTCTCTCTCTCTCTCTCTCTCTCTCTCTCTCTCAATTAACACACGAGCTGCCTCCGGTCTAACTCAAGCCAAGGTCTTAGTCGCCGGTGAAGCTGAGTACTTACCCTTCGACCGAGCCCCCTCAGAAGCCAAACTTTTCGGCTGAGCCATCCCTCTTTGCATGCTCGATGAGATCGATACCCAGGCCAACCTCGCCGTCGACTTCGGAAAAACCCTCTTCCCCGACGACTTCATCGCCATGCTCCACTGCGAGGTCCTAGACTCCTTCCTCTGACCACACCCAGTCCTGCGGCGCCTCCCTCATCTCCGGCCTAGTCAACCGCCTTGAGATCTCTGCCTTCGTCTCCTCCAACGCGCCCTACATCGTCCACCAGACCAAGGACAACACGCGCCACACACTGGCCTCCTGGCCATGAATCAAACTCACAGACAAAATGGCCTACTACGAAGACCTCGCCGGATGCTGTGTTCTAGTATTGCAATTTCAAATCTTCACATATCTTTTTCATTCCAAACAATAAGATTTTAAATACTCATATTTCTATTCTACAGATTTTAAATACATCAGATTTAAAATTCAAATCCAAATCCAAATTTTGTTTCCAAACGGGACCTTACCTAATTAAGATCAAGTAGCTAAAACACCCTTTGGTGAACTTTGTTCTCCTATCACAATATTCTTTTTCACGTACTTTCTTGCCCAAACATGTTTTCCATTGATAGAAAATTTGGCCTTGCTTTGTCCCTCGAGCACCACTGGAATAAAAGAAGCGGAACGAACCACAAGGCGGGCATATAAAGGCTGCTGATCCGCTACTTGTACTTCTTGCATATGGATAGCATCAAAAAATTCCCCATATTTCCTGTCAATACAAAAAATTATAAAATTTCACAACCAAATCAATAAGATATGCACAAATCCTACGTATGGTAAAAGCATATTCATACCTGGTAAAGAACTCTCTCACTTCCTTTTCAGAAATGGGATACCCTTAGAAAATGTCAAGAAAATAGTCCTATCATCTGCAGACACTTCTTCCTCGACTTGATCCCCCCGAACACCACCGCCTATATCACCACCGTCACCATCATCGTCATGCAAATGCAAACGACTCAGCATATCCGCCATTTCATTATTCAAGAAATCGCTGAGCGCTAAGATCATAGGGATCAACAAATCCATGGCGCAAATTCTCCGAAGGGGACTGAGCAGACACCACAGACACCGCCTTAGCCGCCACACGAGGGTCCCATATTAGTGGATCAACACTACTATTACTGTTAACAACAGCCCCATCCATGGGGTGAGGAGGAAGAGGTCTCCTATGGTTTCCATAGGCGCGTCAAAAGTCGCAGCTCCAATGAGAAATGGATTGTAGTACTTATTGACTAGAACCGTCCTCCTTGCATAATTTTGCGGCTCTGGGTGTAACCCTATTCCGGTGGATATAGGATCTATAGTCTTGTTTTGGCAGTGAGCAGCTGTAATGTACAAGTCCTCAAAGGCTCTCAAGCACACGTCATTGAAAAACAAGGTGAGTCCTCGGATGATGCTGAGGCGGTTTTTATGGAAGAATCTGAGGGTGACGCCTCTTTTGGTCATTCCTTGGAGAATGGGAATATCGTGAGGAATGATATCTGATTCCAAGACCATCGGAAATTCATCGTTTTGAATGACATTGAGGACCATGCATGACTCGTCGGCCATGATGTGGAGGAGGGTGTTGGGGAGAGTGTTAAGGGCTTTGTGAATGAAGTGGGTGACCTTACCACCGTGCTCGAGCCACATCCAAAAGGCCATAATCTGAGCAGAATCGCCCGGGTCACGGCCTAGATGCAATGTAAGACGGGTGAAGAGCTTGCGGTCAATGTTGTGGAAAGAGTAGAACTGTTCTTTGGTGGTTCGGACTTTCAATGGGGACAAAGAAGAGGAGGAGGAAGCCATAGTGGTTGTTGTTGATGCAGGTTGAGAGATTGGTGAGGGTTATGGTGGTGCAAGTGTTGAGTGAAGGAGCGTGGGGTTTTATAGGGTGGTTGAGAGGTTTACGTGGGGTTTTATAGCGTGGGATATAATTTCAATTTTAATTTTGAAGTTGCATAATTTGAGTAATTATCATTGAGGAGTTTCTTGGGAATAAGAGTGATGAAGTTGGAATTGAAATGAGGCATAATGAAACCTGTTTCAAAAAAAACTTTGCACCATAGCTATCACATCAGAAGAAATCACATCCCAACAAGACTGATAGGAATGCACCACTAAACCCATCCGGTCCCGGAGCACTTGAGCCATCCATGGAGAAAACCGTAGTTTTTATTTTATTTCCTCCCCAGAAGGCATTGCTAATAACGCTGCATTCTCTTCATCTGTTACCATCCTTGGGATCACCCGTTCAACCAACCCCGTGTTTATGATGCCGCTGTCATGAGAAAAGGCAGAAGAGAAATGCGCGCTGCACCGCATGATTCTCAATGTCTAGTTGACGTCGGAGAACTTGATTACCCACACGCAAAGAGGATATAGACTGTTTAAGTCTTTGTATCTTTACCATGTTATGCAGAAAAGTCGTGTTCCGGTCTCCATCAACTAGCCAGCGTAACCGTGCCTTTTCCTTCCAAAAAGAATCTTGAATATTCAGGGCCTCTTGATAACATGCATGAGCTGCAGATTCCTGGCTTAATCTGTCAACTGATGGCCCCTGCATGGAAATTGCATGTTGTATGTCTTCTAGAGCAGGCTTAGTTTTCTCAACTCTGACGTCAATTATACCATTTATACCAAAGGAAGACTTGTTCCAGACTTTGAGCATTGCTTTTAGAGCCCTCAACTTCAAAGCATCATTCCTCCTTATAGATGAGAGAAATATGAAAATATTACAGAAGATAACCAAGAATCACACATACAACCCTAAATCAATATGTCAGAAACAGAGTTGCTTAATTCAAGCGACTGACTTTTTAGACTCATATGAACTCCAAAAACAACATAGCCTCACCAAATAAGTTTGTAAAGGAGTGATTATCTGCAGATATGTAGATGGAGAGAACTTAGAGCAGGAGAGTTTCTTTTTGTATTGGCGTCGATATCTTTTGGTTCAGTCTAAAATGGTAAAATGAGATCAGGCAATATAACATATTAGATGAGGGTAATCTAGGTAAAGTCAAGAAGTGATCTCAACTTTTGAAATCCCTGCTTCTAGAAGCACCAATATAGCAGCTTGTAGATTAAAACCCAGTGAAGTGGGAGATTCTGATTATAATCGATGGTTGTTATTTT
Organism: Rosa chinensis; assembly: GCF_002994745.2. Classification (NCBI taxonomy): domain Eukaryota; kingdom Viridiplantae; phylum Streptophyta; class Magnoliopsida; order Rosales; family Rosaceae; genus Rosa; species Rosa chinensis. Next base: position 46,219,309 of record NC_037092.1, read on the forward strand.
ACCAAACAGCTTCAGCGACATTGAGAAATAAGTTGCTTAATCCAAGTTGAACTCGAGGCCAAATTGGGCCTCTATTGCACAAGGTCACCAGCCTTACCCAAATGAATGCTTCGCTGCTCAGAAAATTCTTTGGTTTAGTTCAGTATTTTTGAGGCTCTAAGTTTGATGTTGTGTCCTCATTAAGTAGCAAGTTTTTCAAAAAATTCTTCTTTTACGTTAATGGTACACAAAATGAAATGGCTTTTCCTATCTTGGTAAATGGTAATTGTGACTTGTTGGAATTCAACATTCATTTCGATCATGTGGCTACAGTGACTGTATCAGGAAAATCATCCAGTGAAGTGTTGACTTTTTGACTTGTTTCCGTGACCAATTAGGATTAGGATTAACCTCCCTCTGTTTACAATAAATAATTAAAACCCCCGCTCGTCCCTCTTCTCTCCTCTCTCCTTTCTCCAGTTCTCTTGCTTTCCCGAAACCCTAATTCTTTTATTTGTGACCGTTGCAAACAAAACCGCGTGTGAATGAGTTGTCTTAAAGAACCGCGTTTGAAAGTGTTCCAACTCCATTTAGGATTAGGATTAGGATTAGCCTCTTTATAAAACCCACTCGTCACTCTTCTCTCTTCACTCCTCTCTCTCAATTCTCCAATTCTCAGTTCTTTTTTCTCTCTGAAATTCTTTCCTTCCCGAAACCCTAGTTCTTTTTCCTCTCTGAAATTCTTTCCATTTCTGCAATCATGGCAATTCGCTCATCAGGCCTCCCAGTCGGGGTCAGGTTCCATCCCACAGACCACGAACTGCTCGATTACTATCTCCGCACCAGGATTGCCATGGGTGACCACTTTCACTCCGATTTCGTCGCCGATTGTCCTCATTTTTACGGAGACAATGAGCCCTGGGTTGTCTGGCAAATCTATGGCGGCGGTGAGTCCAAGAAAGTGGAGGATGAAAAGACTCTCTATTTCTTCACCCATCGGAGAAGGCTGAGTCCCACCACCAAGCGATTTGATCGGAAAGTGGGTTCCGGCACTTGGAGCGGTCAGAATTCGAGAGAAGTTGAGGATGATGGTGTTGTTATTGGGCTCAAGAGGGAGTTCCGATACGAGGGCGGTTGTGATTCTCGTCACAACGACGCTTGGTTGATGCAAGAGTTTCAGCTCATTAATGATGATTCTGATTTTGTACTGTGCACTTTGAGAAAGAACCCTAGAAAGGCACCACCAACCCCAACTGCTCAGGGGAGCAATGTTGTTGAAAATACCAGAGTTAATGACAAAAAGAGAAAGAGCATTGTGGATCAACCCAGAAAGCCTAAATCGAAAAAGCAGAAAAAGGAAGAGAGTTGTCATCAGGAACAAGAAGGCAGCAGTATTGTTGATCAGATGAAAGTGGGAGAGGCCAATTAAGAGTTGGATCAAGATCATGGACTGCTGCAACTAGTACTGTTGCCCTATCCATTTGTTGATGATCAAGATTGTTATTATCCTGAGATTTATCCAGAGCTGTTTGTTGATGATGAGCGTGATTTATTTACTATGGATGAATTACTAGGACGAACCCCAACTTGGGAGGAGGGCAACAACTTCAATTTGGTTACAGGAGTACCACTTCTTTGATAATCTGGTTACAGGAGCTAGGAGTACCACTTCTTAGATAGTTTATTTTAATTTTTTACTCCTCCATGTATCTAATGTACATTTTTTTCATTCTTAAACCAGTTAATGGGTTATACACACTACTTTGTAAATCAATTTCTATCGAATGAAATCAACATCTCTTTAGCTGTGCAATTGTTTTTCAATATCAAATTTGTTAACTTGGTTACTTAATTCCTATTTCTGTCACACATCAGAGTTTCATGTTCTTGTTCTGTCAAACAGCAAATATAAAGAAAACTCCACTTTACAGGACTCTGTCACACAACTAGCTGCAATGAGATTTAAATGAATAACAGAAGGTTTCAACTCGCAATTTGGTCCTTAATAGGATCATACAGGTGCATCTCCGATCCAATGGAGTAGCTTTTATATTATGGAAACAGTTTAAAAATTTATAACCACAATAGACAAAGTAGAGGTGAGAACAAAAGACACTGAGAACTGGAGATCCATTGAAATATAGTACAAAACTAGACAGTATATCCGCGCTTTGCTGCGGGAATACAGTTGTTTAAAAGAGGAATTGCTTTTGTACATGATAATATGGTTGATCTTATAACATTGCAGAATGTTTATGTAAACTAATCAAGAAATTTACAAATTTGATTTTGTTTATGACAGCAACACTTTTTTGCATAGAACCTGCAAAACAGAAACAAATAAACTAATAAAATTAATCTGAACACAAAGTTTATATAGCGAGAATAAAAAGGGAAAAAGAAAAAGAAAAAAGAAGTATGCATAGTGAACTGTAGTGAAGTTTACGCTTCCCGAGACAAAATAATAATTAAAGAGTATAAATATCTCATTGAAATATCCAATCTCATAAAAATGCAGCATCCAAAGACAACCAGCTTGGCCGTTACTCTAGAGTTTTGGTTCGATTAATTATCATTCATTAAAGCTGATTCACATCAGATTACATTAGTTAAGAATCCCTTTTAGTCGTAAAGGGGTTTGAGTTTCTGACTTGTGAGTCATATTACTCAGCAGCAAATTCCTGTTCCTTTCTTAAAAGATTTGCCACAGGATTGGTCAGAGATCAGATCAGAACCTGTAACAGTTATAAAAAGAAGCACAACATCCATACTCAAATCAGATTTTAATCCGAACACAAAGTTTATGTAAAGTTTATATAGCAAGAACAAAAAAGGGAAGAAAAAAAGAAGAAGTATGCATAGTTCTGTACTTAATGCAGAAGGTCAGAATACTCTTGGTGAACCAACTATTGCAAATTTTACACCAATTAATAAGCCACCTCTTTAATCTCTAGCAACTTCTCATAAAACATAGAGCAAAAAGAGTTGTACTTTAGTTGGAATAATGAATTGGATAATGGAGAAAAAGGGATTACCTCAAATTTGGTGTTCTACTAGAAACAGCACCCCGCGCGTTGCTGCGGTTTTATAGTAATGCATTGACATTATGAGACAGCCCAATCGGATTTGAATTCTTATTGACAATCACTCTTGGAACAAATATAAATGGTTACTGAAAACCTTTTACATATTAATAATTCCTTTCATATGCCATGGGTGCCATGCTCTAAAAGATTTAAAACACAAACCCTTTTTCTTTTCTGCGACATGGGAAGAAATCAGGCTATCAAATTTGGTTGCCAAAATGTTAGTAGCTAGGACGACTTGCCAGTACGGCCCTCAATTTTGTGCATCTCACTGCCAAGTTTAGCTTCCAATACTCACTTTCATTTCATCATTTGTCTACATGGCATAACCAAACAAAATGTCAAATAATTAGCACATGAATTAGCAAGAAGTACATTTCACAGGACTCAAAGGAATAACATGACCAAATGGATGGATAAATATGCAACTCTTCATAACTGAAACAGTTTGGCGCATTTGTTAAATAACACAGATTGTAATTCACTAAATCATATGATACTTATACACAGAAACAGTCCTAATTTCCTAAACAATCCAACATATTACAATGCCAAGTTTAGTAATTACTTTTATGGGGTGTGGCTATACATTATTGCTGGTGTAAGGGATTTTATAGCCTTTGCATCACTCACCAAGGACATAAGTCTTTGCAGTTACATTATCTGAATGATACAACTCCAGTCATTCAAACATAAAAAGCAACCTTTTCTAATTCCTGAAATATGCAAAAGAGGAGATAGATACTCACTTTAACCACATTTCACTGAACATCATTTACCCAAAGTTGGAGAAAAAAGCCAGTCACCTTCTTTCAAATCAACACTATCCAAATTGGTGTGATTGAACTGAAATTGGACATATAGCTTATTTGGTTTTCGGTGATAGGTTTATAAGATTCTAAGGCTCATTATATTGGTCCTTAGCTTGGAGTTGAATGACTGTGCCAATTGATTTGGGAATTCAGCATACTTATCTGGATTAGCTAGCAGATTTACGTCCCTCTGAAAGGGTATACATTCAATAGGTCCTAAATTTATCACAACCATCTTCTTTGCACAGTTGCACCCAAATTTGTAGAGTCTGCATTTCATAACAAATCTATGTTAATAAAACTAATGACAAACAACAATAGTAAAGAATGAATGACTTTATTTCTCATCATAACAGTCAATGCACCTAAAATCCCACAACCAAATTCAAAATCCAATGTATGGGGAAGTGATATATTTGAGTTATAACAAAGAAAATGTTTACTGTAAGTTGAAGTCTGAGTCTTACAATCAAAATGCCAACAAAGGTTTCCGTAGGTATCAACTTCCTCTCAACTCAGTTATAACTGGCACCAAGTAGTTACTAAGAAAATCGTTTGATTCGATTGTTATCCAGAAGAAAGTTCTTCTTAGTCCATTCTTCTAAAATCCCTATTAAAGATTGTTACTTTGATGGGGCTTAAGAAAAATGAAAGCAGATGAAATTCCTAGCCGTAGACGAAGCAAAGAGTCCATAGTCAAAGGCCAATTGAAAAGTTTATTTGCAATAGCTTGAACTAACTCAGCTCTTCTTGCAACATTCATTCACTAATTCCTCCCTAAAATTCAATAAAAATAAATCACTGAACAAAACCATCCCACACTACATTGAACAACCAAACTTCTCTAGACATTTTCAATGGTGCAGAGCCTACATGCTAGCTTATGAGGACAGTATCAATTTTACTATCAAAATCCTACCCAAAACCAATACCCTACTATTCAAACAATTCATATTGATAAAAATCCAAACGTTAACAAAAATTAGGGAAAAAAATAAAACCCAGTTCCATAGTTGTAGATTAAGCTTGAAAGTTATGAACTTGGAGTTCAGTAACCATTTTTATATACGTTCTAGGAAGCAAAAAACCCACAAAACGCAGTACCATACAAAAATCAAAACAATAAAAAAATAATAATAATAATAATAATAAATAAAAATAAAAAACCTTGAAAAAGGGTTGGACATAAATTGATGATGAAGGTCAACAGCCATGATATTACCCAGGTCGATTAGAATCGCCGTCGTTTCTGTCTCCATTGCTGCAAGCTCTGTTTTGGTTAAGCAGCTCAAAACTTGAAAGCTGCGAGGTCGTTTCCTTAGCTCTCTCTGTCGCTCTCTACGGCTCTATTCCATCAAGCCTTCCCATTATTGTATATAAAAAATAAAATGAGTTGTTTCGCAAATGAAATTGAGTTTTTAATACCAATGCTTCACAGCTGTGCAGGCAAATAACATTTACATTGAAACTCTCATTGGAGATTGACTTTCCAACAGAATCAAAGAAATGTTGTACTCCTGCTAAGACGAACTTGTCTCGGATGGCTGAAGCCAGAAAATTCCATGACATTTCCTACCATGCTTCCAATGGTATGCCCGGCAATATAAATGACGAAAAACTTGTAACAGGTGTATTGCAAACTCAACTTTTATCAATAACAACAAAAGTGAAATAAGCAGTCTAACCAGACTTTCTAAATAAGTTGCAAAAGTAATCAATTAATTTGAGGTTTGCGATACTCGAAGTTTGAAAGACAATCATGAAGAAAGATAAAGAATGTTTATCAGCTTGGAGACTCACGATGTCTTGCAGGTCTAAGAATAACATGAAATTTGAAGTAGATTTGTGGACATTTTACTTTATAAAAGTGATTACCAAAAAGAAAATGCTTCAGTCTAAGATAAGATTGGCTTACTCTTTCAGTTAAGGGGAGTGTCCTTTTACATGAAAAATCTCATTCTGCAACTAATTTGGCTGCTTCATGAGGCTTCATGATAGCCACATTCTTTCTAATACTGCAAAAATCAAAACATAAGCATAAGAGTAACACGCCACATTTTTTCTAGTAAGATTCAGCCCCAATTATTCAGTTTCAGTTATTCATTAATATGCTCAAATATGAAAGAAAGAATTCAGTATTATTATTACCTCCATTGCAATAATCCATTGGGAGCAATTTGATCCATATATACCATAAAGATCTTCCTGCAAGCATTGAAACATATAAAAATCCAATATTTTTCTTTTGTTTGCAAATGTAAGTAACTGGGGACTTGACTTACAGGATTTAGCACACATGTTCTTCTGAGGTTTGAGTATCAACTGGTTCATACATAAGCAACACGGCTATTTAGGTCTTTCCACAACCAGTTTCCAGATACACAATTATGTTCTCCTCCAAAGCTTTCTTTCACAATTAAATGATACCTTCAAAAGCAACACATAAAAACCAATAAACAAAACAAAAAGACCCCACATGCAATGTATATTCATTCTCTTTGACCCATTTTGGGTCTAGAAATAAGGCATGCAATCATGTGATCGGGTTTTGCAACCAAAATTACCTCATTCTCATTGCCAGACTGGAGCAAAATCAATATGCCGATATCGTGCCTGCAGTTAGAAGAATAAAAAAAAAGACTGAAATTTGATCTCAATCGGGTACAAAATTCAACAATCCTAAGGTTATTTTCTTCAATCTCTGAGAAGATTGGGTAAAAAGGGAAGAGGAAACCCTTGATGGCGGCGGCGGCGACACCGACCAATTACTGCTGCTGAGTCTGATACTGCGTAACAGTAAATGTCGATCTTGACAAAGGCTTCCCGAAGACAGAAAGAGTTGGGAATTTTGCTTATACTGGGAAAGAATTTGGCCTGAGCCAGAGAACGATGAAATTTGACAGCGATTTGAGAGAGAAATGGAAGGGAGCGATAGAGAAGAAAGAAGATTGGCAGTCACAGAAGAAGGCTTTTATACCTAGGACAGAAAAGCAGGCCAAAATCATAATTTCACAGTGACGGCCCGGCTCGAGCCGGCACTGTTCATAAGCCGATGAACAGGGTGTTGAGAATTAGTATATAGTAAATACTAGAAATGTTATCCGCACTTTGCTGCGGAACTTGTCACTGTGAACAACTTGCTCCAAATTCATTTGACATTAAACCACTATATCATGATAATGTTCAAAGCGAGCAAATCAATGCAGATAACATATTCCAAATTCATTTGACATTAAACCCAAAAGCACTTTCATTTCAGAGACATTCCCAAACACACACTTACTACCTCTGTGGTACAAAACAACTAAATCCATCTAAACCAATCTGATTACTGAGAATAGACCATAACTAAACTCAAGAATTTTAGGACCTTCTGTGTTCTAATACACCCCAAAGGTCTAAATAGAGAAAATGAAACACAACAGGTTTGCGAACTTGCATCAGCCCTTGAAGGTTTGTCTCTAAATATCTATTTAGAGAAACAAAAAATTTAAAAATAATAATAAAAAAAAATAGAAGCCCTTGCAGAATATAATTCCAGAAAAATTCCATTAAAGTGATTCCGTTACATGATTTTGATGAATGAATGACATGAGTATTTGAATAACAGAACTATTAAAAGCAAGATGATGCTTCATTGAATTGATAAACATATTGAAGAGATTCATCTAACCGCATCTAGTCTCAACCAAAATTCAACTATAATCAGTAAATAGTCAAAATTTGACTCACAATTCTGCAGAGGTTAGGCTCCAAAATTGAGGCAAATCCTTGCAAGCTAACCACCTTCAGGGATTCCACAATCACACTGCATAAAATGAAGCATGTATATAAACAATAGACACATAACATCCGACACCAAGACAAATCTCAATTATCACATATAATAATGATTGATGGCAAGTTATCTTACAAACAGAATGCAAATATATACAAACCATTTCAAATTGATTTCTGTGAGATATTGCTGCCTTTATATACTTGTTTATGACTAAACCATTTCTAGATATGAATAGAACACTAATTCAATTCCAACCAGACTAAACAACAATTTCAAAGCAACATCAAGTACCGGCCAAGATGTTCCATTCCAATTAAGATTTGGCTAGCAGGAAAGCTAATGCTTCTTTCGGTTACTAACATTGTGAAACTGGACTAAAAGTCAACTCCAATGTTTCCGGTTAGGTCTAAAGTGAAATTGAAATAAATGTGTAAGTCATGCTATTCTTTGTTCAAATTCAACAGTGAAACACAAAAATAGTCAAATACATAAATGGAGGGTGTAGTTTACAATGAAAATTAATAAATTCTACATCTTTGTGTTTTAATGATCTGAATGATTTCAATTGAAACATTTGTGTTATCACAGATAAAGTTTGGACCTTAGGTTATGTTAGAGCTCTACTTAGCTGGACACGATGATGGTTATCACTTAATAAGGCCATTAGATATATGGTTATCATATTATGCAAGCTGATAGTATTCTTGGATTATAGAGTTTCACAATCTAAACAAAATTGAAGATCCCAAATTCATTAAAGCCACCCAAAACTGCATGTATCAAAATTTAAAACCAATAAACCATAAGAAGCTTGCCCGGAGCTCAATCCTTCAAAGATCTCTAATTGCTCAATCAAATCCCCCAATTTGATCAAATGGGTGCCAGCTCAATCGGATATTCCTATTTGTTCAAATGAGCTCAATTTCTCCAAGAAAAACTATCACCAGCTCCTTCGTCTCTGTGAAAAGGAAAAACCATCTTTATTCAAAAACCGATAAGAAAGCAAGAAGAATGGAATTATACAGAAAAATTTCGCTTTCATACCACATTGCAAAATAACCAATCAGATACCCAATAAGTGCTTACCAATGCTGATAAGCAAAGCAGAGAACCCCTTCATAGCCACATAATATCCAACATAGAGTTTCCCTCTCTACATCTGTAGTTGTCAACAGAAACAAACCCAAATTAATCCCAAAAGCTCCAACATTCAAACCAAATTCAGACGCAATTGAACTCATAATTGTAACCTGCGCAATTGAAAGACTTTAGTTTAAAATGAAAGGATTGAAATGAAAATATTAAGGAGGATCGTGACTCAATTCAATGAGTACTTACCAATGCCAGTGAGCTGAGCAAAGCAAAGAACCGCTTGTTCTTTGCCAATCCTCCCTTGAATATCTTTCTGCACAAAAAGAATGATGGAACCCATTAGCTTATTCTTGACGTATTAGCCTATTTCCTGCAATCACCTTAGCTAGTCTCACTACCAAGAAGCAATCACAAAATAAAGTATTAATAAACACAGAATAGAAAACCTAAAAATGAATTCAACCCTCTGATATGAAATTAGAGAAGCTGATGAGAAAAAAGGGAAGACCTGAATTCACCCCAAAACTAAGTAGCTTTGTTGTTTGATCAAATCTCTCTGATGAGAAAAGGAAATTGGGTGTTGATACAGAAGCATCTCCTAAGAGCAAGTCACCCCAAAACTAAGTAGCTTTGTTGTTTGATCAAATCTCTCTGATGAGAAAAGGAAATTGGGTGTTGATACAAAAGCATCTCCTAAGAGCAAGTGTGGTCTTGCTCCATCTCTCCCCCAGTATCTACGTCCACCCAGCCAAAACTGAGAAATGCAAAACTGATATAAGTGAAACCCAAAATTGTATGAGAATTCAACCTATCCAATAACAACAAATTGGAGAAGCAAAAACAAACATTCAATAAAAGCCTCAATCTTCGAAATTTTACTACCCTCAGATCACGAAAGCTTTAACTTTTATTTAGGGATAGGCTTACCTGAGAGAGAGGATTGACTGCGAATTCCGGTACGGACAAAAAACTCGTCGGCGAAGATGAAACCTCCGCCACTGCGATCGAGCTGATAGAACATCTCGTACAGAGAAACTATCTTCTGCTGCGAAACTACATAGAACACACACAGATCAAAGTCAAATGGGAATCCTAAGGTTCATGATTCACTGATGAAATCAAGGAACATCGAGATTGTTGGGTTGTTACATGTGTGGTTGCAAGTGTTGCTGTACTTCTTCGATGTCGTACTGAGTGATGGCGATAGCTTAATAAACCAGGGCAGAAGGGAGGAAGAGAGAAACCAACAGGAGAGAAGAATCCGATGGTCGTAGAAGAAAGAAGAAACAGATGGAAGCCCCTAGTATAGCTCAGTGGCAGAACCGCAAAAAAATCTCAAATGAGGGCAAAAGCGTCATTCCATTTCGGGCCCTTAGGAACAGTGCCCATGAACAGTATCTCTCCCTTACAAACAGTGCCCATGAACAGTATCTCTCCTTTAGTATATAGTAAATAAATTGCAGCACTCATGGTGAAGTTTACGCTTCCTGAGACAAAATAATAATTACTAAGTATAAGATACATATTAGCTTCTTCTTTTTTCTCATTTTGATTTGTGAACTGTAGTGTAGGAGATACTCAAATCAGATTTTAAGAGCTGAGTACTATAGTTGACCTTTTAGAATGACATTAAGAAGCAAACTAAAATCCCAGTAATAATCATTAGCAGAAGGTACAAAATGTAGGCAGCGTTTGTAAGTTTTGGTAGAGTAATATGATCTTCCTATTCTGACTCATGTTCATACAGATATATTGAATTTTGAATTCCATAAGAAGGAGAAATTAAAAAAGAGAAGCATCGAATTTCACAAATTGAAAGTAAATAGCTCTGAAAAGAAGGAAAAAAAAAAAAAACCAGACTTGCATCCCTTTAAGAGTGTGTTTGGATGAGGGAAAAAAATAATGGAATTTAATTGGAAGTGAGGATTTCATAATTCCTAAAAGCCAATTCTCTCGTTTGGCATTATCAGATTGGAAATTTTAAATTTCTCTGTGGAAAAAAACGAAGGAATTCGTTATTTAAATTCCTTACTTCAATTTCCACAAAAATATGTGTCATTTACGAATTCCTTTGCAGTATTCAATTTTTATTTCCAAAACAAGACTTTTTTTTATTTTATCTTTTTATTTGTTTTAAACTTTCTTAATTTATTTCACATTTCAAATCCTAAATAGATGCAACCAAACAATAGAAATTGCAATTAATGGAATTTTAGATTGATGGAGTTAAAGATTCCATCATTTATAAATTCCTACGGATTTTATAATTTTCTCATCCAAACGCACCGTAATAGATTCTTAGTTTGAAATATGGTTAAGTCTTATCTAGCAACTAATACAGATTGTTGGTGCTGTTTAATAGATGTCTAGTCCTTGAAATGATGTATACAATCACGCAAACCAAAGTATAATACAATAGTTTTAGTGTCAGATTTTATGCAAACTATATCTGTGCATGTTCTTTGGTTCAAAACAATTGATAACATAATTCAAAGGTCATCACAAACCAGAGCAGAAATATCCTAACTAACCACAAAGCAAAGAGTCCTGCAATCCAAAATGCATTTATAGCAAGAATACAACTCTTTTTTCTGCCCCTCAGTTTGAGAAAATATTCCATTTTGAGGCAGAAAGGCATTCAAACAATAAACTAACTGTCGAGCCATCTCATAGGCTCTACGTGATATCAATGAATTTGAAATGAAGTATATTTGTAATCCAAACAATTCAAATTGTTTCACTTTGAACTTCTTCCATCATATCCGATATTATATTAATTATGAGAACCTTTAGTTACAATCGTTAATAACGACATTTTAGACAAAAGCAAGAGCCAAAGCAAACCGCCAAATGTAATCAAACTTAAACTGCTATGGAAAGGTAAAGAACTTAAACTTTGCAGAGTAAAGACCTTGAAGACTCGCGCACAAAACAAATGAGCTCAAAGACGTTTTTGAGTAGATTACATATTGGAGTTAGTAGGCGCTCTAGGGCAAGAGCCAGAGAGCTGTCAAAAGAAACCAGATGGGAGGCCTTTGCTTAAAGATTTCATTTTTCAAAAATCAATGTCCTAAACTTTCATATTTGCAGATAAAAACTTTCCTTTTGCATATTTTAAGAGAAAGCTAGCTTTGGCTAAGATGATACACGGAAATGGCAATTGGGCAGTGTCAGATTTTCTTTAAAAACAGCAACATAAACTGCAGGAGCTGTCAAAAATCTAGCTTTGTCGCTCATCTCCTTGGGGAAATGAAAGTGCAATTTCATGCCCAAAAAAAAAAATTTACCTTTGAGATGTGCCATTTCAACTGCACATTCCTCAAAGGTCCCAATCAAAGTTGTCTAATATTGATGAGATCATGCGAAAATTCTAAGCTTATTGTTTTACAGATTTCTAAGAGAAATTTCCCCACATTACTTCTAAGCTTACTGTTTTACAGATATTAAGAATCGTCTGCAGAATCCACAAATCTAGAAAACCAACTAACCAATTCCATGAAAGATCCATAATCCGATGAGTAGATAACGATTGTAAACAACTGTGAAACTACTTGCAGGATACAATTATGTTTTTGACTAGAAACACCACACTAATTCAGCCTCAATCATTTCAATAATGGAAAACTGAAAACAAAAATACTCATAAAGTGAAACGCAATAACAATAATAACGAGCGAAACCTGCAAACAAAATCAATAAGAACCCAATATCCAAGTATTCAATTTTCAAGCATCTAATCATTGACCAATCAAATATACAACCCAGAAAAAAATTCAAATCAAATTCTCACAAAACCACAAATACCTTCCACTTGTGTTGTTTTAGTCAAGAGCTTCCGGTCTGTCTCTTCTCCTTCTCTTCCTTCTTCCCGGGTTCTCTTCTCCCTTTCTTTCATCTCGCCTCTTTCTCTGGACTGAAGAACACAAATTTCATTGCCCAAAAATTAAAAAGAGCAAAAATTCAGAAAAATAGAAACAAAAACTGCAATCAATGACACCCAGCAGTTTACTATACCAATCATCGTAAACATGGTCATCAAGCAAAACTAACGACTCCAAAACAATGATCATAGTATCAAAACAAACAATCAACAACCTCTTCCAACCCACTATCAAATAACAATTCCATAATGTGAAACACAGATAAAGCAAACAGTAAGCAACTTAGACAGAGGACTACAAAGCAACATAGACAAAGCAAATTCGTCTACAGCCGAATGGAAATGATGACGTTGCACAAATTGCCCAACGTCAATGAAGTTTGAACAATTCCAACCTACTATAAAAACAATGTGCCAGCAATGAACTACAAATTTTCATCCAATGTCCTAGTATGGTCAAAATACAAACATCATATTGTCCTCTCACCACAGTGTTTGATGATCAGTAAAAACACACAAGAAAGACAAAAGATTGAGAATAGGAAACCTGAGCTGATTTGCAGAGGAGGAGTCCGAGATTTAAACAAACCAAGTCAAGTTCATGATCAACCAAAGAGTCTCTTCAATCTTCACTACTGTGCAGCAAAGATGGTGGCTTTGTGCTCGTCTGGGTTGGCTCTAGTTTTGAAGCTTCTGGGTCGGCTCTGTTTTGGAAGCTACGGTCCTGTTCTCTCTGTTGCTCTTTTTTGCAGTGATTTTTGGGTTTTGAGGTGGATTTTGACTTGGGTGTGAGGGATTACACTAGAGGGCTCTAGAAGAGAGGAGAAGATCCATCGATACACAGCACAACAAAAAAATATCTCAAAGGTTTTCGACTCGAAGGCACTGTAGCTATTATGAACAGTAAAACAGTGCAACTCACGTTTAGTATATAGAGAATGTATCAAAATTGCAATATATTGTTGAAGGGAAAGGACATAAAATTTTATTCATTGTCACGCCATTAGACGAATGAGAATGCATCCCAAATTTTCAAACTCAATCCACTTTTTATTACAACCCAAATTAGAGAAGTTAATATTGTAGCAAATTTTATGGGTTCGTCTACAGTATATCGATACATTCAATAGACTAGTTCAATACATGGATAGATTAGCTCAATACAGATGTAGACTAATTTGAGGTCACGTCAATTTAGTCTATTTATGCATGGAGTCAGTCTAACTCTATATCAAATATAATGTACTTGATTTAGTACATTAATGTGTCGTAGAATTTTTCCAAATTATATTACCTAATTTAGATCAAGTAGCTAAAACACCCTTTGGTGAACTTTGTTCTCCTATCACAATATTCTTTTTCACGTACTTTCTTGCCCAAACATGTTTTCCGTTGATAGAAAATTTGGCCTTGCTTTGTCCCTCGAGCACCACTGGAATAAAAGAAGCAGAACGAACCACAAGGCGGGCATATAAAGGCTGCTGATCTGCTGCTTGTACTTCTTGCATATGGATAGCATCAAAAAATTCCCCATATTTCCTGTCAATAAAAAAATTATAAAATTTCACAACCAAATCAATAAAGTATGCACAAATCCTACGTATAGTAAAATCATATTCATACCTGGTAAAGAACTCTCTCACTTCCTTTTCAGAAATGGGATACCCCTTAGAAAATGTCAAGAAAATAGTCCTATCATCTGTAGACACTTCTTCCTCGACTTGATCCCCCGAACACCACCGCCTATTTCACCACCATCACCATCATCGTCATGCAAATGCAAACGGCTCAACATATCCGCCATTTCATTATTCAAGAAATCGCGCTGAGCGCTAAGATCACAGGGATCAACAAAACCATGGCGCAAATTCTCCGAAGGAGTCTGAGCAAACCCCACAGACACCGCCTTAGCCGCCACACGAGGGTCCCATATTAGTGGATCAACACTACTATTACTGTTAACAACAGGCCCATCCATGGGGTGCGGAGGAAGAGGTTCTATGGTTTCCATAGGCGCGTCAAAAGTCGCAGCTCCAATGAGAAATGGATTGTAGTACTTATTGACTAGAACCGTCCTCCTTGCATAATTTTGCGGCTCTGGGTGTAACCCTATTCCGGTGGATATAGGATCTATAGTCTTGTTTTGGCAGTGAGCAGCTGTAATGTACAAGTCCTCAAAGGCTCTCAAGCACACGTCATTGAAAAACAAGGTAAGTCCTCGGATAATGCTGAGGCGGTTTTTATGGAAGAATCTGAGGGTGACGCCGCTTTTTGTCATTCCTTGGAGAATGGGAATATCGTGAGGAATGATATCTGATTCCAAGACCATCGGAAATTCATCGTTTTGAATGACATTGAGGACCATGCATGACTCGTCGGCCATGATGTGGAGGAGGGTGTTGGGGAGAGTGTTAAGGGCTTTGTGAATGAAGTGGGTGACCTTACCACCGTGCTCGAGCCACATCCAAAAGGCCATAATCTGAGCAGAATCGCCCGGGTCACGGCCTAGATGCAATGTAAGACGGGTGAAGAGCTTGCGGTCAATGTTGTGGAAAGAGTAGAACTGTTCTTTGGTGATTCGGACTTTCAATGGGGACAAAGACGAGGAAGAGGAAGCCATAGTGGTTGTTGTTGATGCAAGTTGAGATATTGGTGAGGGTGACGGTGGTGCAAGTGTTGAGTGAAGGAGCGTGGGGTTTTATAGGGTGGTGATGACTTTTGATAGTGAAGGGTTACGTTCTTGTGAATAGAGAAGGAGACCATATTTTTGCATAAATGGAAGGCTGATTATGTTTGAAACAGTTTCTATATAAGGTTAAGGTGCATATTTATATAATTATATTCTTTTGTTGTTTGAAAATTCAAAGGTAGTTAGTCCCGTAATACTGCATTTAATTAATTTGGTCAAAAATTATTCAACCACACGCCTGACCACAGGATGGTTGTATGTTTGGCACTCATATTTATTTATTTTATTCGTATTGCAAAATAACCCTTCCAAGAGGTCTCCAAAACATTCATAAATAAAGAGTAATCTCATTTAACTTAAACAATATAGTTTCGCGCTCTATAATACTTACAATTGCAAATATTACGTGGGGAGTAAATACAACGCCCAATTGTCATGCGTGTGAATTAAAGTCAGTTGGTAACAATAGTTGAGTTGTGTAGATCTTAACACTGAGACATATCACCCAATGCTTATTAGAAGTGCGGCTTTTGGAAGAGAGTTTAAATACGATGGAATTCGTAACGTTGTAAACTAGGACAATGCTAGGGGGGCTGTAATACCCCAAAAATTCGTCTTGGATTTTTGTTGATTCATTGAAACTAGTGAAGTATTGATTTGTGCATTTACTCTTGTTGGTTTTCCTTTTCTAAAGTTGTTGGGGAAGTAAATATATTTCGGACAATTATTTTCGAGGGGCTCGGGAGTCGACTTTTTATTTGTTGATTTTATTAGAAAACTTGCAGCACGTATTTTTCTGAGATTGTGTGAAGAAGTTATAGTCAGCGGAAGATTTTATATTTTCAAAAATTTTCCTATAAATAGAAGAAATTCCAGAAAAAGTCACAAATTTTAAAACTTACTATTTTCAGAAAATTTTGTCCCCTCTCTCTCTCTCTCTCCAAAAACCCTAACCCGACCCAGATACCGGTAGACCTGACTAGAGATTTCCTCCTTCGTCCAGCGTTGATAGGCAGTGCCACCTACCTAGATCTACTTGTCACTGTCTCCTCTTGCTCCCTTTGCCACTCACATCCACTAGTTTACACCATACACGGTGGATCGAAGGTCTAAAGTCATGGCGGAGTCGTCCAAATTCGATCTCCCTTTTCCGGCAATGTTACAACATGAAACTGGTTGGGTTTTGAAGATCTTTGCTTTCTCTTTGAATCCACATAAGCATTGAAGACTGATTTGAAGTAAGGAGCTCAAAATCGGGATTTGAAGTTTTGGCCACCTATTGTGATCTACTATGACAGTTGCTCCCCTTATTGTGATCTACAAGATGGTCGAAGCTAATATTGCAGATTTTGAAGTTCATCCGGCAGCACGTGGGACTCACGCGTAGCCACTTGTGGACAAGTTAGGTAAATTCATGCTTCGGTTCATCGGTTTTTTATTCGTGAAGATTTGACTGTTGGATCGTCCTTTCGTTTTGTCATTTTGATTCTAGACTTCTGAAGACCTTCAATGGTCTCAAATGAAGTTTTGTCTCGATTGACGAAACCTTCAATTTTTTGTTCAAGTACATGTTTCGGAGTTTAAGCGTTTTGGTGCTTCGTTTTACTGAGTTGAGACCTTGTTGCTTAGTTGTTGACAAGATCATTTTGAGTAGAGTTTTTGTGGTATGTGTTTATTCTTGTTTTGTGTGAAGACGCAGCTGGAATTCAAGGTGAAAAAATCTCATGTTGCTTTGGATGATAAATTAGTTATGTCATGGTAAAAACGTAAGATATCATGTTCAGTTTTAGGCACACAACGTCTAATTAAACTATTAGCACAATATTTTCACAAGCAATGATCGTCCCAAACATATTACCCGCATGTTTTAAAATTAGCTCTAGTTAAAGTATCAAGTATCTTTTGAGTTACTAGATAATTAACCAATGATCACATACTTGAAAGAGTGGTGTGCTTCGAAGATAAAATCCAATACCTATTTTATCTACTGGAGGAAGCCAAATACAAGAAAAATAGTCATCATTGACTAGCCCTTTGGCAAAATTATAGCACATATTCACAAAGCAAGCTAGCAGCACTCAATGAGAGTAAGCAACAAGAATGAAAAATAAAACACCCAACTACATCGATTAACTATCAATACAGAAATTCGAAACTTAAATTGGATCCTAACCCGGGAAAGAAATAATATAATTCATATAATTAAATAATTTCAACAACTGAAGTTTCATATTCAAAGATTAAAGCGATTAGTTACTTTGCAATAGGTTGAGAGAGAATGTGAATTAAAAAAGCAAGAAAAGAAGGGGAAATTCTAGTGTAGTGGTGGGTATCTCATACCCACATTTACAAAAGTGAGAACAAATTTTGTTGTCAAAGTTGTAATTTGAGTCCTACTTTGTATAATCTTAGTTCTAATAATGATAATTACACATCTTACGACATTTTACAAGTTTTTGATCAAATTCGTTGTCAATGTTATAATCTTAGTTCTAATAATGATAATTACACCTCTTACGACATTTTTATAAGCTTTTGAACAAATTCGTTGTCAATGTTGTAATTTTTATTTAACTATATGTAAATAGCGTAAATGAATATGGTAACTTTTGTTTTCAATATTGTAATTTTGGTTCAAATACTTGTAAATTTTTGTTCAAATAGTTGTAAATGAGGATATCTCATACACACTAGTACATTAGCTTGTCTTGAAAAGAAGAGCAAACCAATCAACTCTCAAAGATAAAAATGAGTGAAAATAAAAGATTGAACTTACAGAAGGATAGTGAAAAGTGATCGATGAACTCGAAGAGAAAAGAAAATGCCCAGGTACAAGATTTACGTATTCGTAAATTTCACAAATTAATTAGGACAATGTGGGGTATTTAGAAAATTCATTAAACAAATGACCAATTCCTTCCGCATCATTATAACGTGGTTTTTTTTTTTTTTTTTGAATAAAAGGCTGGTGAGACAACTGCCCTTAAGCCTTGACTAATGAAACTGTAGAATACAAGGGGGGGACATTGAGCCGAAACCCCTGATTACAATAGGCACCTAGAGAACATCCTGAAATAATATCATGACTCTCTACTAAAAAATTGTATTTAATTACGCACCAACAAGCAAAGAGCGCTCTACATGCGACTCTATTTGCATTACAGCAGTGACTCTATTTGCTTATAACGTGGTTTTAAGAAAGCAACGTGTTAGTTGCTTCTAAAATGTTAATTGGTCTGACTGGCTCCGTTTGGGATTGTTTCGCTTTAAAAAAAAATCAGCTTTTATCTAAAATTTTAGATTTTATTGTGTTTGGTAAATAAATAAAAAATATTTTTAATTAAAAGTTATACGTCACTGACCGCAGATTTTAGAAGCAGCCTAGAAGTTGCTTTTAGAAGCTGCTGTGGATCAAAACACGCTCTGCAGTTATTTTATGTACTGACAGCACTTTTAAAAATATTATTTACCAAACACGAAATTGTTTTAATTCACAGCTGATTATTCTCATAACACAGCAACAATAGTTTTTTTTAAAAGTCACTGCAATTCCAAAGTAGCCCTTTTGGTACAAATAAGCCGATTCTCACTAATCCCAAACAAGTTACAAATATAAAAAAAAATTCAAATAAAAAAATTTAAATATAAGCGTTTTTGCTTCTGAAAACACGATATCAAACGTAGGTTTAAGCAAATTGCAATTTGCAAATTTATAAAATAGGGTGAACAAAATTTGGTAAAGTTACCTAATTTCATTTGATCTAGAGGGATAAGTGTTCTCTTCGTAAGCAGCAGGTCATGAGTTCGAACAGTGGTGTTCACCTAGTCAGTTGCTGACCAAAGAATTTATGCTCAATAACCCTTAGATTTACATCTAAGGGTGGAAAACAAAATACCTCAACTTAATAATAATTTTTTCTGCCATTGGATTTACATCCAAGGGTGGTTGAACATTATTTTCTTAGTCAATAACTGACAAGGTGAACATTTTCGTGAGTTTGAATAATAAAAAATTAGTTGCTATAATTATGTGTAAATATATGTTGTTGACGTGATAAAACATAATGACGCAAAAAAAAAGACTTATAAACCGAAAGCAGCTCAACATCCCCAGCGTCGCCTCGACGTTTTGTGCAGAGGTTTGGTTTGGGCGCGCGGTTGTGGGAAAAAAAGAGGAGAGAAGTCTAGAGATAAAAAGGCAAAATGGACGAAGCTGAATTTCGACGCCTTCTCCTTCTTTTCCCTGTCGTCCGATCTCGTGACTACCATGTAATTCTCTCTCTCTGCCTCCCTCCCTCGGAAAAGAGATTGTTTGCTTTGGTTTTCTGGGCTTGTTGCTCTCATTCTTTTCTTCTTTTATTTTGTGTGGTTTGATTTGTCTCCTTATTGCATCAATTACAAGATCTTTTGCTTGAAAGCTCGTTGCACATTGGGCATCTGCTTACATTTTCAATCCGATCACATAAAAGTACACTTGCCTTTAGTCGATGACTAGATACACTTGTGTAGGAGGAGCTAGCTATATCTAGTAGGAATTTCGAAAGAGCTGCGGCAAGAGTTTTGTGGTTTTGTGTAGAATGATTAATAGGCTGCTCACTTTTCAACCATCACTAACTCATAGAAGAAGGTAGGTTTCACCCAAATTGGTCCGACTTTGGAACCACTACTTATGCTGGTCATCATTGTCTATCGAGTTTAGACAGGGGAGGGGTAGCAACTGTTACAACCAACACCTGACTTTGTAGTGGTTTGAAGTGCTTCATACGTAGTAAGTCGATACGTGTAATAAGAAGGTGAAAAATGGGGGCAGAAATTAGATTTTGAGTGTATTGGACGATAGGGGCGCCATCACATGTGGTGGTTCTTTCTTTCAAATATTGGAATATAAATTTCTGCAGCAATTTGAATGTTATGAGGTAGCTTTATTGTCTCCTCTTTTTGTGTTTCGATTTACTTCTGTTAGGTATACTGGATAAGAGATCATATGAACTTGAGTCTTTCAGAGATTTTTCTCTTAATATTATTATTGGGGGTTGATTGGTGAGCCATATTTCCATCTTCAATTCCTATACGTGATTTGGAAGTAAGTATAGATTTTTAGTTGTCTTATTGCTCGTTGTAGTGTCAGTGCACAAGTTGTTTCTTGTGACATTATTCATTCGTAGCAGAGGCGTAATGTTTTGTTATCACTCCTTGTTGGATTATGTGCAAAAAGGTGGTGGAAAGTGTTGAACTGTTGATGGCCTATTTCTTCATTGCCTATAATTTCAAGCTGTAAAAATATGTTTTTGGAAGCGTATTCAAAGTGGGTGATTCTGAGTTATTCCTTTTTAATGCTTGTTTAGAAGGGGATTGGTGGTGGTGGTCAGAGGGAGAAAGAGTGTTGTGGAGGTGTGGTGTGCTGGCTATCCTGCGGAGTAGTAGGGATAAATTTACTAATACATCTATGCCTTTCGTCCGAATAAATCTACTGTGATTTCCATTAAAAAAAAAAGTATTTACCGATTTTTATTTCTACCTGTGTTGAGCTTAAAGGGTCATACAAAGGAAAATTTTCTGATCCCTATGCAAATACGTGTTAACTTTATACATAATGTCCATTATTCTAACAGTTTCACAGGAAGGCCTCTACCGTAATATTCACATGTCTTTTCCTGTCCCATTGGTACCTGATTTCAGGTTAATGTGGTAACAAGTATTTGAAGTAGGGGTATGTTTTTACAAGAAAATTAATGTGTGGTTACCATTTTTAGTTTTAGAGTGGATTGAATTATGGCGATAAACAATTTATGTTGCCTGAAATTATCTGAAGGGGCTATTGTTATACTCGTCTTGTTTTGATAGTTCTTGAAGTTTGGTCAGGTTCTTTCCATTTGATTATTAGATTAAGAACTGCTTCACATTAAATGGCATTCCTTCATCTTAGCCCTCAATTGTATATAATCTGCAATGTGGGGGAAAAGAGTGTTAACCGTGTATTCCTTCATTGTCCTTTTTTGTTAAGTAAGCTGCGTCATTCCAGAGGGTGTTGTGAGTTCCTTACTATGCAGTTTAAGTGTATAGGAAGGAAAAGACTTCAAAAACCCTATGCGAATGCAGAAGGTTGGTAGTTTTTTGGGCTATTTGAATGGAGCGAAGTAGAAGGGTTTTTGAAGACTCTCATGTGGAAGAGCTATTTTGTTGAGTTACCATGTCTTCTTTCATTGTCCCCTTTTGTTAAGCAAGCTGGGTCATTACAAGAGGGTGTATGAGTTCCTCACTGTGCAGTTTGAGTGTACAGGAAGGGCAAGAAGGATAAAACCCTATGGGAATGCAGAAGGTTGGCAGTTTTTTTTTTTTGGTTATTTGGATGGTGCACAATAGAAGGGTGTTTGAAGATTCTCGTGGGGAAGAGCTTTTTTGGTGAGTTAGTTTATGGCCTTCTCTGTACGCGTTGTCGGTCACTGAAGAGGATAGACATGATTCACTATCAGCCCTACTGTTAGATTCGAAAGCTACTGCAGTGAGTATCTATAGTGTTGTATCTTGGATGTTTATATATCCTCGACAGTGCTGTAATCTCTTGGTCTTAGTGCTCCATTTCTCTACCTTGGTTCGTAGAATGAGGACTTCTTGTCTTCTATTATACTTTGTTGTCTTCTTCTAGTAATATTTTCAGTTTATTTATTTATTTATTTTTATTTAGAAATAAGACTTATAGAAACTCTTCAATGTTTAGTGTATTAGTTTCACGTGGTCTTGTTTGAAGTGGGAATTTTGATGATTAATTCTACAACCTTAGAAAAATTTCTATGTTTTTGTTGTTGTGGTCCAGCCCTTGCTTAGTTACCTATGTTTATTATATTCCTGCTCCTTCAAATAGTAGGAGCAAGCTACAGCCAATAGGAGTTATGTTTCTGTTGATGGATGGTTGGGCAACCCCAAGTTGATGCCAATATGGAAGGGACGATTGTTCCTCATCCTAATTGATGACAAGTGATTGTTATGCCTATATACAGGTGTTAGGGTTGTTTGTATCAGTGGCAGACAACCATAAGCCTGGCTGGGAGAAGCAGCTCGTGCTTCTGGCAAGGTTACCACTCAATGGGAGAGTTAGGGAATTCCACTCCACTGAGAGAGTGAGGGAGTCACTCAAGTCTTGAGTGAAGGAAATACCTCTCCAGGTTTAGAGAAGAAAATATTGGAAGACAGAGTTTGTGATAGAGAGAAGAAAAGAAATAAGAGTTTTCCTTGTTTTTTTTCTCTGCATTAATTTCTGCAACTCAATGGGAGAGTTAGGGAATTCCACTTCTTTGAGAGAGTGAGGGAATCACTCAAGGCTCAAGTGAAGGAAATTTAAATACCTCTCCAGGTTTAGAGAAGAGAATATTGGAGGACAGTTTGTGATAGAAAAGACAAGAAATCAGAGTTTTCGTTGTTTTTTTTTCTTCATTTCTGTTTGACTCTCTTGTTTTGCCATGTTTCATTTTTTTTTTTTTTTTGATTTCCCATTCTGATCAATCACGACATTTAGAACAATAGGATTAGTAAGTTGCTTTACTATTTTTGCAAGTTAGAAGTCAAATGAGTCAAATTCTTCCAAACAATTTTGGTGGAACTGACCAGTGAGGCAGTGACCATTCCTTTACTATCCATTATGATGTTTCACAGTTTGATGCTTATATATGAATCACTTCAGTTATCAACTTTATCTAATTTCAGGCTGAATCAGAGCAATCTAGAGAGTCAACTTCTAAGTCAGCAGAATCTGAAGCGGTATTACTTTAACTTTTGCACAGAGTTTACCATTTGTACACACATAGGTAGTTCTAGTTGACTTATTTGGATTTCTTAACAGCTAAAAGAATGGCAGGATGCATGGGATGAGGGAGAGAAAATAGACGTGGAGAAGGAAACACGTGATGTACATGGTATGCTATAACATTCATTTTCATCTAGCAGACAATTCACATCTTATTTTTGCGGTTGAACTAGTGGCCACACCATAAACTTTGGACCCACTAATGCCCTTTGGACCATTTCAGTTTAACACAATTATCACAATGTGATGGCTTCTTGTATGTTTCATATGGGGTTATACGTTTCTAATTTTGTGGGAGCGTTAAGGAATTATCTTTCTTATAAAGCCTGTTTGCATTATTGGGAAATGTTTTCGAGTTCTCATTTTCTTATGTCAGCCATTAAAAATGGATCATCTTCATCCTTTTCTCCATGCATGTACCACTTTAGAACATGTGTAAAGGTGTTAGGATAGAGATTGCATGGATGCATTGGCAACTAAAAAGCAATTCACAGTTTTGTTGGTATTTAGATAGAGGTTATATTGATTGCACTTATGTGGTTGTGTACTTACAGATGCATTTTGGGAGAAACTAAAGTTGGTTGCTGAGAGAAAGGTATGTCATTGGCCCATGATCTATTGGGGTTTATTGGTTTTGTGGTGATTGCAGTCTACATATGAATGCTTATAGAAATGAGTATCCAACATGATCTAAATAGTTAATGTATAAACACTTGCAGATAATTTGAAACATTAATATGTTGATGTGTTTGTGGTTTAGAATGCATTTTCTTATCTTTATTCAGTACTATATGCATATGGTGATTTTAGATTACATATATCTATGCCTGATATGTGTCCCAATTTCATCATTGCTCATGTCAACCTTTATCCATTGGAAAATTTAGTCCCATCTACAATTGAAAATAATAATTATTCTAGATGCCTAGGTATGGAGAAATGGGTGTAATGTCCAGTGAGTGCAGATCATGTAGTAGTACTTATAGTCTTCAGTTGTGGTGGAAATTTGTTTAAGGAAGTTGAACTGTGTTAAGGGAAGGGCTCTTATGTTGAGCATTCAGTCTGTGGTGAAAGGGGACAAAGCTAAAACTTACGGACTTGCTAGTTAGCAGTTTTTTATTATATTTGACAGTCTAGCATAGTAGGAGAAAGTTTTGGAACTACAGAGGGGATGGGGAGGAAGAACTTTGGGACTTCCCTCTCAACTAGTTTTATCGATGTGCTACCTGTGTTGGTGCGGCTTTGTTTGTAGTTAGTTTGTTGTCTTTGGTCTTTTGTTTGCTTTCAATTTTGGTTGTGGATTACCCTTCCACCAGTTGTACTTCTTGTCAACTTAACGAAATATCACTTCTCAACTCTTTTATATATATATATATATATATATATATATATATATATATATTCACATGGTGAAAAAAAATAAAAAAAAATCATCCCTGATATGCAGATAACATGGAATTTACTTACCATGTTATCTGCATATCAGGGATGATTTTTTTAATATTTTTTTTCGCCATGTCCATTGGCCTTACTTAGGCCAACTGCTATCTGCATATCAGGATTTTTCCTTTCCTTTCCTCTTTCTCTCTGTTTTCAAATGTTTGCACACATCAGCCTCAAACAAGCATTAAATCAACAAAGATTTAAGTCATTTAACTTTATGCCTAAAAGGTACCTGCCTTCAGTGCTGAGGCATAGCCTTTTCCCGCATGAGGCGCAGCCTCTAAGTTGAATTTAGGATCTGTTCAAGAAACACCCTGTATTATTAACTGGTGCCTTTACCAAAAACACATTTCTTGAATTGGTGGTATGTTAAATGTCGGAAGAAAAATAAGGACTCTACATGCCAGCATTTTATGACATTTCCTTGGCAATTTTAATTGGTGGAATCAACAGATTTAACTTATTTAAAGCATAACATTTCATTTCAATTGTTGTATCCTTTTCGGATCTTATGCAAAAGCTTCCTTCTGTTTTAAGTTTACATATGTGCACCCATGGGCATGTACGCTAGAGCAAGTGTACTTCCTTGTGTACCCTTGGTGTTAGCTTATCTGGTATCTGGCATATGAAGCAGTTGTCAGCTGTTTATCTCTTGGTTTCAATTTTATTTTATTTTTTATTTTTTATTTTTTAACTTTTGTGTCCGAATACGAATGTGCGTGTATTTTAGAAGGGCTAAAGATCATTTTGTACCCTTGGTGTTAGCTTATCTGTTACCTTACTTTTGTGTTCGAATACAAATTTTTGTTGGAAGCAATCAGAATGAAGGAAAACTAACTTCTGGTGCTCAACTGTTTAGGTGGGTGCCACAGAAGCAGAAAGATTTTGCAAGGCATTCCAACTAGTTCATAAGAAACTGGTATGTTCAATAAATAAAGTCGTAGACCTTATAACTGTTTCCAGTTTCTATTGTTTGTATAGTGAAAATTCCTTGGTTCTATCCGTTACAGGTCTATGAAGAACTGAGTCTGGATGCTGCTAAGACCTTTCTGAACTCATCATGAAAATGCGTAGCATATAATTTCATTGTGTGCTCTTGTAAATTTTCATGTTATTTGTGATATTAAACCTTCTCCTTCCTGTGAACAAGGGTTTTATTTACCCTTGTTAAACAAGGTTAAAGCTTTCTTAAAGAATTCATAATGTAGCTAAAGATGTTGATGCTTGATACTATTGTTTTGGATCTTAACATGTATTAACTTGTAATCTTTCACATTGTTGTTCATATTGCAAAAAATATTCAGGATAAGTTTCGGTCGACGAACCACATCTTTTGGTCGTTGCTGTTATTTTTGTTTGGTTTATTTTCGAGACAATGGGGAAATGGACAGGGCAATATTTTTAGGCTATCATTTTTTTGAGGGTAAAACAATAATAAGAACTAAAGTTACGCATGACGTATCAGCATTTTTGGGTACGATAGAAAAGACGTCACCCTAGGAATTTCAGTTGTTAGCAATTAAACCCAATATACAGTACTCCATTGGATCGGAGATGCACCTGTATGATCCTATTAAGGACCAAATTGCGAGTTAAAACCTCCTGTCATTCATTTAAATCTCATTGCAGCTAGTTGTGTGACAGAGAGAATAGGAATTAAGTAACCAAGTTAACAAATTTGATATTGAAAAACAATTGCACAGCTAAAGAGAGAAGAACCAATGTAATGTTGATTTCATTCGATAGAAATTGATTTACAAAGTAGTGTGTATAACCCATTAACTGGTTTAAGAATGAAAAAAATGTACGTTAGATACATGAAGGAGTAAAAAATTAAAATAAACTATCTAAGAAGTGGTACTCCTAGCTCCTGTAACCAGATTATCAAAGAAGTGGTACTCCTGTAACCAAATTGAAGTTGTTGCCCTCCTCCCAACTCTGTCCAAGTAATTCATCCATAGTAAATAAATCACGCTCATCATCAACAAACAGCTCTGGATAAATCTCAGGAAAATAAAAATCTAGATCATCCATTTGTGGATAGGGCAACTCGTAATTGGGATGAAGAGTACTGCTGCCTTCTTCCTGATGACAACTCCCTTCCTTCTTCTGCTTTTTCGATTTTGGCTTTCTGGGTTGATCCACAATGCTCTTTCTCTTTTTATCATTAACTACTCTGGTATTTTCAACAACATTGCTCCCCTGAGCAGTTGGGGTTGGTGGTGCCTTTCTAGGGTTCTTTCTCAAACTGCACAGTACAAAATCAGAATGATCATCAATGAGCTGAAACTCTTGCATCAGCCAAGCCTCGTTGTGACGAGAATCACAACCGCCCTCGTATCGGAAGTCCCTCTTGAGCCCAATAACAACACCATCATCCTCAACTTCTCTCGCATACTGACCGCTCCAAGTGCCGGCTCCAAGTGCCGGAACCCACTTTCCGATCAAATCGCTTGGCGGTGGGACTCAGCCTTCTCCGATGGGTGAAGAAATAGATGGTCTTTTCATCCTCCACTTTCTTGGACTCACCGCCGCCGTGGATTTGCCAGACAACCCAGGGCTCATTGTCTACGTAAAAATGAGGACAATCGGCGACGAAATCGGAGTGAAAGTGGTCACCCATGGCAATCCTGGTGCGGAGAAAGTAATCGAGGAGTTCGTGGTCTGTGGGAAGGAACCTGACCCCGACTGGGAGTTTGTTGGAGAGAATTGCCATGATTGCAGAAATGGAAAGAATTTCAGAGAGAAAAAAGAACTAGGGTTTCGGGAAGGAAAGAATTTCAGAGAGAAAAAAGAACTAGGGTTTCGGGAATTGGAGAATTGAGAGAGAGAGAGAGAAGAGTGAAGAGAGCAGAGTGAAGAGTCTTCGTGGGGGGTGGGTTTTATAAAGAGGCTAATCCTAATCCTAAACGGAGTTGGATTTGCTCTCAAACGCGCTTCTTTTTTATTCACACGCGGTTTTGTTTGCAACGGTCACAAATAAAAGAATTAGGGTTTCGGGAAAGCAAGAGAACTGGAGAATTGAGAGAGAGAAGAGAGGAGAGAGGAGAAAAGAAGGAGAAGAGCGGGGTTTTATTCATTTATTACTAGCGTTGTTCATAGATTTTTTTTTTTTAAAGAAAATTAAAAAAATAAATAAAATACAGTTATTGTAGAGAGAAAATAGTGGGAGAGAAAAGTGGAGATAGGAAAATTTATTTTTTATTTTTTTAATAAAAATCTATTTTGTAATTATCATATTTACCCTTGTGATTTAATTTATTTTCAAAGTTTTTTAATCTTTCAGGGTTAAATCTGTCAAAATTTTTTGTTTTAGCTAACAAAACATATTCTCTTAATAATAGTATAGATAAACAGAGGGAGGTTAATCCTAATCCTAATTGGTCACGGAAACAAGTCAAAAAGTCAACACAAATTTCTGATACAGTCACGCTGCAATGTACAAAGCCACATGATCGAAATGAATGTCACAATTACCATTTACCAAGATAGGAAAAACCATTTCATTTTGTGTACCATTACTGTAAAAGAAGAATTTTTTGAAAAGCTTGCGACTTAATCAGGACACAAAATCAAACTTAGAGCCTCAAAAATACTGAACTAAACCAAAGAATTTTCTGAGCAGCGAAGCAGTCATTTGGGTAAGGCTGGTGACCTCGTGCAATATAGGCCCAGTTTGGCCTTGAGTTCAACCTTGGATTAAACAACTTATTTCTCAATTTAAGTCGCTGAAGTTGTTCGGTAAAATAACAACCATCGATTATAATTAGAATCTCCCACTTCTCTAGGTATAATCTACAAAGCTGCTATATTGGTGCTTCTAAAAGCAGGGATTTCAAAAGTTGAGATCACTTCTTGACTTTACCTAGATTACCCATTTACCCTCATCTTATATGTTATATTGCCTGATCTCATTTTACTTTTTATTTATTTATTTATTATTATTATTTTATCTTTTTTAAAAGATGATCAAAGGGTTTCACATTTTACCATTCTAGACTGAACCAAAAGATATCGACGCCAATACAAAAAGATACTCTCCTGCTCTAAGTTCTCTCCATCTACATATCTGCAGATGATCACTCCTTTACAAACTTATTTGGTAAGGCTATGTTGTTTTTGGATTTCATATGAGTCTAAAAAGTCAGTCGCTTGAATTAAGCAACTCTGTTTCTAACATAATGATTTAGGGTTGTATGTGTGATTCTTGGTTATCTTCTGTAATATTTTCATATTTCTCTCATCTATAAGGAGGAATGATGCTTTGAAGTTTCCTAAACCTCTCAATGATAATGACTCAAATTATGAAACTTCAAAATTAAAATTGAAATTATATCCCACGCTATAAAACCCCACGTAAACCTCTCAACTACCCTATAAAACCCCACGCTCCTTCACTCAACACTTGCACCACCATAACCCTCACCAATCTCTCAACTTGCATCAACAACAACCACTATGGCTTCCTCTTCCTCTTCTTTTGTCCCCATTGAAAGTCCGTATCACCAAAGAACAGTTCTGCTCTTTCCACAACATTGACCGCAAGCTCTTCACCCGTCTTACATTGCATCTAGGCCGTGACCCGGGCGAGTCTGCTCAGGTTATGGCCTTCTGGATGTAGCTCGAGCACGGTGGTAAGGTCACCCACTTCATTCACAAAGCCCTTAACACTCTCCCCAACACGCTCCTCCACATCATGGCCGACGACTCATGCATGGTCCTCAATGTCATTCAAAACGATGAATTTCCGATGGTCTTGGAATCAGATATCATTCCTCACGATATTCCCATTCTCTAAGGAATGACCAAAAGCGGCGTCACCCTCGGATTCTTCCATAAAAACCGCCTTGTTTTTCAATGACGTGTGCTTGAGAGCCTTTGAGGAATTGTACATTACAGCTGCTCACTGCCAAAACAAGACTACAGATCCTATATCCACCGGAATAGAGTTACACCCAGAGCCGCAAAATTATGTAAGGAGGATGGTTCTAATCAATGAGTACTACAATCCATTTCTCATTGGAGCTGCGACTTTTGACGCGCCTATGGAAACCATAGAACCTCTTCCTCCGCACCCCATGGATGGGGCTGTTGTTAACAGTAATAGTAGTGTTGATCCACTAATATGGGACCCTCGTGTGGCGGCTAAGGCAGTGTCTGTGGGGTCTGCTCAGTCCCCTTCGGAGAATTTGCACCATGCATGGATTTGCTGATCCCTATGATCTTAGCGCTCAGCGCGATTTCTTGAATAATGAAATGCGGATATGCTCAGTCGTTTGCATTTGCATGACGATGATGGTGACGGTGGTGATATAGGCGGTGGTGTTCGGGGGATCAAGTCGAGGAAGAAGTGTCTGCAGATGATAGGACAATTTTCTTGACATTTTCTAAGGGGTATCCCATTTCTGAAAAGGAAGTGAGAGAGTTCTTTACCAGGTATGAATATGCTTTTACCATACGTAGGATTTGTGCATATCTTATTGATTTGGTTGTGAAATTTTATAATTTTTTGTATTGACAGGAAATATGGGGAATTTTTTGATGCTATCCATATGCAAGAAGTACAAGTAGTGGATCAGCAGCCTTTATATGCCCGCCTTGTGGTTCGTTCCGCTTCTTTTATTCCAGTGGTGCTCGAGGGACAAAGCAAGGCCAAATTTTCTATCAATGGAAAACATGTTTGGGCAAGAAAGTACGTGAAAAAGAATATTGTGATAGGAGAACAAAGTTCACCAAAGGTGTTTTAGCTGCTTGATCTTAATTAGGTAATATAATTTGAAAAAATTATACGACACATTAATGTACTAAATCAAGTACATTATATTTGATACAGAGTTAGACTGACTCCATGCATAAGTAGACTAAAGTGACTTGACCTCAAATTAGTTTATATCTGTATTGAGCTAATCTACCCATGTATTAAACTAGTCTACTGAATGTATCGATATACTGTAGACGAACCCATATAATTTGCTACAAGATTAACTTCTCTAATTGGTGTTGTAAAAAGTGGATTGAGTTTGAAAATTTGAAATGCACTCTCATTCGTCTAATGGCGTGACAATGAATAAAATTTTATGTCCTTTCCCTTCAACAATATATTGCAATTTTGATACATTCTCTATATACTAAACAAGGACTAAAAATTCAAAATTTCGGCGATATTTCACCGAAATTTTCGGTTTTTTCACTTGTCGAAATTTCCGTAACCTTCCGTGTAGATTTCGACGGATATTTTGGAAATTTCGGAAATATCTCGATTTTGGCGAAATTTTGCGAAATTTTGGGTATTTTTTTGGAACCTTCAAAGGATATTTCGGAAATTTCCCAAAATTTCCGGAAATATCGCTATTTTGGCGATATTTTGCTAAATTTTGGGTTTTTTTTTTTGGAACCTTCCATCTCTTCCCAGTTCCCACTCTACCACTCTTTCTCCACAAGGTCACCAAGGCTCGAACTTTGGTCACTCCATTGCCCTTTGAGAGCCTTGGCCAACTCTGCTGCACTTACACTCATGTTATCTTTGCACCATTCTAATATATATTCATTTAGCCTACGAATCTGAAAACTTAGGTACATGTCCAATCAATAACTAACATAGAACAATCTACTACATTTTGAATTTTATTTACCAAATTTTCAAAAAATTTACAACAACATTTCAATTTTGAACTTCTATAAATAGGGTTAGGGTTCCACTCAGTCCTTGCACCGAAAGAACAAAGTTTCTTTCTTCTTTCTTCTTTCTTCTTTCTTTTACTACTTCTTCACACTATAATTATGGTAAGTAATAAGTTAATATTATTAACCATTTAGTTTTTATTGTTTATTCAGCATTTACTGTTTCATCTTAAATTATTACAAATTACTATATAACAATGTTTATTCAAGGTTTTCTTTTCATATATAGTAGACAACTGATAAAACAAACATATCCAAAAGTTTCACTTAAAATTTCCATCATTTTTCTTTATTTTTTATTGAAATCGATATATCCTTGATATTTCCGTCGAAATTTCCGTTTTCGGGACCATCAATATTTCCTCGAAACTCGATATTTTAATCATTTACTATATACTAAAGATGAGTTCTACTGTGCCACTGTTCCTAAGGCAACAGTAAGGAACAGTTCAGGAGCTTAGGAACAGTCAGAAACAGTTCGTGGGGCAGGAAAAGACTATTCTGCCCTCATTTGAGATTTTTTTGGTTTTGCTGTGTATCGATTAGATTCTCCTCTCTTCTAGAGCCGGCTACTCTAATCCCTCACACCTGAGCCAAAATCCACCTCAAAACCTAAAAATCACTGCATAAAAGAGTAACAGAGAAAGAGAGTTGTGAGTATAGGGTTCTAGCTTCAGGCCGCAAATAGAAGAGCTCCAGTTAGTTAATTGAAAATGATTGGAAGAAGCCAGTGAGGAAGAAGCCATCGTGACTGAGGTAAAGGATAGCTAGATAGCAAGTGACTATGAAAATCGATGAACTTTACCAGTTTTGTAGCTTACAATAATCAAAAGCTTTGCTGTTTATGATTTCCTATTGGTTCGGTTCTCAGATTATAGGTTGTGAGGGACATGATTGCTGTTTTGTGATTGACTTTTGCCGTTTCCTTCTTTCTTCTTTAATCATTTTTAGTATCGTTATTAACTCTCCTCTTCGTCTCCAGACTGATCTGACGAATCTTGGTGATTGGATTTTGATTTGAGGAAGTTGAAAATTTATCTGGTTAGTTGGTTTTCCATTCCTGTTTCTTTTCTTTTTTTTCCTTTTTTTTCTTTTTTTTGGGTTTCTTCTTATAAATTTTTTGGTTTAATTGGTAATTTTTTTTTTCACATCTTCAAATGTTCTGATCGATTTTCCAGTTTTGTGCAACGAATTCGGATTTGAGTTTCTATATGTGGATGTAAGGGCTATTCTCTGAAAATCAAGTTGTTTGACATTATTAGGGAGAGGTTTGGACTGGAAACAATAGTTGCTACTTGCCCATCTTTCTTGCTTTCTTTGATATTCAAAACATTGTTGAATTTCTTCGTTTGAGTGTTGCTGAATAATGAATTGGATTGTTTCAGGTATATATACTTTTAAAACATGCTTAAGCTAATTTTGATTTAGAGCTAATGTCTTTACATTTTTTGGGCTATTATTATGATAAAGAAGCTAGCTTTTTGAATCTTATAAGCAAATAGCATATTGCTTTATTTCACTAACCTTGATTGAAGCTGTAGGTTTAGGCTGATCTTTATTTCAGCAAGGGTTTATATGTAACTAAATGAATCACTTTCTTCAAATGCTAGGCATGGATTTCAAAATATTTAAATTATGGTGATTCTGTGGCAGGTTGAAACTCAATTTGAACAACAATGGGCGGATGGTAAGGTGGAAGAATGGAAAAAATGCAATTCACGATGGTGAACATGTTCAGGATTAGCAGACTGTACTACAAATATTACTGAGTTTTGAGTTGGGATTATTGGAATTTGATAATCGAAAGCCTCTGTATGCACCGCGCTGAAAAATGTACTCCATCTTTCTCAATCACTCTTCTCCTTTTCTCCCCCCTCTAAATTTATATATAAAAATTGTAATTTGTAATGTTTATTTTATAGGGCACAACCAGATTTTTGTTAAGTGTAATTCCAAACTTCACAAGGGTAATTCCTTTATTTGTTTATCACTCTTTTGCAGCTTCTGCTTATTGTAGTTATGTCTGGTTATAAGTGTTCTTTGTTAATTGCCCATATGATAAGAAAGATTGGTATATATATATATATATGTAGTACTTCACATATCTATCTATTTGGTGGGGAAAAAAAAACAACCAACTAGGATGAGAAATTTCAAAAAAATGGAGCAAAGAAGTAATATTAACATTAACTATTTCCTATTTCTGATATGAATTTCTGAAGATTTTGGGTATGGTTGTTGAGTATATGAGTCCAAACTGTAGCTTAAATACAATTGTGCATAGACTTTTTTATCTGGGTTTTACCCCATTATGAAGCTCGCAATGAGTAATGTATGACTCACCCTGTATCCTGAGATTTGCCTATTGAAACAAACAAGAGAGTTGGCCAGGGTATACTATACTACGAGCATTTAGTATTTGTGTTTCAGGAAAAGGCATATATTTAGGTAGATCAAGTATGAGCATGAGAGGTCATGGTTTTGGCATCAAAGGAGGTTTAATGCTATGAGAGGCTTCATTATGAAAATTATATGAGATGGATAAGAATGATACAAAGTTTGGTTTTGGTGTAATTGTGAAGTATCAGGAATTAAGTACTTCCAATTTTTTTTTTGTACCCTTATTCTCATCTATGAAGCTTTTGGTTTCTGAATACTAACACACTATTACCTAAATTCAGGTGTTGGAAAGAGTTGCCTACTTTTACGATTCTCTGATGGCTCTTTCACAACCAGCTTCATACCACGATTGGGTTTGTATTCTTAGAAACTTTGGATATTTTGTATTCAGAAACTCTTTAGCAGATAAATGTTGATTTATCACATTAAGTCAATTCGATGATGATCTAGGCTTATAGAATATAGAAATATGGCATTATAAAGTGAAGTGTTTTTTATGTTAATGTACTGGAGTCATTACATGAATATATCTTATAATGCAAGCAGGCTTTTAATGTATTAATGAAAAGTGTAAGGGCTGCAATGAGTGTAAATTATAATGCAAGCAGTCAAAATTCAAGAAGCTAGGTATTTAATAATCCTCTAAAGTTTCGGCATGCATTTTGATAATTAGATGCAGGTGTCAATTTCTAATTTTGTTTTCTGTTTTGACCCTTTTTGAATTGAACCACTATGAGAACGTCAAATTTGATTGTCATAGAAGATTTTGGAGTTCCATTGGTACTGCAGCACTTGCAAATGGCTCATCTGCAAGGTTGAATTTTGATACCTGTTGTACAAAGAAAGTTAATTTCAGGTATTCAACCTATTCAGTTACTAAATCATTAGGGCATGTATATGTTTCCCAAATTCAAGAAAAAGAAACCCATTTGTTTATGTAAATGACATATTAATTCCTTACAATTTGATGGTATAGTGAAAGCTTTGAATTTAATCTTTGGGCAGTGGAGTATTGAGGCCAATATGAAGCAATAGAATATAACTCGAGACCCATGTAGTGGAGCTGCCAATGACTCCACCGCATTCGACAATGGCGATTACAACCCCTTCATCAAATGTGATTGTTCTGTCATTTAGCTTCTTATTGTCAATGTTTTTACTTCAATGCCACGCAGGACTTTACCTTCAATATCAAACCCATGCAATGATCATGATTTGCATTTGCAGAAAAGTTTATGCCTTGGATGTTGTAGGTGTACTTCCAGAACTATGAAAATTGAGCTACCTATTCAATCTCTGTGCTGATCTAAATTATTGTGCTCCAGTTTTACTCACATTAGTTAGCCAAATTTAGTACCAAATTTGTAATTTTCGACTATTTTGAAATTTGTAAGTACTCAAGTCTGGTTAGAACACCAGTTTTTGCAATCTGTAAAATAAAAACGGCTTCAGTTACATTACACATCTAGCATGAAAATAAACCGATATTTTGTGAATTATATTTGCTACTTTATCACTCATAAAATTTAAGAAGAAAACAAACCCGCAGCAAAGTGCGGGCAACATTTCTAGTCGATACTAAACGTGAGTTGCACTGTTTTACTGTTCATAAGAGCTACAGTGCCTTGGGGTCGAAAAAGACTGTTCTGCCCTCTTTTGAGATATGTTTTTGTTCTGCTGTGTATCAATGGATCTTCTTCCCTCTTCTAGAGCCCTGTATTGTAATCCCTCCCTCACACCCCAGTCAAAATCCACCTCAAAACCCAAAAATCACTACAAAAAAGAGAGCAACAGAGAGAGAGAGAGTTGTGAGCAGCAAGAACAGGACCATAGCTTTCAAAACAGAGCCGACCCAGAAGCTTCAAAACCAGAGCTGACCCAAACGAGCACAAAGCCACCATCTTTGCTGCACAGTAGTGAAGATTGACCTGGGGTTGACGACGAAGAGACTCTTTGGTTGATCATGAACTCACCAAACACTGTAGTTCATTGCTGGCACATTGTTTTGATAGTAGGTTGGAATTGTTCAAACTTCTTGATTGACATTGGGAAATTTGTGCAACGTTATCATTTCCATTCAGCTGTAGATGAATTTGCTTTGTCTATGTTGCTTTGTAGTCCTCTGTCTAAGTTGCTTACTGTTTGCTTTATCTATGTTATTTATGTTTCACATTATGGAATTGTTATTTGATAGTGGGTTGGAAGAGGTTGTTGATTGTTTGTTTTGATACTATGATCATTGTTTTGGAGTCGTTAGTTTTGTTTGATGATGATGTTTACGATGATCGGTATAGTAAACTACTGGGTGTCATTGATTGCAGTTTTTGTTTCTATTTTTTCTGAAATTTTTGCTCTTTTTGATTTTTGGGCAATGAAATTAGTGTTCTTCAGTCCAGAGAAAGAGGCGAGATGAAAGAAAGGGAGAAGAGAACCAGGGAAGAAGGAAGAGAAGGAGAAGAGACAGACCGGAAGCTCTTGACTAAAACAACACAAGTGGAAGGTATTTGTGGTTTTGTGAGAATTTGATTTGAATTTTTTTCTGGGTTGTATATTTGATTGGTTAATGATTAGATGCTTGAAAATTGAATACTTGGATATTGGGTTCTTATTGATTTTGTTTGCAGGTTTCGCTTGCTATTATTGTTATTGTGTTTCACTTTATGAGTATTGTTGTTTTCAGTTTTCCATTATTGAAATGATTGAGGCTGAATTAGTGTGGTGTTTCCAGTCAAAAACATAATTGTATCTTGCAAGTAGTTTCACAGTTGTTTACAATCGTTATCTACTCATCGGATTATGGCTCTTTCATGGAATTGTTTAGTTGGTTTTCTAGATTTGTGGATTCTGCAGACAATTCTTAATATCTGTAAAACAGTAAGCTTAGAAGTAATGTGGGGAAATTCCTCTTAGAGATCTGTAAAACAATAAGCTTAGAATTTTCGCATGATCTCATCAATATTAGACAACTTTGATTGGGACCTTTGAGGAATGTGCAGTTGAAATGGCACATCTCAAAGGTAAATTTTTTTTTTTTTTTTTGGGATGAAATTGCACTTTCATTTCCCCAAGGAGATGAGCGACAAAGCTAGGTTTTTTGACAGCTCCTGCAGTTTATGTTGCTGTTTTTTAAAGAAAATCTGACACTGCCCAATTGCCATTTCCGTGTATCATCTTAGCCAAAGCTAGCTTTCTCTTAAAATATGCAAAAGGAAAGTTTTTATCTGCAAATATGAAAGTTTAGAACATTGATTTTTGAAAAATGAAATCTTTAAGCAAAGGCCTTCCATCTGGTTTCTTTTGACAGCTCTCTGGCTCTTGCCCTAGAGCGCCTACTAACTCCAATATGTAATCTACTCAAAAACGTCTTTTAGCTCATTTGTTTTGTGCGCGAGTCTTCAAGGTCTTTACTTTGCAAAGTTTAAGTTCTTTACCTTTCCATAGCAGTTTAAGTTTGATTACATTTGGCGGTTTGCTTTGGCTCTTGCTTTTGTCTAAAATGTCGTTATTAACGATTGTAACTAAAGGTTCTCATAATTAATATAATATCGGATATGATGGAAGAAGTTCAAAGTGAAACAATTTGAATTGTTTTGGATTACAAATATACTTCACTTCAAATTCATTGATATCACGTAGAGCCTGTGAGATGGCTCGACAGTTAGTTTATTGTTTGAATGCCTTTCTGCCTCAAAATGGAATATTTTCTCAAACTAAGGGGCAGAAAAAAGAGTTGCATTCTTGCCATAAATGCATTTTGGATTGCAAGACTCTTTGCTTTATGGTTAGTTAGGATATTTCTGCTCAGGTTTGTGATCACCTTTGAATTATGTTATCAATTGTTTTGAACCAAAGAACATGCATAGATATAGTTTGCATAAAATTTGACACTAAAACTATTGTATTATACTTTGGTTTGCGTGATTGTATACATCATTTCAAGGACTAGACATCTCTTAAACAGCACCAACAATCTGTATTAGTTGCTAGATAAGACTGAACCATATTTCAAACTAAGAATCTATTAAAGGGATGCAAGTCTGGTTTTTTTTTTTTTCCTTCTTTTCAGAGTTATTTGCTTTCAATTTGTGAAATTCAATGCTTCTCTTTTTTAATTTCTCCTTCTTATGGAATTCAAAATTCAATATATCTTTATGAACTTGAGTCAGAATAGGAAGATCATATTATTCTACCAAAACTTACAAACTCTGCCTACATTTTGTACCTTCTGCTAATGATTATTACTGGGATTTTAGTTTGCTTCTTAATGTCATTCTAAAAGGTCAACTATAGTACTCAGCTCTTAAAATCTGATTTGAGTATCTCCTACACTACAGTTCACAAATCAAAATGAGAAAAAAAAAGAAGCTAATATGTATCTTATACTCTGTAATTATTATTTTGCTATGATGCACGGAAACGCGAAATTGGCCGCGCATCCCGTATCGAAATGGGAAACGGGTACGAAAAGCCTCGAACACTCTTGGAAACGCTCATAAACGCGTATCCTGATTTGGAAACGGTTTGGATACATCCGTATCCAATGCGGAAACGCAGAATGTAAATAAATCGGAAACGCAAGGGTAATACTGACTTTTTAGTCTGCAAAAATTGAAAAAAATAAAAATAAAAAAAAATAAAAAAAAAGAGTCCTAAACTCAGATCGAGAGAGAGAGAGACCTAATCTCCGATCAAGAGAGAGAGAGTTACAATCTCAGACCCAGATGGAGAGAGATATAATCTCAGCCGCCCCATTTCCATTCACATACTTCACCAAGCTCCCATTCTCACTCTCCACCACCCACACGCTTCCATTCAAGTACTTGTTCGCCGCGCCATTCGAACTATATCCACTACCACTAACGCCATTGCAATAAAGGTCGGTGAGCTTTGCTAAAACCCTAACCCGCAATTTTCATGGCCGGGGAGGGAAAGAGAGAGAGAGAGAGAGATTGGGGAAGATGAAGAGGGAAGTGAAGAAGAAGAAGAAGACAGAAAGTCTCTGTTTTTGAGAGAGAAATAGTTTATTTTTGTGAAGAAAAACGGAAATAAAAAAGGGGAGGGAAAGGGGTGGAGGTGGGGATGAGGACACGTGGCGAGTGAATGGATGAGTGTTTTGACTTTTGACTAGTAGTGGAGCTGTGCTAGTAGTGGTTCAGTTACATATGTGTCAATTTACTCAAGTATGAACATTTGGATTTATAATGTTTGATTGTGATAAACTAGTACTTTGTTTATGTTTCATATTTTTTTCTTCTAATTATATATATATATATATTTATATATATAATTGGCGTTTCCTTCACGTTTCCGTTTCCTATTACATTTAAGATTTGCCGTTTCCACGTTTCCGATCGTATCGTATCCGGAAACTCGTACCTATTTCGGTGCTTCTTAGTTATTTTATCTTAGGGAGCGTAAACTTCACCATGAGTGCTGCAATATAGAACACCAAATTTGAGGTAATTCCTTTTTCTCCATTATCCAATTCATTATTCCAACTAAAGTACTACTCTTTTTGCTCTGTGTTTTATGAGAAGTTGCTAGAGATTAAAGAGGTGGCTTATTAATTGGTGTAAAATTTGCAATAGTTGGTTCACCAAGAGTATTCTGACCTTCTGCATTAAGCACAAAACTATGCATACTTCTTTTTTTTCTTCCCTTTTTTG
Organism: Rosa chinensis; assembly: GCF_002994745.2. NCBI lineage: Eukaryota > Viridiplantae > Streptophyta > Magnoliopsida > Rosales > Rosaceae > Rosa > Rosa chinensis. Next base: position 46,258,619 of record NC_037092.1, read on the forward strand.
TTCTTGCTATATAAACTTTACATAAACTTTGTGTTCAGATTAAAATCTGATTTGAGTATGGATGCTGTGCTTCTTTTTATAACTGTTACAGGTTCTGATCTGATCTCTGACCAATCCTATGGCACATCTTTTAAGAAATATGACTCGCAAGTCAGAAACTCAAACCCCTTTATGACTAAAAGGGATTCTTAACTAATGTAATCTGATGTGAATCAGCTTTAATGAATGATAATTAATCGAACCAAAGCTCTAGAGTAACGGCCAAGCTGGTTATCTTTGGATGCTGCATTTTTATGAGATTGGATATTTCAATGAGATATTTATACTATTTAATTATTATTTTGTCTCAGGAAGTGTAAACTTCACTACAGTTCACTATGCATACTACTTTTTTTTTTCCCTTTTTTATTCTCGCTATATAAACTTTGTATAAACTTTGTGTTCAGATTAATTTTATTAGTTTATTTGTTTCTGTTTTGCAGGTTCTATGCAAAAAAGTGTTGCTGTCATAAACAAAATCAAATTTGTAAATTTCTTCGTTTACATAATCATTATGCAATGTTATAAGATCAACCATATTTATCATGTATAAAAGCAATTCCTCTTTTAAACAACTGTATTTCCGCAGCAAAGCGTGGGCATACTGTCTAGTTACCTATACCAAAGCGCCAAAGCTGGATGAACAGTACCTTCCATGTTGATTTACCCATTTGCCCCTGTTTGTTTCTGATTCACGAAGCTGCCATCAGCCCTACGTGTAGATAGTTTGGACGATCTGTTTTGCTGTTTCTCTCACCTGTCGATGTGAACCCAGTCCAAATCGCTCTTGGTCTCCACCGAATCAACAAATTTCTCCTCGCTCTCATCTCACAGAAATCCAAAACCAAAGAGACAGAGATTTGTTTCCTGCTCAAAATCTCAAACTTGCTACTGCTCAGTTTATTGCTTTGAGGTGTCGTTGGTAAGTCTGGATCTTTTCTTTGAAATAGATGTTGTGCTTGATTTGGTAATGGGTATGTGAATTTTAGAGACTTTCTGTTTTTGTTCCTTCTTATTCAGTCAGTTTTAATTTTTCTAATCCAATTCAACAAAGACTCACTTGAACATAAATTGAGTTTCAGATTTTCTGGATTTTTGGAGTATCCAATTGGGTTTTCTCTTTTTTTGGTTGAGAGCAACAAGTTGAAATAGAGCACTGAGGAGTGTTTGGATAGAAAATAGTTTTGAAATTTGAAATGCTTGCTTCTTATATAGGGAAGAGCTAGAGCGAATGCTGTGCAGAAAAGACTCAAAAGAGTACCTAAAAAGTACATGTCAAACCTGATTTTCATCTTTTTATACCTATAGTTATAGATAGCTATGTAAGAGCTCAATCAGGTAGTTTTCAGCTGTTGCTTAGTTTACCTATAAAAGAAGAAAAAGGATTAGTTATATGCATGGCCAGTAACTAATATGCATTATTTGTGGCCACTAGCAAACAATGATTTTATAGATTCTTCCCCCTTTGCAATAGATTAAGAAAAGTAATAAGGATTATTTCATCATGTTACTTTCAGGAATAAGCACAAGATGCTAATAAAAAAATGAAGATAAACTTTTTTTCGAACTCTGTCTGAATTGAATTATGGGTTACTGTGATCAACTTTTTAAATCTTGCTAATCCAATTCAACACAGATTCAGTCCATCTCATACTTCATTTGCACACCATATATACTAGAGACCTAATCGCAGTATGTGTGTATATATATATATATTTGTTTCCTACAGATCGATCGACTTTAGTTCAATCTTGAATCTCTAATTGCGAGCTAGGTTCAAATCTTTTCATTTGCTTCTGAGATCAACATCAGAGCCAACCCATACTCGATTACAGAATTCATCAGTTGAGGTCAATCCTCATCTCCTTCTTTCCAATTCTTTCTATCAGTATAGGTAATTTTATATTCTTGCTCCATCATGATTATATGTTCTTGGTTTCCAATTCTTTCTGTCAGTTTAGTGATTTTGTTTGTTTCCTAAGTGTTGTTTTTGCCATTTTCTGTTCTTTGGTTGCTTTGTTCAAAGTGATTAATTTACTTGCCGTGTTCTTCTGTTAGTTGTTAGTTTTTTTATCATACGAAGTTGCTCCTTCTACTTTTCTGTTGGGAGCTTCTTATGACAGTCCATATTGTGCTTTCCATGCTTCTCAAACGAGATTTTTACAAGCATTTCTAGCAGGTTGTTATTCAAAGGAGTTGTTCATCAATCATTACTGTTAATATTGATTCCTATTAACAGACATGGCGAGAAATAAGATTATTAGTATACCATGCACTTCACTAAATTAAAATCCACTTTTGATACAGTTCTAAATAAGTTTTATTTTCTGATTAGAGAATCCAATGCTCTCTAATGGTTACTGATATTTTTTATATTGTATTTCTTGCACTCTTGCAGGTTATAAGTGGCTGCCCTCCAACTCCACCGGTAACACCCTGCTTCTGTTACGTTTTTATTAACTTCATAAACTTTATACATTCACTTTAATGCTTAGATAATAGAACCAAGCCTTTGATTTCCTTCGTTATGATTTTCCGCCCTTCATGTCTGCATTTTATGTAATCATTAGAGAGCATTGGTTTTTGCCTTTGCTTCTATTATGCAAAACATTTCAATTTGGATAATAAATAACCATGACCCTTTCAATTTGGTAAATCTGGACATTTTTCTGGATATTTTCTTTGAAATAGCCTTTGAGCTTTTTTTTTTTACCAAGCAAACAACCCCCTGCTGAAGTTAGATTTGTTGTGTTTTTTGTGTACACAGTCTATGTTTATCATTGCAATTTAAGTTTAAGCAGCACAAGTTTGTATTTTAATTTAACATTAGATCTTTGTTTATTGCATTCAACATAGCCGTGTAAATGCACATTTGGCTTTCTTCCTACTACTAAAGTAATTTTGTGTACTGCAAATTTGTGGGCGAATCCAATTCACTTGAAATATGAAAGTAGTGATGATAACCCTGATTTTCATTCTGTTTTACTTGCTATCCTTTGCAGAACATGAGTTGTAATTTGTAAGACCACTATGGCATGGCAAGCTGGGCCAACTGAGACTGCAAGCTATCCCAAGTAAGAGGGAACTAATCAACATGAAAAAGGCTTCTAGAGACCTAATGATTCAGATGGCAAGGCTAAGCTACAATGAACTCGGTGCTTGCAAATGATTATAGACCATAAACTGGATGTACTGTTATCAATTTTGTACTATTGCTTTGCGTTTTCAATGAAGTCGGTGCTTGCAAATCAATGCTGGTTATGTAAATATTTGTACAAAGAATGTATAAAGCTTAGCAAGCAAACAACCCTGCGGGAGAGATTATCTAGTTTTGTACTATATTTCAATGGATCTCCAGTTCTCAGTGTCTTTTGTTCTCATCTCTACTTTGTCTATTGTGGTTATAAATTTTTAAACTGTTTCCATAATGTAAAAGCTAGATGGTTTGGGGTATCCTGGTGTTTGAATTGTATCTCAATTACATGTATTAATACTAAAAGTCAAAATTATAACAACTCAAAATTGTGTATTTATTTTGCTGTTAAATTCACTTGTCTTTCGTAGTTCCTTAAAAGTTAAAACTGTTTCTTAGGTGAACAAAATTAATGTTTGAAATAGTGCGCCTTTAGGCGTGAAGTGTGTAGTGCTTCACCAATGCGTCTTGAGGCTAACACAAAAAGACTTTTTTTTTCGTTTTCTTCTTACACAAAGATTATTATATATATATATATATACATATATATATATATATATATTTTTTTTCTCCTTATTGGCAATTCTCTCTCCCCAAATAAAAAATATTTGGCTTGCTAGTTGTCTCTATGCTCTTATGGCTATATGGAAAGCTCGCAATAAGCTTAGATTTGACGACAAGCGCCCTTCCCTCATGCAAATTTTCTGCTCTCTCAAGGCTTGGCTTCGCTTTGTTGCTCCAGGTTACTCGAATGGTTTGGTTGACACTCAGTTGTTGGTTGGGTTGGGTATTCAGCCTATTCCTAAAAATTGAGTAGCGCCTCGGTTAGTTCTCTGGTACCCTCCAATTTTCTTTGGATTAAGATGAATACTAATGGTCTTGCAAAGGGTAATCCAGGACCTGCAGCTTGTGGTGGTGTGTTTCGGGACACCCATGGTCATTACATTGGCGGTTACTGTCAAGGATCGGGACACAAATATTTTTTTGTTATATAGTAATTTACGTTATATGTTTCAAAGTATAAAATATTTGTTAATATGTCCTGAGGGGAAATTAGGGTTTAGGCTAGGGGTATAGATAATGCGTGGTGTAGGCGGCATTGTTTTGCAATGTTGGAAGGTTTTGCAACCAGAAAAGCAACGGCCGCGGCGGTTACGTCAACGTTAGCAAGCAACTGGAAGAAGGAGACGAAGGAAACTAGTATGTTTTCAGAATTCATAAGAAGAAATTCTTCAACTTTAAGACCACTTAAGGCAGAGGAGAAAAAGAAGAAAGAAATCATGGAAGAAGAAAGCTTTAAGTCTAAGTCTCTCTACTTATGTTTCAAGGAGGACACTGACGACAATGCATGTTATTCAATCCATCAGATTAAGCCATCTGTTGGCATCAACAATACATGGCGGCGATGATCTGAAATTACATAAAGTTGCTTATAGATGTGGACCGAAAATGGTTGTTCCCCTACATATGATAACTGGTGTCGTCGGCTCCAAAATTTTTTTCTCTGGTGGTAAGGTTGTACCGGAGAAAAAACCTTCTCATATTGTACAATATTCACTTACCAAAGAAGTTTGTGTGTTTGAGACAGATTTAAGCATAGATCCAAATTCGAGATTGCAGCCCTCCCCAAGTTTTCCAGATTAGTAGACCTGAACCTGTTCTAGTAGAGATGGACGACAACCTTTATCATTTCAGTGGTCGGTGTGACTGTGAGTCATTCGAGATATTTGAACCAATATAGGATGCTTGGTTGCCTATGGATGTGCCTCCTCGAAATTATCCCTACAGCTTCACTCATGCAATTGCAGGCACTAAAATCTTACTCTGGGGTAGAAATCAGACAAGAGTGTACATGTTTGACGTGACCCACCCGGAAAAAGGATGGACATAATTGGACCCTTGTTTGGGACGCTATATTCCCTTTATTGATGGTTATGATCAACTATTTGTCAAGTTGAAGTTTCATCATGGTCATGGTGAGGGTTTCCTAATGTTCTCCATTAATTTGGAACAACCTCATAAAGTACTACTACCTTCCACATGTCTTATACATGTGATTCCTTGAAACCTATGGAACCTCTGCAGCTGCCAAAATGGCCTCCAAGATTTCATAGACCAAGTCAGTGTCTGTTTTTTCACCTAAAAGGGCAAAAAGTCGGCCTTGTTTTCTCCCGTGAAAGATTACATACATTACGTGTTTACTCCCACTATTATGATCATTATGAATTTCCTTCTGATTATGACGATGATTATGAAGTCAACGAAGATGATGATGAAGACACAAAGACGATGGCCATAATAATGATAATCACGACGTCTCTAATAATGTTAATTATGATGGCCCTGATGATAGTGAGAGTTCTTGTCATAATCTTTGAATACGAAATTGCTGAGGAATCCATGGACATCAAATACAAGTGGCTCAGTACTCGCTGCCTCGAATACTCTTCCAGGAATCTTGAAGAAGAATCTTGGACCGATACTTCACACCTGATAGGTGCCTATGTGATGTAAACTTAACTATATGTTTTGTTGATTTATATATATTGTTTTTGTCTCAAAAAATATAAAATATTTTTTTGTAGAACTCTATCTCAGTGGAGAAGTCAATCTATGACACTAATTCATTACAAGATAAGTATCTTATGTGATAATATGTGATGATTATTTCTATCTATTACCTATAACATGGTTTTTATAATAAATATATATGTGTGATATGCCTCAAAATTTTTGAGGCTTAAGGATTAGACAGAATGCCTCACCTCGCCTCACTCATTCGTTTTTATAAACATTTTGAGTACCTAGAAACCTACATAAAAGATATCAGCCTATTTTCTAGATATTACTTATTAGGAAAATTGGTCCAAATGGCACCTGAACTATGGATCCTTATAAATTTCAGTACCTCAAGTTTTGAAAATGTTAGAACGGTACCTGAGATTCTGACCTCAACCGAATATTTGTCCCTAGAGCCATTAGCTTCGTAACGGAGCTTGCCAGCTGACAATTTTAGGAGGTTAATTTCGTCCTAGCAGTCCGTCCCGCCAAATTTGCCGCTAGAATTCGTTTTGGACTTTAGTGACCTATTTACCGCCAATTGACCAAGTCATACACTTCTAATTTGCCACTATATTTGAAGAAAAAGGTTATTGACCAAACTATATCTCAGTTTGGTACCTGATGTTTTTGGCCAACACTATGTACCTATAATCCTAATTCTCCTACTAGACCTGTCACAGACACAGCCTGCATTTTGATTGATTTCCAAGCAAATTCAACATACAAAAGAGCTAGTTTCAGCAAGCATTAAACAACAAAAAATCCACAAGTAGCAAGCCATATCCATAACTACAGTTTGAACTATAAATCTAGGGTCCCATAAATCTACTCAAATCCACTATTTGCTGGTGGAGGGGCATTTGCTGGTCTAGGTTTCCTGTGAGCAAGCGATTTGAACCTTCTGTGTGTGAAACCAAGTCTGGAGGAGCTTGATGGAGCTATAGTAGTCTGTGATTGCTGGCTTAGCACATAAGCAGGCTAGGACTCTTGCATAGTTGAAGAAGAAACTTGTGGCTGCACTTTCAGAGGTTCATTGTGCTGCTGCTGGACATTTCAGCTTCCTGTTGCTGCACATTCTCTCCTTCCTCTTGTTGCTGCACATCATGACCTTCTTGTAATTCCAAAAACACATATAATCAAAAAATATAATATATTATATATATAATGGCTAACAAGCAACACTTACACAAACAAGATGTGATTTTTAAAGTTAGAGAGATAGAAAGAAAAAACTTATATTAAACCGTTGGGAAGAACAATACATACTTGTTGATCACCGGACATATTCGTGATTGAAACTTGATCTAAGTCCACCCCCACTCCCAGGTTCTGATTCTGCTGCAATCCTTGAGACTGAATTGCTTGTGGCCTATATGCGAGTAATCAATTATGGAGTTAGTGAATAGTATTAATATTGATTTGAATATTTCCATAATAAGCTTCTTCTTGTTTTTTTTTTAATTTTTATTTGAAAAGAAGCTTCTTCTTTCTTAATTTAGGAAAAAAAAAAGGTAGAATGCATATAAATTTTGACTTGGAAATTACAAGGTACAATGTATCATTTGAAATCCATCTAGGTTTTTTCTTTGATTCCATATGAATACAAATATCTATATATGAAAGGAAAATTGGTCCAAATGGTACCTAAATTATGACTCCTTATAAATTTCGGTACCTCAAGTTTTGAAAATGTACGGGATCTGAGATTCTGAACCCGACCTAATATATGTATCTAGAGCTGTTAGCTCCGAAATGGAGCAATTCAAAATTGAAACGGGGAAGGGTACTTTCGTCCATTTGGTTTAGGCAGTTTAACCTAATCCCGTTTCCCCATTTTTTTCACTCACTTTGAACCTCTGTCTCTTTTCTACCTCGAAACGGAAAGTGAAACCTCTCTCTCTCTCTCTCTCTCTCTCTCTCCCCCTCCCCGAAAGGAATCTGAACTCTCTCTCTCCTTCACTTTTGTACAGAGATTCGATTATCTGAATCCAAACAGACAAAGCTAAGATTTGTACCAGTATGGCCAGATTTTGGAGATACTTTCGTCTCAATAGGGAGCCACCACACTACTATGGTAAAATCAATGGTCCCCCTCTCTAAAAAGTGATTCCATTTACTTGAATTTGTTGGCATATATTGTATTGTTTAGGGTCCCTATTGTTTATGGCTTTATAAGGGTTTGTCTAGGGTTTGGGTGTGTGGTCTGTTTAGGTTTTTTTGGGTTTTTTTGTCTCCGTCTGCAATTTTTAACTAGGGCTATCTCTATGATGTCAGGAATGAAGTGGTTGGGGAGGTTAAACTAATTTGATGAAATAGGGTGACCGGCTTGGGGCTTGTCAGTGAGGGTTCTTAAATCCCAGCAGTACAGGTTTTGGACATAAATGAAGTGGGAGGGGTTTGGGGCTTGTTTGGTAACCCTCTTAACTGTTAAATGAACTTTGTTGCTGCTACATGGGTTCTGTGTCTGCATTGTGTGTAACTCTATGAACAAGATGACATCTAAATTTATGAACTAGCTTGGATGCTGTAAAAAGTACTTAAAATAACATGTTGATTTTAAAATTGCAGATCCTATCGTTTTCACTATGAGGATTCATCAATGGTGCATGGACAGACCTGCACAGCATTAGTCAAAGTCACACTTTGTTCCTAAATTCAATTGTGATGTTCTGTTGAACAAACACAGTGAGAGTTTCAACAAAAGCATTGGTGAACCTAGGAAGAGGCCAATACCTAATTGTTTAGAAGAAATCAGAACTGCTACAATGGTGAGATTAGCTAATAGAAGGCAATTTGGGCCTAATTGGAGGTGTAAGGTTGGGCAAGAGTTGAAAAGTAGTCGAAGAAGAATGCAGCCTTGAGCCATGAATACAGAACTATGAGTTCAAGGCAGAGGCACAGCATGTTCAAGTGGTGTGGTGGCTGCACATTTCAGTGAGCTTGGAAGCAAAGATCTGTACATGTAAGAGATGGGACATCTCTGGTTTACCTTGTGGGCATGAAATAGTTGCCATACACTCTAAAGGGTTGAAGCCAGATGATTTTGTGCATGAATACTTCACAAAGGAGACCTACATGAAGGCTTGACCCCATTATGTTCCTAATAGTTGGAGTGTTTGAGGGACAAGATACACATGTCATTTGCATCTCTTCTTTATAGGAGGCAACCTGGGAGGCCTAAGATGTCTAGGAACAAAGAACCTGGTAAGTCTTCCAAATTTGTACTCTGATTTTAGTTGTGTAATTTTGCAAGTTTACTGGTGGTTTTTTTTGTTGTGAATTAAGGCTATATGTTCTGACTTCTATATACTTACTGGAAATGGTTCAAAAGGAGAAGTAGCCCCATCCCTGGAACAGAGAAGCTACCTAAGGTGTATTACTCACAGGTGACTTCTGGCCTATGGAAGAAGAAGGGCCACAACAAGAGGACCTGCAACATGAGGAATCGGGTTGGTTTTTTTTTTTCTTTTTCATATCAATTTGTTCATGTTGTTAACTAAGTCGGAGGTTGTGAATGTCTGTGAAGTTATATGTGTTTTTGAAATTACAAGAAGGTCAAGATGTGCAGCGGTACTGCGGTAGGAGGAAGGAGAGAATGTGTAGCAACAACAGGGAGATGAAAATGTGCAGCAGCAGCAACAGGAAGCTGAAAATGTCCAACAGCAGCACAATGAACCTCCGAACATGCAACCACAAGTTTCTTCCTCAACTATGCAAGAGTCCTAGCCTGCTTATGTGCCAAGCCAACAATCACAGACTACTACAGTTCCATCAAGCTCCTCCAGACCTAGTTTCACACACAGAAGGTTCAAATCGCTTGCTCACAGGAAACCCAGACCAGCAAATGCCCCTCAGATAGTGGATCTAAGTAGATTTATGGGACCCTAGATTTATAGTTCAAACTGTAGTTATGGATATGGCTTGCTACTTGTGGATTTTGTTGTTGTTTAATGCTTGATGAAACTAGCTCTTTTGTATGTTGAATTTGCCTTGGAAATCAATCAAAATGCAGGATGTGTTTGTGATCAGGTCAGTTAGGAGAATTACGCATTATAGGTACTTATTTTGTGTCGGGCCAAAAACATCAGGTACCAAACTGATATATAGTTTGTTATTCTTTTTCTTCAAATATGGCGGCATATTAGAAGTGTATGACTTGGTCAACTAGCGGTAAATAGGTCACTAAAGTCCAAAATGAATTTTGACGGTAAATATTGGCGGCTAAATTTGAAGGAACAGACTGAAGGGACGAAATTACCTTCCTAAAATTGCCAGCTGGCGAGCTCCGTTACCCGTTACAGAGCTAAAGGCTCTAGGTATATATATTCGGTCGAGGTCAGAATCTCATGTACCGTTCTGACACTTTTAAAACTTGAGGTACTGAAATTTATAAGGAGCCATAATTCAGGTACCATTTGGACTAATTTCCCTACTTATTATCAAGAACAATATTTTATGCTGTTTTTGAAATGTTTTGGTCTGTGACGTTGGAGATCCTAAGCAAGCAAAGACAAGGGTTGTTGTCCTGAGAAACTATACCTGGGGTTGGATTAGGTGGGACCTTAGTCGTGGTTTGCGACGCGAAAGGTATATGTATGAAAGCAATGAGTTTAGACCTTACTCAGCGCCTCCCTCTTTCTTCTCTGGCTTCAGTACTCTCTTTGTCAATCCTCGCCGATCAATCTCCGAATATCAAATGACTCAACAGATCACAAGTTAATACTTGACGACCCCATCAACATTACGGTTTCCAGATCCAAGTAAAAGCCTCAATCAAGCAACGGAGCAAACTCTTATTGCATCCAATTTTTTGGTCGTCTCCGACCAAACCCGCTATTCATACTTTTGGCAAGAAAGCTAGAGGTTGATGCTTTTCTTTTTTCTATTCCATAAATTGCCCATTAATTTTTTTTTTGTTTCTTTTCTTGCGTCTCTGTGATATTTATGGTGCTGTGAATCAAACCTCAAGCTATGAAGAACTTAGATTGCTAGTTTCTGAATCTCATAATGTTATCAAACTTCAAATTTTGCTGGTTTGGTGTCGCCATGATATTGCCTTCTACAAACTTACAAACAAAATTTCTCAAGCAGTGCACTTAGTTCAAATATTGACACTTGGTTTCAGGTCTTTCTAAATGAGGGAATGTCAGTGAAAGAATTCTCAGACTGAGATCCCATGTTTGTTATTTTCTGTGACCTCCTTTGACAAGGCAATCCTATTATACTTACTAAACCCCTTGCCTGTCTTTCAATCTTATAACCTGTTCCAACTCACTCACATGATGTGTTTATCATCTTTGACTTTGATACTGACATTTCATGTCTCAAAATGCAGTGGCATGCGGTCATTACAGGTTTCCAAGACACGGGTAAGAGCTCTCTTTTCTGTTCTATGCTAATTTGCTATAGCTGGAACATGCGGTCAAAATTAGAATGACATTGACTTACCGTTTCTATGTTTACTTGCAGCTCTTCTCCTCACTGCCATCTATTACTCCCCTATCTGATGTAGAAACCCAATTGAGAGCTTTTTGGAAGGACCTGGATCCTAAAATTTCGGAGGCGCTTTCGCTTTTTCATCATGCCATACATTCCAACCGCCTGCCTCCGGGGTCAGCCTCAGCCTGCAACTTCCTTGTAGACACTCTCGCAAGGTCAAAAAATTATGAACTATCATTCTCAGTTTATACCAAGATGACCAAGGTTGGTATTATTCCAAGCTTTATATCATTGAGTTGTTTAGTTTCATATTTTGTCAATACGCGTAAGCTAGAATTCGCACCCGGGGTTTTCGGCTTGGTATTAAAGCGTGGATTTCAGTTAAATGAGTATGTTATGAATCTTGCATTAAATGGTTTTTGTTCTAATGATGAGGTTGACAAGGCAATTGAGTTGTTTAGTGTAATGAGAAGACATTTTGTAAAGCCTGGTGTTCGTAGTTATAACATTCTTATAAATGGACTTTGCAAAGCGAAAAAGTTGAAAGAAGCAGTGGAATTGTTGGTTGATATGGAGGTGTCGGATTCTGAACCGAATGTGGTAACATACAGCACATTGATTAATGGATTTTGTAAACAGGGTAGAGTGGATGAGGCCATGGGTTTCTTGGAGGAGATGAGCCAAAAGGGTTTGGAAATGGATGTTTTTGTATATGGGGCCCTTATAAGTGGTTTTTGTGCTAAAGGGAGTTTTGATAGAGGAAAACAACTTTTTGATGAGATGTTAAACAAGGGCATTTCTCCTAATGTGGTTACGTATAGTTGTTTGATTAATTATCTTTCAAAGACAGGTAAGTGGAAAGAAGTCACTGTGATGGTAAATGATATGATACAATGTGGAGTTCCCCCTGATGCTATTACTTACACAGGTATCCTTGATGGGCTTTTCAAAAATGGAATGGCTACAAAAGCCATGGCGATATTCAATTTAATGCTATTGAAGGGTACAGAGCCTAATAATGTAACATACAACGTTATGATTGATGGATTGTGCAAGGAGGGGTTGGTGGATGATGCTTTAAAGATCTTAGAAATGATGAAAGGGAAAGGTGTAAAGCCTGATGTAATCACTTACAACACATTACTAATGGGACTATCCTGTGATGGGAAGGTTGATGAGATGATGCAACTTTTCAGTAAGATAACAAATGATGAGAACTTTGTTGAGCCAGATGTTATGACGTATAACATGCTCATTTTGGGACTGTGCAAGGAAGGTAATCTTGATCAGGCTATGGAGATGTATCATACAATGGTTGAAAGGGGCATTTCTGGTAGCTTATGTACTTATAACACTTTGATCGACAGATGCATACAGGAAGGATTAGTTGACAAGGCCATAGAATTCTGGAGACATGCAGTTGACTTGGGAGTTATACCTAACTCAATCACTTATGGTGTCTTGATCAATGGATTTTGCAAAAATCAAATGGTCAGGCTTGCAAAAGGACTTTTTAGTAAAATGAGAGCTTCTGGGATTAGTCCTACTGTAATTGACTACAACACTTTGATGTCATCGTTGTGCAAGGAGGGTAGTTTGGAGCAAGCTAGGATGTTGTTTCAAGAAATGAGAACTGTAAATCATTCACCTTGTGTTGTCTCATTTAATACCATAATTGACGGACTTCTTAAAGCTGGAGATATTAAATCTACTAAAGAGCTGCTAGAGGATATGTTCAAATTGGGTTTAATTCCCGATAGAATTACTTTCTCTACATTAGTGAACCGGTTTTCAAAACTTGGGCTATTGGCTGAGGCTAGAATGTGCATTGAGAAGATGATTGCTCGTGGTATTGAACCTGATGTCTTTGTATTCGATTCTTTATTAAAAGGCTACAGTTCTAAAGGTGAAACAGAAGAAATTGTTAATTTGCTTCATCAGATGGCAGAAAAGGGTGTTGTTCTTGACAAAGATATCACTTCTACCATCTTGGCGTGCCTCTGTCAAATCTCTGATGATGTTGATGTGATGGAGGTTCTCCCTACTTTTTCCAAAGACATATCGAAAGGAATAAGCATTACCTGCAATGAGCTATTGATGAAAGTCAATAAATTTTATCCGGAACTAAAGTTATGTGCTGCTTGAGATTCTTCCTCTTGAAGCGGCCTCCCAGTGCCACAGAAGTGTGTTGCTGTCTATGTGCTATGCTATGTAAGTCATATTGTCTTTTGTTCTATTTGTAATTCATATAGCATTTGTACCATATTTTCAGTACTGGTGAGAGTTTTTACTGTCCTCCCCCTCCCTCTCCCTTTCCCTCTCTTTCCACAGGTTTCCTGAAAATTATTCTGACAGACAATAATTCTATTTTCTTGTATGGGGTGAAGCATCAAATATTAAATTCATACCCGAATGCTTATGCTAAATTTTCCATAATGTATGTATGTTCTCTTTTCACATTATCAAGCATTACTGATGGTCTGGAGAGTTTCCTTTCACAAAGTTGAGCATGTTTCATAAACGTGTCTAGCACTAGACTATTATCTTTACTTTAATTGAACTAGGAAACTTCTTCTAATAAAGCCACGATATCTTTTCATATGTATTCTTATTACTTCTGTTATCACTCCACATGCTATTCTTATCTGGGCAAGTAATGCTTAAAAGATTCTTATTACTTCTGTTATCACTCAACATAGAAATTCTTATCATAGCAAGTTATGTTCATAAAATTCACACAGTTCTTATATATAAGACATTTTTATAAGGTTTGGCAACAAATTTGTCTTCTTTATTTAAGGCCCATGCCATGGAATTTGATTGATGAATTTGATTACGTCTTTGCATATAGTTAACAAAAAATCCTGGGTAAAGGGATTAGGTTGGGTGGTGTTGATGACTTGGTTCGCAAGTGAAGGCATCAGAGTTATCAAACTACAACCATTCTAGTTGTTACAATACATAAGTTGGTGACTGATTCTCATTGGTTTAATTGCTCGCTAATTGCCATTTTTGTTTTGCAATTTCTTTTTTGGTCGGTATATTTATCTTTAATGTGTCACTTGCTAACAATACCCTAACACGAAAAAAAAAAAATACAAAAACAAATATAAACATCCTTACATACTTGTATCAAATCTAATAGGTTCTATGTAAAAATGGGGAGTGCAGATCAATTCTTTTTACATTGCCTGTTTGCACCAAACTCAGTTGTTAGAATGAGTTAGTAATGTGAGTTTAGCCACAAAATTGCTCAGCTTTACTTGGGAGAGGGGTGCCTGTGGAAACAAGGTGGTTCTGTGCTCTCTATTTGGAGGTGTTAGATTTTGGGCCTAAAATAGGCAAGTTTTTTCAGAGCATATAGGAGGTGGCTGTACTTGGCTTCTCGTTTAAAACTACTTGCACATTACAGAGATTTTCTAGTGTTTTTATTCTTCCTTGTTAAAGGGTGATATTTTGTTTGATAATATTCATTCATTTCATTGTTCCTTTTGTATAACTTTCTTTAGTAATACCTCCGTCTGTTTTTTTTTTCCTTCCCTAAAAACAAATATAGGCTTTACTAGCATGAAAGGTATCTATTGAAGGATTGGATTATAGTATTTTACAGATGAAGTATGTATTGCAGCTTGATACAGACACTAAATTGTTTCAGGTTGCTGTGCTGACTGTGTTTGCCTTTTTATATGGACGTTTTTATCTGGTTATGAGTGGATTGGAAATGAAGATTCTGGAGAACTCCTCCATACATAACACCAAGGTTTCTGGAGAGTCTTTGGCTATGGAGTCTGCTTTTCAACTGGGCTTGTTACCAATGCTTCCCATTGTGATGGAAATTGGTCTGGAAAAGGAGTTCCACAATGCCTTGGGTGATTTCATACTCATGCAGCTCCAGCTGGCCTCTGTTTTCTTCACATTTCAAATAGGAACAAAAGCACATTATTACAGAAGGACAATCTTACGTGGAGGATTAAAACCCAAAGCAACTGGCCATAATTAAGTTATTCTCCATGCAGAATTTGCTGATAACTACAGTTTGTACTCGCGCAGCCACTTTGGGAAACCGTTAGAACTGTTTATTCTGCTGATTATGGAGTCTATGGGGAGTCCTATAAAAGTTCAAATGTTTTTTTGTTCTTCACTTTCTCCATGTGGTTTCTTGTATTTTCGTGGTTACTTGCTCCTTTTTTGATGGGAAGAGAACTGTAGATGATTGGATGGATTGGAAGAGGTGGATGGGAATTGATGTCTGACTGGAAGAAAGTTGGGAATCATGGTGGGACGAAGAAAAGGAACACCCCAAACACATGGGTATCAGCCTATCAGGGGAAGAAGGTAACACTTGCAGTCCACTTCTTTGTTTACCACCTGGAATCCTGGATATAGCTCACCGCAACAAAGACTACTGGTATTACTTATGTTCAATATATTTCATTGTCCTCTCAAGACTTGTTTAGATCTAGAGCACAAAATTTTAAATATGTCAATTGTTTTGTAGGTTTATGGACTTTCTTGGGCTCTTGTGGTATCTGTCCTTTCTCATCTTTAAGGTATGCAAATCAAAACCACAAGTATACAACAGTGGAACATTAAACTCCTTTAGTCAAACTTGTGAGTAGAAACATGCTTAGAAGCATAATCCGTTTTGACTGGGTTGCAAGTAACATGCTTAGAAGTATACCGTTTCTTTTCTGGCGCGCGTACACACACACATGTATAACTTTGTTTGGTCCAATGTTGCTTACACATTTCTCATATATATTTCACTCAGATGGTTTCTATGCAGAGACGAAGATTTTACACCTACTTTCAGCTCGAGTTCAGGATATTGAAGTTGCTTCTTTTTCTTGGCTACATGTCAATCATGAGCGTCTTGTTTGTATTTTGTGATCTCACTATTTCAGATCTATTTGCTGCTATGCTTGCTTTCTTTCCCACAGGGTGGGCCCCTCTTCAGGTAAGTTGAATCATTTCTGTAGCTTCTGCATATAGTCATGCCTTTAGTTTTCATTGAGCATGCCAGTCTCAAAATTATATAATTCAAAGCATTCATGCTTTTCAAGCTAGTATTGTCAAGGTTATCAAGTGTGTTTTAAAACCATTCAATTAAATGCGAGTAATGAGTGCTTTTGTGACTAGTATCTTAACTACATATGACTGTCAATTATATAAAAGAGGGGGGAGGAGCTGATTTAGTTATTTCTGAATTGCTTTTAACCACAGTTTTCACTAACCAGCTACATTGTCCTCATAAGTCATAACTCTCCCATTAAAAAAACTTTGATCAGAACCTCAAAGCTGTATTCTTTACAAATGAGAATCCCAGTGCTACATAATCTGTTCTTTATAGAAAATAGAGAACAGAGAGAGAAAAACAAGGCAGCGGCTGATTCTACCAAGTTTCTTCAAGATAACAAAAAGTACCGTCATTGCTAGCTAAAAAGCTAAACTACTCCAACTCTGTTAACATTGTCTCTAACAATTTTTAGATTATTTCATGCATTTTGTGCCAAGGATTATAGGTATTGTTTCAGTGTGCAGTTTTGCTTAGTACATTTGCCGATTCACTAAACTAGTGGTTTATTTTGTCTTGTCAAGATAGGACAAGTATGCAGCGTGATGTTCAGGAGCCAAGGATTCTCAGAATCGATAAATGAGTTTGGAAGAGCATACGATTATATAACGGGAGTGATAATCTTCATGCCCATTGCCATTTGTCATGGTTCCTATTTGTATCAAAATGCCAAACACGCTTGCTCTTTAACCAAGCATCAAGTAGAGGCCTATAAAGGTTCAATGGTTCTTGCAGGGAGGTAGTTAGATCACACAGCATCAATCTACTCCAGAGTTCCTGTCATCTACACTTTCATTTTCCTTGTTGTAACTTCTTATTGTGGCAGTTGGCATACAACTGGTTCCCTTCTTTTTTGTTTTTAATCAAATAAACAGCTAATATACAACTAGTCTATTGTGAGTCAAACTCACGACCTCCTACTAGATTTATATCACTAGACCAAATGGTATTGAGCACAACTTATTCCTTTCTAATAAGAAACAGATGAATAAAAGAAAAACCATTATGATGATAGAAGTATACAAGGCCAATGGACACGAAGTACATGTGATTTTTTATCCATGTGGTTGACAGCACCTAAATAAATTATTATTTTTGGTTACATTGGAGGGGTATTGAACCTTTGATCTAGCCTAGTTCTAACCTTTGGCGGGAATGGGTCGTTGGGTTTGGAGGGGAGGGGAGTGGAGTGGAGGAGGATGACGAGTCGTAACGGAGACGGAAGAAGAAGATGGGTTTTTTCATGGTGGGCTGTATTATCGACGTTGGCATTCAATTTAGATGGAGCGAGTGAAATTGGATACAGCTGATAAAAATAAAATTAGAGAGTGAAACTAATAGGACTAACATTACGTTGGATCCAAACCTCATAGGGATAAACTGAAATTAGTCTAAAAATAATGTCTTATTTTAATTCATAAGTCACTTAATTATCATCTTTCAAATTGAACCAGGGATTGCAGATGTTACGGCTTATCGATCTCAGTCGTATGTTCACAACACTTGATGTCGACTCCAGACTTCACTGAGTTCCAGATCTTGAGACACTGGTGCTTCAAGATTGAACGAGCTCGGTTGAGGTTCACCCGTCTCTTGGATTCCTCAAGAAACATGTGTGTTTGAAAATGAGCAATTGCAACCTTTATGTCAACCCCTGCAGGTAGATTTTGAGAAGAAATGACGATGAAAGTGATGAGAGCATAATATCCTAGTCTTCGTACTGTCTTGGAACAGTAGATTAATTGACTGGTAGGTCAAAAGTGAAATACTTGTGTAGACACTAGACACAACACACTAATACAAAGTATTATACTTTTTTTCAGGATTTGCTCTATTCAGTCTATTGTATGAAAAACACTATGACCATCCCTTTGATTCACCATTTTTGATAGTCTTGTCAAGAGCATATTTAAAGGTTTTTTTTTTTTTTTTTTTTTGAGTAGAAGGAGGTCAGCTATTTTTATTCAATATGAAAAAAAACAATATTACACAGTTATCCGCCCTTGTGGGGCAGTCAGAAAGAGACACCGCTACACGCAATATCACTTCACCTATTGAGTGAAGCTCAGGAGGGAGTAAACTAATAAAAAACTGACAATAAAATTTTTCAGCAGAATCCATCAGTAGACTCGCTAACAACCTCAGACCAATAATCTCTGCAGTTCCTCACGGGCATTGATCCCAATAAAAAATTAGGTAACAAGATAAAAAGAGTCTTGGATCCCAAATTTTTATAATAAATCCCCCGGGATCCCAAACTTAGATCCAGAACAGACAAAGCCGACATGTTGCAGCCCTAATCAGCCCAATAGGGCCCAAGCCCAAGTTTGGAAAACAAAGCAAGGCCCAAATCCAATTAGTGTTTGCCCTTGCAGCCAACTCAAAAGAACTTGTGATCTTGCCGCCGCCGCACCAACCTGTCACCATGCTTCCGACTGTCCGGCACCTCAGTACCAGTGAAATTGAGCAAGAGACCCTAACTTTCGTAGCAATAGCCAACCTAGACAGAGAGATTTCGCTTGCATCAACAGCTCGGGAAGACACATAGCCCCGGAAAGAGTAAGACTCTGGCTACCCTTCATCTTCTCCACAACTCCGGTAGCCTTGCTTCTTCTCCACATGTCGGTCTAATTGAAAGCGCCCTCGTTGCCATCCCTGGAGAATGGACTCCAACCAAACCTGTTCCAAATCCAACTCAATCGAAACCGTGAAAAGTCCTGGGTCCCAGATCCAGCAACCACCAGTTCAGTTGGCCGCTGAATGAAACTCAGCCTCAAACCTTGATGTGAAACAAAATGAGACAAAGGGAAAGCCCCCAATCTCAACTTCAAGGAGAAAAAAAGAAAAAACGGGGAGGACGGCCTGGACCGTACCCGAAAGCTACAACACCAAGGGATGGGCCGAAATTTTTCTCTATCGGAGATGGAGGCAGGTACAGAGACGCCTAGCCATGGCCGGCGATCTCTCAAACCCTAGCAGAGAGTTCTAGGGGCTAGAAATGATTCAAGTACATGACTTCTCTTATATTTAAAGGCTTTATAGAACTTCTTCCGTTTTGTTCATTTGTTTCTTCAGTTTGACAACTTGTTCAGCCTCATTTATAAGGTTATGATCTGTCTAAACCTGTACATGAGAACCCTTTATTCTCCACATTTTTTTATTTTTGGATTTTTTTTTTAATTGGGGGAGATTAGCGTTAGTTAGTTAGCAACACACACACCCTTAAAGGGTATCCCAACAGAGGTGGACTAATACCTCCAATGTGGGACTTAGCAACAGGCCCAAAGGCCCAACTGCCACCACAGGAGAGGGGGCTCGAACCCGGGTGTGGGAGTTCCACACCTAGAGGCTATACCACCCCACCATAACCTGGTGGTTTTATTTTTTGGATTTTAATAAAATAAAATGTAGTACCTTGATATGGATGTTGTTCAAATGGTATGACGAGTTTAGTTTGTACCGTAGGGATGTCTATTGATATGTATGCAT
The DNA here is from genome assembly GCF_002994745.2 of Rosa chinensis. Taxonomy (NCBI): domain Eukaryota; kingdom Viridiplantae; phylum Streptophyta; class Magnoliopsida; order Rosales; family Rosaceae; genus Rosa; species Rosa chinensis. The sequence continues at coordinate 46,278,415 of NC_037092.1, forward strand.
TTAAGATTATATAAACCATATTAATGAGGAAATTAAATGTTTTAGCTCGTAATTTTTTTTTAATTGTCGAGGTTTATTAATTTTTATTTCTTTCTTTTCAATATGTTTCAGTTAAATGCGTTTTGCTTTTTGCAATGTCCATAATAAGGAACCACCTTCATGAACTTGGAAATTGCCTCCCGAGATCAAAACCCCTAGAACATATTGCAAAAACAAATGAGGAATCAGGATTCAAAATCAAATGGTCCAAGACAAGTACACGACATACTCATCAAATTTGGAATAGAAATTCATGCATGATAGATCGCCAACAAAGGACTATGGTCATGACCTATTAATTAATTTTTTCTTCGAAAATTATTGTTTTCATTGTTCTTTCCACTTAATGAAATTTTTTGGAAGGGTTTTTGTCCATTTACCCTAATTCGAGGGATTTTTTTCCCACTTACTTCATTAAGTTTTTTTAATTCCCTTTTACCCATAAAGACTCTAATATAGGCCTCATCATTTAGCCCTTCGACCCTAAACCCGCCCAAAACCCGCCCGGCCCATAGGGCCGAAGCCCGACCCGGCCCTTACATTAGAGCGGGCCAGCCCAACCCTTTCTCAAATAGGGTAGGGTAAGGGTCATGCAAGTGAAGCTCGACCCTACCCTACGGCCCGGCCCAATTGAGCCTTTAAGGGCCAAGCCCGGCCCGGCCCTAAAAGCCCTACTGGGCCCTACCCTAATTAACATATATGTGTTTGTGTGTGTTAAATATGATCAACAAAAAACAATGAGTCTTGTATTACCTATATAATCATTTAGCCACATTTTGAGGAAAAAATACAATGTTTTTTTTTTTTTTTTGGTTATACAAAATAAGGTCCTTTTCGGCCCATGTTGGTCCAATTTGGCCCTATTCAGAAGGTCGGCCCTACCTGACCCTTTCGACCCTAATGAATCGGGCTTTTCGGGCGGGTAAGGGTTAGCATATTTAAGCCCCGCCCTGACCCTACCCGGCCCTAAATTTTGTTGACTTTGACTAGGCCCGGCTCGGCCCGACCCTAAGCCCTAAAATTTAGGGTAGGGCCGGTCCTAACCCGGCCCATGATGACCCTTACTCTAATAAGGTCTTCTCTAATACCCAATTATGTTTTTCTTAAAGACTATTTTACCCTCATCCTTTTGTTATATATATATATATATATATATATATATATAGAGAGAGAGAGAGAGAGAGAGAGAGAGAGAGAGAGAGAGAGAGAAGCCATAGCAGACTTCGTCGGAGTCCTGTTGCCAGCAGCCGGATTCCGGTCACCTGTAGCCGGATTTCCGTCACCGGCCCCCAGAATTTGGTCACCTGTTGCCGCCTATCGGACTTCTCTGAAAACCTCACGGGAGGTCCCTATAGAGGTCATAGGTCGCCAGAAAGGTTTATTGCCTCTAAATAAACTTGTATTGCCCCCAATAAACCTCTACTGCCCCTTAATAGAGGGTCAATAAACCTTTATTGCCCCCCAATAGACGTCTATTGCCCCCAATAGAACTTTTAGTCACCAGAATGGAAACTAATATCCCTAAATTTAGATAAATAAAACTTTGATTAAGGAAAAAAAATGAGGAGATTATATCAATTCAAAACATCTATTGTCCCCCAATAGAACTTTCAGTAGCCGGAATGAGAACTATTCTTCCTAAATTTAGACAAATAAAACTTTAATTAAAGAAAAAAAAGATTACATCAATTCAGAACGTCTATTGCCCCCAATGGAACTTTTTTTTTCCTTTCCTTCTGGGCCTTTTACCCCCATTTTATCCAAAAAAAAAAAATGATTTGGGCACATAGAAGCACATGCTTTTCCCTTTCCACATTCACATCCAATGCAATGTGTATCTACACTAACCATGATGACAACAAACAAACAGACAAGAAAGACTCGTAAATGAACCTACTGAAATGCATTGCAAATGGTTTCTATGCAAAAACTCCAACCACCCGAGAACTATAACAATGAAACCCATTATGGATGCGGTTTTCTTTTTTGTTTTTTGTTTTTTGTTTTTTTGTTTTGCTGCTTTGTGGCTCAACCTTATTTTTCTGAGCCGCCCAACGCAACCCGGAAAGCCTAGCCGAGATTGACACCCTCACCACCTTCAGACTCAACCTCCAGGATTCGATTGGTGCATTGAACGGCTAGGATTCCTCCACGCCCTCCGCTCCCTGCGACTGGCGCCGTGTCTTTTGCGACAATACTACTTGGGTCTCCGAGCTCTGCTTGCCTTGCCTCCAACTCGACGGCAAACTCAGTGACTCGCTCACGAATCTCAGGATGCTGGGGAAGTTGAGCCTCTGGTCAAACTCCTTCAAATAGACAACAAACAAAACTCACCAATCTCAGGCATGAGGTGGTGATGATGATGGACGACGCCGTCTTTTGCCATGGACGCGTACTTCAGTTTTAGAGTGGCTCGTTTGGAGCAGGAAGACTCGTAAATAAATCCAAGGAAGGATCCGGTGAGAGAGAGAGAGAGAGAGAGAGAGAGCTTTAGAGTGGCTCGTTCGGAGCAGGAAGACTCGTAAATAAATCCAAGGAAGGATCCGGTGAGAGAGAGAGAGAGAGAGAGAGTGCAGATTGTGGAGAGAGGAGAGAGAGAAAGAGAGAGACATAGAGGGCACATGTAATTAATTAATTAAGTTAAGGGCAAAACTGTCCAATTTTACTGGTAAGTGAGGATAAAAATTTGTTGCTGGGGTAAGTGAGATAATTTTGGCCAATTTTAGTGCTTTGGGTGGGTCAAGGACCCTTTTTGGAATTTATATACAATTCAGCTTCGTTCATATGTATTTTTTTTTTTCATTTTTTTCAGTGAAAAAAAAACAACAATTCACTGTGGTAACTATTTGGAGTTTCCCTAGGACAAAAAAAAAAAAATTAAAAACTAAGATTTTTTGTCGAAAACAAAAATATTTACATAATCTCATAGTAAATTCTCATCATTGCAAAATGATCCAAACAAGTCATTTATAAATTTCATCACTTAATCCCTTCACTATAAGCTCTCATCATCTTAAAGTCTGTTCATCTCAAAATCCCATCACCTTGGAACCTTCAAATCCCTTACCCAAACACTCTCTTAAGCTCATCACTTCCATCACAAAAGTATTATACTTCTATATGGATTTTTGTAAATCTAGTTCACTCTTAACTAATGTTCAAAGTTAATCTATGAATTCTTCATCCAAATTTAGAATTAAGTCATCTGTATACAAAGGCGATTTGTAGATTTGGTAATTCAATAGCCAGAGGCAGATATGTTCAAAGTTAATCTATAAATTCTTAATCCAAAAAGATGCCTCTGGAACGTACAATCATGCCCCCATGAGCAGTCGTATAGTAATGATTCATAACGATATAATGATACTAGCATCAACTATCTTTTCCTCACCAAAGTTAATATGCAAAAGGCCTACCAAACCACCACAAATACTTCATGACCTTCCTAAACCTACCCTACCTTCCACCTCTTCCAGTCACTACGCCTTGACCTTGGGTTTGCTTTGAACCTCCAACTCCAACAATCCAAACCGTCATTGTCAATCCACTATCTGAGCCCCTCCTAGCTTGCATAGTCGCATACCACCCTTCCAATCCATCACAAATCAGAGACAAAGTAAGAATCGCCTATACCATCTTCCCTATCAACAAGAATCACTCTGATCATAATATATTAATATTTAAGAACAAGATACTTCTATACAAAGAGTTAAATGTGTAAAATGGAATTATGACTAAATTCACAGTATCACCCACGTACAAAGATCAATATCATATTGTCTCTACCAAAGGAGCACATCGATGAATTAACAACACCTTAGGATATTAAGTAAACCGACCAAAGTGTCTGATGAATGATTCTATATGGGAAATTCTACTGTACCTATTTATATGTGATACACACCTTTACATATATGACATCAAATTTGTTGTCAATGTGGTCAAGAGAGTCAATTTTCGTGTAATTTTAGTTCTACTAGAGGTAATTACTCCACCTATAATTTTTTTCCAATTTATGAACAAATTGTTGTTAATTTGTTGTAATTTTAGTTTAACCAGATGTAAAATTAGTGTATGGTAAACATCCTAGTACCATAGACAACCTCTGCCTAAAGATGCAGTCGGCCACTGCATTGTCTCTAATTAAAGGGAGGTTTAACTACAATTTCACTTTTGATTATCGAACTTTTGATGATATTTGTGTTTCAATTTTTCTTGGTCAGTTCTCTCTATTACAATAGATACCAGATGCATGTGAAACATGCATCAACCAAATTCAAATATATATGTATTATAAATATTAAGTGGAATAAGTGTATTAGTGAGACCACGCCCACTAAGTTTATAGCAACAAATGTGGTCAAGACATGTTGTTTACTCAGTGAAATAAAAATAGATTATGATGATCAAATAATTTTAAGTTATATGTTCTGTTTTAAGTTGAATTTTATTACTTATTCACATATTGAAGAGGAAGCCACTAGACCTTATGATATTGCAACGATAAAGGTGAGAGGGAGGAGAGCGATCACTTTGATATAACTGAATATGATGTCCAAGACAAAACCCTATGTCCCAGCTTTTGCAAGACATTTAGAACACTAATTTTGTTATTGAGGCCTTCTCCAACGCCCTAAACCAAAATGCTAAAAGGCAATTTTTTTGCCCAAACGGTCTCCAACCCACCCAATTAAGGCCATCTCCAGTAAGGAGGGGCTATAATTTAGCCCCCAGAAATATTATTGTTTATTCATGAACAAGTGAATCATCTCCAGTAAGGGAGGGCTAAATTTTAGCCCTTTCAAGTATTTTATGATTTTACATTATTTTTTCTAATTTGTATGATTTTATTTTATTTTAATAATATTATAATTTAGACTAAAATTAATTGTTGAGGAAAAAATTAATTTTTAAGATGTATATTTGGATGAAGTATTTATGTTGTATTATTGATAACATTTTTGAATAGATGTTTTAAGTGCCACGTGCCATTTCGGAAGCAAATATGTAGATTCCCGATTGAATGATACAAAATATTACATAAACTTCATTAACATGATACAAAATAAATAAATTAAAAAATACATGCACTTAAAAGAAACTAATTTATATAACTAAAATTCATCTTTATAAAATATAATATATATATATATATATAATATTAAGTTATGCTTAATTACATACCGTTGGATTGCAAAGGTTATTAATTATTGGCCATTGGATCAAACCATGCATTGCACCACACCCCTTAATTGGGCTGATTTCCATGGGTCCCACCAAGGGCTAAAGGGCCACCTATAGGGCTAAATGTAGCTCTCTCCACCCCCCTCTTCACCTTTGGCCATTTAGCCATTCTCTTGTTGGAGCCCATATTATAACAAAAAAGGCTATAGGTTACCATATAGCCCTCTTATGGGAGATGACCTAAGGGTTAAAGTGTTAACAGTTAGGGCTAAAGGGCAACCCAAAGGGTTAAATTTAGCTCTAAAGTTAGCCTTTTAGCCCTTTAAACAAAAGGGATCAGAAATGGAGGCCCACTGGTTGTAGTGGACTGTGACCTAAGCATAGCATCAGCAATCAGCTAGCTGTTGGGTTTTTTTTTTTATAGCCGTTGGTTTGCTTCTTTTTTTTTGTTTTTGTTTTAGCTTCTACACTATAAATACATATCACCTCAACCTTCTTTTTCACATCTTCCTTCTACTTCCTCATATAAAATCAACTAAAGATATTTTTGATTATCTTAAAAAAAATACAACCGGAAAAATATTTTTTATCATAAAATTGATTTAGCTTACTATAAGTAAAGATCTAATAAAAAAATAAGAACATATATATATATATATATATATATATAACATATCCAAAATGTTAAAATATGTTTTAGGGCTATAATTTTGCCTTGACGGGTTGGAGATGGTTGATGTCACATCGATAAATAGTACATAATTCAGGGCTAAAATTTAGCCTCAGGGCTATTTTTAGCCCTTTCGATTGGAGATGGCCTGAGTTGAACAACCTTTCAAGTGATAGCTATATGAAAGAATTTTCTAGCAGTCAGGTTCTAGAGGCTAGTTTCTAGATGATGGGCACTAATGAGAGTAGTGCTCATGATGATGGTAGCAGTAAAGTAGTTGGAAATCTTGGTGATCTAGTATTTGGGCTAGGCAATTCTGACTTGGATCTTTACAGCTAGGTGGATATGTTCTTGATGAGTCACAACGTTATGATTCTGAGGTGTGAAACAATGGAAGGTTTGTATTATGCATGTTCATCTAGCGGTGTAGTCAAAACTTCATAACTAATGTGTTGATGGATCTGTGGCTTAATTGAATCACCCCTAGTTCCATTTTATATATTATTTAAAAGTTATAAATATTTAAGGAAAACTGAAATTGGAAGAGAATTAAGTCGTACTTTCATTGATAATAGGGGCCTCTTTATATAAAGGATTACAAGGCATAGGATCAGAGTTGTACAAGCAAAGATAATCGTACAATTAATCGGATATCTATGAATATCTCTGAGAATATCTCCGATAATCGTACAATTAATCGGATATCTATGGGCCATACACATATTCTGGATTTACTTAAACATTCCCCCTTGTGTCGCCCAAACGTGGTGCTCCTCTCGTTGCCTCATTAAAAACTTTGCCAAGTAACAAAAACCAAGTGGGACAAAAATAACCTCGTTCAAAGGAGAAAAAGACCACAATACACCCTTTTTTGGTAACAACCGTTGTGTATGAAAGTTGTTGAAGGCCAAAAATGATGTGTTAATTATATATAACCTCATCGGTATCTGAGTGAAAACCGTTATTGAATAATTAAATACACAACGGTGTATTTAGTGCTAACGGTATGTGCTAAGTATACCTACAACGATTTCTGACTAAAAACCGTTGTACTTTATTATGTTCAACATCGGTGAAGTACCATTGTGGAGTGAACCGTAAAAAGACAACACTCACCTAGACAACGAAAATATATTTTTTCAGACAACGGTACGGAACCGTTATCTATTTTCAATTTTGTACTAGTGAGTAGTCTTTTGAAATACTGGAACATGTCTTTTGGCAATGCCTTGGTGAAAATTTCAGCTACATGATCTTCTGTCCCACAATATAGCACATCAATTTTATTGTCTTCAACATCATCTCTGATGAAGTGATACTTATGAGCTTTGTGCTTGGTACGGTTTTGAAACACCAAATTCTTAGCCATCACAATTACATCTTGTTTTCAGAAAGTGTTTGAGTAGGCTCTCCTTACTTTTCATTAATGATACGCTCAAAGCAAGCATATAATTTAACCCTAGAAATATCATTAGTAGTATAAGCAAGTAGGGATCGTTCTATTCCGGGGATTGAGGGTACACCTGTCAATGTAAGACAATATAAACAATTAAAAATAAAAACAAAGTATACTATTCACATATAAACACTATTCACGAATTTAGGGGGGTTTTAGGTTTTTGGTTTTTCGAAAATTAAAAACAAGAATTAAAACAAAGTATAAACAAAAACACAAATACAAGAATGAAATGTAAGAAACAAAGATCAAAACTAAGTTCATGATTGAATTCGAATAAACCCTACATTGTTCTTCCAAGTCATGAGAAAGGAGTTGATCATGTGAAACGTTAGAAAGCAAACGATTTCCCATATTTTACTTTTCAATGCTAATTAATCTAAGTGAAAGCACATAGACTAATCCTATCAAACATGTAATCAAGCCCTAGAAAGCTAGTCAATCATGACATGTTCAACGCATGAAACACATAGAAAGGCTATCAACTCAAGTGCACAACCTAGTATGAAAAAGTTCATCTATTTGCAATCCTCATCAATTGAATTCGATTCTTGTCCAAAACCTTTACTACTTTTGATTCAAGTTACACAAAACAAAAAGTTGATTTCATGTTCTTAAATCTAGCACCAATTACATGCATATATCCTAAGTTGGCCACCAAAGAACATAAACATATAAAAGTTTTCTGTAAAGCAAATTCAATCGAACAAACTCACATAAGCAACTATGGAATCACAACATAGAATTCGAAATCTTCATTCAATCATAAAATTTCAGAATTAAAACCTTGTTCAAACATCAATGTCAACTAGAACAATTCCAACGAAATCAAACAAGATTACAAAGAAAGAGGTTGAATTACACCGTGAGATGGAGATGGGGATGAAAGGTAAAACGTATGGAGTCTTGAATCTCGAAAGCAAGCTTCAAGGTGGAGAATGGATGATGATGCTCACGGCTTGGTTCTTCTTCTTCTTCTTCCTTGCTTGAAACGTTGAATGCACTAGAGGATGGAGAGAGCTTTCGCGCGTAGAGAGAATTTTCTGAATTATGGGGGGTGGTAGACGTCTAGGGTTGTGGAGTTTATATAGGGGACGGCTATGCTTGGTCTCCAAGCCGTGAATTTCTGATTTTCTTCCAAGGAATTAAATTAATAATTCCACATAGCTTCCACCAATGAGAAATTGCCAAGTAAGCCCTAGTGTGTCATCCAACCAATCATAAAACTCCAAGAAGATTCCCTAATATATTCTTGCCGAAATACCTTGAATATTTTCTGATTTTCTTCTTGTATTTTCGTCCAAAATATACTTAGGGTTTCTAGGAATGAATCTAGACTCCATTTGGTGCTTTTCTTGATTTCTTTCCTTAAACTTCACCCTGGAAAATCTCTTGGCGTAATCTTTTATTTTCTTCTTGATTTTTACGCCACTTTTCTCTCCTCTCTTTGGTTTTCACGGCAACACATCCCTAGGGTTTACTTCTTGCGTCACAAACCCTAATTTCATGGGCTTTGATGGGCCTTGATCCATTTTGCCGAAAATCCAAAGAGTTCTTGGGCCTCGTTGCTTCTTCTTTAAGCCTTCTCATCTTCCAACGCAAAACACATTATTTTTCCATTTCTTTTTCATGGTTGCGTTGGAAACTTGCTCGGGAAGCCTTCCTCCATTTCGCAGGGTTTCCTAGTTGGATTAGGAAAGCTTGTTTCTTCATTTCTGCTCATTTCTGTGGCCCTTTTTCTCTCATATTTGTTCGCCTTAACGTTCGCAAGCTCCTCTTTCCATTCGTGCGTTCATTTCCACTTTTTAGCTCGGAGGTCCTGAAAATAGAAACTAGTATGAAAAATGGAAACTTACCTAATTTGAAAAATAGAAACTTTCTAAAATTGAGAAATGGAAAGTTTCTAAAAAATGAAAAATAGAAACTTACTAAAAATGAAAAATAGAAACTTTCCAAAAATGAGAAATGAAAACTACAAAAATGGAAACTTTCTACAATAAGGAACTTTCCCAATCAAAGAATGGAAACTTTCCCAAACAGGGATTTTTCAAGGAAATGGCGCAGAAAAATGTAGGGAAATGCAGTTAAAACGTCGCATTAAAATGCTCCTATCAAATTCCCCCACACTTAGCTTTTGCTAGTCCCTTAGCAAAATCACAACACAGACACGACTACGACTCAACAAAAATTAAAGACTCGACACCTAACAGATTCTATTGCCCTTTAACTTTTTGTCTCAGCAATCTCTTACTTTCACAACACCAAGATTAGCACTTCACCAAGAATCAATGTTTAGGCATTCGAGAGTTAATTAAAACACATAAGTTACATATACACAAGTAGGACTTGGTTGGAACAATGGTGATGGTTTCTGTTAAGCATGCTTCAAACAAGTATGATTCAAATCCTCACAAAGTATATCCACTCTTTCTTCTCTCAGATCATGGCAATGCTTAAAAGCTTATACACTCAAGTATATGTGAAAGATAGCAAGTGTATCACATATTGCAAGAAACGAAAGCACATGTATAAATTTCTTTTTAAAGATCTCATGAAGGATATCAACTACTTGCACAGATGGACCCAAGCCATAGGTTCAACTCTTGTAACTCATCTCCACATCAATGGCTGTCCCATCTTAAGGATCAAGAAGGTCTTATCAAGGGTTGTAATGGGGCCATGGTTCAAGGTTTTAAAGAAATGAAGGGTAAGGAATTTAACAAAGTGTCCTAAAAACCTAGTAGAGCTCATGTAAATGTAGAGAGACTTCTAGAAATCCACCAAGTATGCAAAAACGTCACTTTCCCATGGGGGTGTTATAAAGGGGCCTAATGTCTTCATGTTGGGCCCAAACTTCACTCTAAACTTCCTTTGGTCACTAATGAGTTGGACAAAGGCCAAATTTTTCTGTAATGGGTCTTCAAATCAAAGTAAACTCCAAACTCACCAAGTATGGGGGACTAAAATCCATAGATATTTCATCTTTTTCTTTCTTTTTGTTTTCTAGCCGTACACTTTTCTTTTTCACTTTCTTTTTCTCGGCTTTTTCATACATTTTTCTCTTATGGACAAGTCTACCCCCACACTTGAGCTTTCACCTCTTCTTATTCTTCATTATGGACGCCAAAAATCTTCAAGTAAAGTCTCAGTTTAGCTCCACTTAGTTCTTAGAACAAAGGGTAGGGTTATAGCTATACTAAGTTTTAGGTTAAAGATTTTAAGGGTGATGAAAGAAAAGGCTTAACGTAGGCTCAAAGGGGTTTATCTAGGGGAGTCCCACGACGGGCACAAATAGGGACACAGGTTTATATGGCAATGGTGGTAGTTCCTAGGTTGCCTCTATCCTTTCCAGAATCAAGGCCATGTATTGATATAACGTCTCAACAAGCACAAGAGCGAATTCTAGCATTCTCTAGTCCATCAAACTTAATCTATGGCAAGCAGTCAATCAAATGAAAGAATAATGAGATCATCAAAACATCGCCAAGAAAATAAGAATATATTTTTCATTTCACTCCAAGAAAAAGGGACATGGGCTCAATTATCTCACATGGGTTTTTATGAATCAAAACTCATCTTAACATGCTCATATTCTGTACCAAAGTTCACGAATTCCATATCCACTACAAGGCACATATTTTTCATATATCTCAATTAACCAAAGAATACCATTTTAAAGTCATCTCAATTTTGTGATTCTCTTTTAGCCATAATTTCAGAGATATAGAATCATCCTAGACAGTTGAAAGGGCATCCTAAGACTCAAAACAAAAACAAAAGCAACGAAAATTTTTAAATTTTTGACATTTTTCGATTTTTTTGTATTTTTCAATATATATGACTCAAGACAAAAGTATAAATCCCTTCCCCCACACTTAAATATTGCATTGTCCTCAATGTAATCAATCATAAGCATGCAATGAAACACTTAAGCATATAGGGTTGAGATTTACGAAAAGACCTACTAAATTCAAAACGAAAACATGAAAAGAAAGAGAAATAGGGAAGGAGAAATCAAATCTGCGTGTGTAGACTCCTTCACAGCTACTTCTGAATTGGGTTGCCTCCCAAGCAGCGCTTAATGTTTATAGTCTTTCAGCCTAGACTTGTACCTCCATTTAATAAAGTTAGTGACTATACAATAAAAGAAATACAAAATAATGATTTATACAATAAAACGTCACTATTCACTATTAACTTTTTTTTTATTTTTATTTTTTTATTTTGTTAGACAAGTATAATGTACATAATTTTACACAGAGACACAAGTACAAAACGTCACTATTCATGATTTACTATTCACAAATTGTACAAGTATAAAGAGAAGTATAATATACAAAATTTCCACAAAATAAAACGTAACATATATGTCCAAATTTTTGTTAGGGTGTGACATAGTTAATAAAAGCTTGAATCCCATTATAAGTCCTTAACCAAAGTTTAGACGTGCGGCCCAAGGGCTCAATCCTTAATACTAGTCGCCCTCCTCAATCTTTTGGTAACTCTTTTCACACAGAGCCAGGTAGTAGAGGAACGATTTTGGCGGAGCTCAGCTCACTTGTTTAGCAGGGGACGAGACCCTTTGCTAGCACTTCTCGTATCCAATCAACCTAGACACCTATGCTACTAAGGTGCGCCACATGAAAGAGAAGGGTGCAAGACTAATGTTAAAGACAAAGTCCTTCACCTATTCCATTATGGTCAAAAACTTATAATAAAATTCATACTCTCAAAAACCTGATTTTTACTATTCACGAAAATTTATACAATTATTTCTTTTTCTTTTCTTTTCTTTTATTTACAATTATTTCAACACTTAGGTACGGGAACAGGGAGTCTCGATGTGCAATGGGACTGAAACAGCTACCCTTTTCAAGACTATGTTTAATCCAATATACCTTAGTGTATCACAACATTTTCTTTTGTTATACATATCATTGATTTCGAATTGAATTCCAAGTTGTAAATCAATAGGACGTGCGGCCCAAGTATAATCATCTCGACACAAAGTCCCTCCTACATCCTTTGGGCAACCTTACTGAAATGGCCAGGTAGGGGAGGGCGAACACAAGAGGCAGAATCCATTTTGGCATGAGCTACTCCCACAATGTGGTTTAGGCCCATTTGTAAGCACTTCTGGATCCAAAACCCGTTATGAACGTTGTCCCCTTCCTAGACACCATCCCACATAGGCTATACTTACTTAGATGAGAAAGGTCCTAGGTGTGAAGACAGTTCAATGAATATTAATAAAAACCGCCCTCAACCTTAAGAGACCTGAACTAGGTACCAATAAGGGGTTTAGGTCAATATTAATAAACACGACTTCACCTATTCCTCTTTAATTTACAACTCACAATAAAACTCGTATTCAATAATATAAATAACAGCCTAAGTATTTACTTTACTAAATTTCGACCACAATATGAACATATATATAATATTTACGAAAACAACAATATTCACAATGCAACAAGTGATTTTTCAATCCCCGGCAACGGCGCCAAAAATTGATACGCTCAAAGCAAGCATATAATTTAACCCTAGAAATATCATTAGTAGTATAAGCAAGTAGGGATCGTTCTATTCCGGGGATTGAGGGTACACCTGTCAATGTAAGACAATATAAACAATTAAAAATAAAAACAAAGTATACTATTCACATATAAACACTATTCACGAATTTAGGGGGGTTTTAGGTTTTTGGTTTTTCGAAAATTAAAAACAAGAATTAAAACAAAGTATAAACAAAAACACAAATACAAGAATGAAATGTAAGAAACAAAGATCAAAACTAAGTTCATGATTGAATTCGAATAAACCCTACATTGTTCTTCCAAGTCATGAGAAAGGAGTTGATCATGTGAAACGTTAGAAAGCAAACGATTTCCCATATTTTACTTTTCAATGCTAATTAATCTAAGTGAAAGCACATAGACTAATCCTATCAAACATGTAATCAAGCCCTAGAAAGCTAGTCAATCATGACATGTTCAACGCATGAAACACATAGAAAGGCTATCAACTCAAGTGCACAACCTAGTATGAAAAAGTTCATCTATTTGCAATCCTCATCAATTGAATTCGATTCTTGTCCAAAACCTTTACTACTTTTGATTCAAGTTACACAAAACAAAAAGTTGATTTCATGTTCTTAAATCTAGCACCAATTACATGCATATATCCTAAGTTGGCCACCAAAGAACATAAACATATAAAAGTTTTCTGTAAAGCAAATTCAATCGAACAAACTCACATAAGCAACTATGGAATCACAACATAGAATTCGAAATCTTCATTCAATCATAAAATTTCAGAATTAAAACCTTGTTCAAACATCAATGTCAACTAGAACAATTCCAACGAAATCAAACAAGATTACAAAGAAAGAGGTTGAATTACACCGTGAGATGGAGATGGGGATGAAAGGTAAAACGTATGGAGTCTTGAATCTCGAAAGCAAGCTTCAAGGTGGAGAATGGATGATGATGCTCACGGCTTGGTTCTTCTTCTTCTTCTTCCTTGCTTGAAACGTTGAATGCACTAGAGGATGGAGAGAGCTTTCGCGCGTAGAGAGAATTTTCTGAATTATGGGGGGTGGTAGACGTCTAGGGTTGTGGAGTTTATATAGGGGACGGCTATGCTTGGTCTCCAAGCCGTGAATTTCTGATTTTCTTCCAAGGAATTAAATTAATAATTCCACATAGCTTCCACCAATGAGAAATTGCCAAGTAAGCCCTAGTGTGTCATCCAACCAATCATAAAACTCCAAGAAGATTCCCTAATATATTCTTGCCGAAATACCTTGAATATTTTCTGATTTTCTTCTTGTATTTTCGTCCAAAATATACTTAGGGTTTCTAGGAATGAATCTAGACTCCATTTGGTGCTTTTCTTGATTTCTTTCCTTAAACTTCACCCTGGAAAATCTCTTGGCGTAATCTTTTATTTTCTTCTTGATTTTTACGCCACTTTTCTCTCCTCTCTTTGGTTTTCACGGCAACACATCCCTAGGGTTTACTTCTTGCGTCACAAACCCTAATTTCATGGGCTTTGATGGGCCTTGATCCATTTTGCCGAAAATCCAAAGAGTTCTTGGGCCTCGTTGCTTCTTCTTTAAGCCTTCTCATCTTCCAACGCAAAACACATTATTTTTCCATTTCTTTTTCATGGTTGCGTTGGAAACTTGCTCGGGAAGCCTTCCTCCATTTCGCAGGGTTTCCTAGTTGGATTAGGAAAGCTTGTTTCTTCATTTCTGCTCATTTCTGTGGCCCTTTTTCTCTCATATTTGTTCGCCTTAACGTTCGCAAGCTCCTCTTTCCATTCGTTCGTTCATTTCCACTTTTTAGCTCGGAGGTCCTGAAAATAGAAACTAGTATGAAAAATGGAAACTTACCTAATTTGAAAAATAGAAACTTTCTAAAATTGAGAAATGGAAAGTTTCTAAAAAATGAAAAATAGAAACTTACTAAAAATGAAAAATAGAAACTTTCCAAAAATGAGAAATGAGAAATGAGAAATGAAAACTACAAAAATGGAAACTTTCTACAATAAGGAACTTTCCCAATCAAAGAATGGAAACTTTCCCAAACAGGGATTTTTCAAGGAAATGGCGCAGAAAAATGTAGGGAAATGCAGTTAAAACGTCGCATTAAAATGCTCCTATCAATTAACATCTTCCATGATACTTTTCAGCCATATTGCTTGAGGGGTACGTTGCCAAGAATGCTAAGACTTATTCAGCTTCAACAGTGGACAAGGCAACTATGTTTTGCTTCTTGGACTTCCAAGAGAAGACACATATTCCGAGAGTGAAAGTATAGCCAGAAGTACTCTTCGAATCATCAACACTGCCTCCTCAATCACTATAACAAAGTCCAAGAGGATATCAACTAAACTGACCAAAGTGTCCAATGAGTGATTGCCTAAAGATATAGTTGGCCACCACAGTTTCTCTAATTAAAGGGCATTTTAACTACAGTTTGAACTTTTAGTAGTTTAATTTTTTATAATAATTGTGTTTCAATTTTGCATAGTCAATTCTCTTTGTTACAATATACATCCAGATGTGAGACATGAATCAACCAAATTCGAAGATGTATGTATTATTTGGTAAGTGGCTGTTTTAAATCTTAATTCAAAAGAAGTAATCCTCATTATTGACATACTAGTTTAGCTTTGCCATTCAACAAGACTTGTCAATGGATTGGATTTTGATCCAAATTCGGTCCGGATCCATGATTATTGGACAGTATTTGACGATCCTGTTCCCCTGGTCAGCTACTGACCAGGGATGATTTGGTCAATGACCGTTTGATTGAGTTCAGATGGTTGACAGCTAAGTGATGAGATCTTAGATGAGAACTGTCAATCGTCCGATCTTAATCGGACGGTCATTGACCAAATCATCCCAAATCATCCCTGGTCAGTAGCTGACTAGGGGATCAGGACTGCAGTATTTGAATTGGATAGAAAATTTGATCTGTTGATCTAGTAATAGTCCGGATACGTTAATCCATTTATTTAACAGATCAAACACAAATTTAGGTTGATCCGATCCACTTATGATCATGTTCATCTTTATAATTATTTAATTTTTTTTCATGAAGACAATATTTTGCTTACTGTAGTGTATTGTTCGAAGGAGTATTTTTGTTATGTAATTCAACATTCGGTGATATTCTTTATTTTGTTCTAATGTCTTATTGAAGTTTTATAAAGTACCATAAAAAAGTCAATATTTTTATTTAAAATTTAGGAATATTCATTATAATAAACGGCTCACACTAGTGGACCATGTATCCATTAATCCGCCGGATATGGATTTGGATTGAGCTATTAACGATCCGCCAAGTTATTGGATCAGGTCGGCTTGAACTTTGGTACTAAATGAATTCAGAATTAGGTCGATCCGCTCCAAACCCGATCCATTTACATGTCTACATCCAACAAAAATCTGAAATCATTAAAACCCAACTTGTAACCAAATTTGAAATTGGAGAGTGAGAGCTTAGATGCACTGGTGATTTGACCAACGTTTCATTCAAAAGTTGATAGGCTTGCATGATTACCAAGTGTTAATACTGCCAAAACAACATAATTGTAGATTTGTAGAATTCAATAGCCAGAGGCAGATATGGTTAGAAAAATCACCCTTTATTTATCACCCTCTATCTAAACCACCTAATATAACTCATTCACACAAACGTGAATAGCACTTGGAGATGCCATAAGTCACATGAATTTTGCTTCACTTTTCTGCTACCGTTTTCTCTGCTATACATTTTGGGTTTACTTCTATATATATCTACCGTCTTCTCCCCTCTTTTCTCAAGCTTTTAGAGTTGTGAAATTTTTGTGCTTGGGAGAGAGAGAGAGACTTGGTTGCTTCCATTTCTTTACCTTAAGAAAATCAGCTTTGTAATTCACAACAGAGAAGGCAATTGGTGCATTATCAGATCAAATTAGTACGTCTACATATTTTATTGAATTCTTTCTTGTTACTTTTAGTCGGCGAATTGCATATATTTTACTGAACTTGATTACTGATTATAGAGAGTGACTTTTCAATCAAATGAAAGAAATTTTATCAGAATTTCTTTTCATTTTGTGATTAATTTATTATGTATTGTTCTGCAAGAATGTTTTATTTTATTTTTATTAAAAAAAATTTGCAAGAGAGTTTTACGTCAAATGGTTATATTTTGTTTTTGTTCAATCAAAATGTATCAGGCTTGTCAAATTTCAGAAATAAGACGGGCTTTGCTATGACAGTATCCAATTATCGCGAAGTGTTAAGGTATTCTCTCTCTCTCTCTCTCTCTCTCTCTCTCTCTTTGAGTTATTTTTTGCTCTGATTTGGTCATGGTCTCATATCGAAATACTTAATTTGAAACAGGAACGCGGACAATAAGAAATGGCAAGCTAGATTAGGGAAAGGCATATACATCAATAGCATTTACATGGAAACATTTGGTACATTAATTCTATCACTCTTGATGATTGAATTCCATACTTGCATCACATTTATGATTCTATCTTTAATGAAGATCGAACTGGATTGAGAGACCGTGCTGACTAAGTTCATAGCAACAAATTACAAATGTAGTCAAAACATGTTGTTTACTCACAGAAATAAAAATAGATTCTGATGAACAAATGATTTGAATTTATATGCTCTGTTTTAAATTGAATTTTATTATTTACTCAGATGCTGAAGAGGAAGCTGCCAGAACTTCTGATATTGCAATGATAAGGGTGAGAGGTAGGAGTGCGTTCCCCAATTTTGATATAAGTCTATATGATGTCCAAGCCATTCTGGATAGCACAACCTTTCCAATAAAAGGTGCTTTGAAGATGTTAAAGCGGAATTCAGTTGATGATGTGCATCAAAAGAGAAGAAAGACTCGCAATGTCTCCAGCTCAACCCTTGGTGCCCCACCATCACTTCACCCAATAGATCAAACTCAAACAACAACAATCAATTCATGCCTTCAGTATCAATTTTTGATCCCTTCCCTCCAAGTTACTGTCCCTCATGGTTACCAAAACCCTACCTCTGAAGCAAACCGAAGTTTCAATCCTCAGTATGACTATGGTGGAAGTGAGCCAACAGCCCAGTTTCAACCTATCATACCCTTACTGATTCAAGAGTTTCCATCTCACCAGTACTCTAACGGCAGTTCCCAGCACCACCTTGATCAAACCCCTAGCTCTCAATTCCTTCACGACACTCAGAACCCTAATCTTGTTGCTAGGTTGAACAATCTAGCAAGTGAAAGCTGTATGGAAGAATTTTCCAGCAGTCAGGTTCATGACGCGAGTTTCAAGATGATGGGGACGAACGAGGGTGGTGCTCATAGTGATGGCAGCAATCAAGTAGTTGGAAATCTTGGTGATCCTGAGGTTGGGCTGGGCAATTCTGACTTGGATCCTGCTAGCTGGCTGTAGACGTTCTTGATGAGCCCAAAACGTTGTGATTCTAAGGTGTGAAAAAATGGAAGGGTCATGTATTGTGCATGCGGTTATTAATGTATTGATGGATCTGTGGCTTAATAGAATATATATATATATATATATATATATATATATATATATATATTCTATCCAGAGTGAGGCCTCACTCTGAAATTAACATGTGAGTTTCGGTCTCATATCCACATCTCGACCGTTCAATTTTTAGGTACTAATGTATAGATCATCTCTGCAAAATTTCAGCCAAATTGATGGCCGTTAAGGCATTGATAACTGCCTTAAAGCTAGTACGGTTCATGGTAGACAGATTCAGTTCGTCCATTGGTTTAAGTGAGTTAGATACCTTAAAGATCATCAATTTGGTTGAAACTCTGCAGAGATGATCTATACATTAGTACCTGAAAACTGAACGGTCTAGATGTGGATATGAGACCGAAAAGTGACCTTAAACTCCAACCTCGCACGTTAATTTCAGAGTGAGGCCTCACTCTAGATAGAATCTGTGTGTGTGTGTGTGTATTTATAAAATTTATTAACTATTAATCAAAAATAAAAAATTCTAATACCTAAATATTGGAATTATTTCGTTAAAAGTGATGATCGATCCCTTCAAGGTGAAAACCTTACACTGAGAAGGCCGATGGAAAATAAGATAAATGACTAAATTCAGTTTGCCCCCTCAAACTTTGGGGCAAACATTAGTTTGGTCCATGATTTTTTTTTTAATCACGATAGTCCCTACACTTTTAATTTCCATCACATGCGTCCAAATTTCAAATTCTCCTCCATTTATGTTGTCACTTGCTGAGTTGGAACCAATATAGGGCCTCACTTTTCAGCTTTTAACCCTCAATTTGGACAAAATGTCCAAACTACCCCTTGTAACAAATTTTTTTATTTCTTTATTTTTTTTTTCCTTTTTTAATTCGCCTCCACTACTCTCTCTCTCTCTCTCTACGCTACCCCTTGTAACAATGAAAATAAATTATCTCTCTCTCTCTACTCTACCCCTTGTAACAATGAAAATAAATTAATACTGTAGTGCTACTCATTCTCTAATAATGTCAATATAATAGTTTAGACCAATTTGTCTACTGTTAAGAACTATAAAATAAAGCGTCCATTCGGTGTCAAAGTTTCACTAAATTATGAATTGTATAAAATATAATTTATAAGTGTTTTTGTACCAACAGAACTGGCCGGCTGGATAACATCAAGTACATTTTTTTTTATTTAAAAGAAAGGTTGCCTATAAATATCATTGGCTGAGATCTGTTGGATCTACTTGTTCACTTGGACCGCCGGTGCATAGAAGAATTTTCCGTCACTAAAATAGTTTGGCGTAATTTATCTACTGTTAAGAACTATAAAGTGAAGTACGGTTAAGAAACTAGTCCTCTGGGACGGGGGGAAGAGTACCTGCTAAGTGAGAGTAAAAACAAAGCCAGGAACGCGCCTCACGCGCAAGAAAGAAGAGGAAAGTGTGAGCTCGATCTCTCCCGGCCGAAAGCCGGCGGTGCTCTTGCCGCTGCGTTTCCGGTCCGGGAGAGGATGTTGGTTTGGGAGTTCAGTGGGGCTAAGGAGTTGAAGGGCGGTCCAGGGTGGGAGGAGGATGTTTCGATCTGGGTTCGGGTGGAGCTGGGTCCGATCTGGGTTTGGGGTTGGACGGGGGTCTGCATGTATGATTCCGTGTTGTTTCTGGGGCAGTTGGAGTGGCTCTGGGACACGGATGGCCGGCGGCGAACCGTGGAGGCTCTGCGGCAACTGGGGGCTGGGGGAAGGTCGCTGAGATCTCGATCTGGTCGGTTCTGGATCGGGTTTCGGGCACCAATCTGCAGGTATGATTCCGTGTTGTTTCTGGGGCAGTTGGAGTGGCTCTGGGACACGGATGGCCGGCGGCGAACCGTGGAGGCTCTGCGGCAACTGGGGGCTGGGGGACGGTTGCTGAGATCTCGATCTGGTCGGTTCTGGATCTGGTTTCGGGCACCAATCGGGTTGAAGAAGGGCCTGCACAGTGTCGTGGTGATGCGGCGGTGCAGGGTTGCTGCGAGGCCGCGTCGTGCTACTTGGGGGCGGTCTGGAGCCGGCGGTTGCAGGTCGATGCTTGCTTGGTGGGCTTCTGCTTTGGGCCTATGGGAGAGATGGTGGATGGGCCGGGTTTCGGCTGTTTGGCTTTGCTGCTGTTCTTTATTTAATGCTTGTTCGTTTGTTCTTATTTCAGTTGTTGCTTTGTCGGTAATAACCTCCAACCGTGTTCTGGTAGGAGGCAGTGGCTTGTGTGCCAGTCTTTGCACCTTGTGTGCCTACTTTGCTCTAGGTAGGAGGCGAGTTCCTTGCACTTGCAAATGGTCGCTGCCTCTTAGTAGCAGAGGGAATTTAAGTGTCACTGGATGTAGTGTCCGGTGGCAACATAATGGGAAAGCTGTGCATATGGTTGTTATGCTTTGCTGCAGTCGGGTTGCAGATCAAGTTATCTTTCCGTTGTGTCACCGCTGCGTTAATGCAGTTAAAGCAATTAGAGTCGCCAGTCGAGCGCTCTTTGCTAGTTGGTGCTTTGTTGAGTACAAGCATTTAGTAGAAAATCAGGATAGTATTTCAGGATGCTCTACTTATTGTAATCTGGGGTTTAGGCTCAATGTCCCCCCCTTGTATTCGACAGTTTCTTTAATTAAGGCTATCAAGGCTTGAGGGCTGCCGCACCGCCCTTTTCTCAAAAAAAAAAAAAAAAAAAAAAGAACTATAAAGTGAAGCGTCCATTTAGTGTTAAAAGTTTCACTAAATTATAAATATATACAATACTTCTATAACATTTTTTTAATAAGAAACTCTAATCAAAACATATTACAATACATTGGAAGGACCAGTTATGGTCACAACTAGATCGATGAGACACATTTCTATAAAGAACTAAAGTTACAAGTTTGTCACTATTCATGACATCCATGAGCCCAATAGGGCAAACTCTTAATTGAATTTTACACCTAAAACCATATGCTACATTGAAAGAGAACCAATCATAAGTGTCACGATACAAACTCATCGCCAACAATAAGATAAATCACTTCATCCTCTCAAACACTGTGTCCCAAAACAACTTGACCAAGTGTGAGAGGAATTCTGCATCATGTTGATAACTAAAAAGCACCGAAATTAGGGCACATAGTTCCAAAAAAAAAAAAAAACCATAAAAATGGCACAATGAAATGACCAAGACATCAAAACCTTATTTCAAATGAGTATGGACTAACAAAATAACCAAACCATTAAAAAATAGTCAAAAGGATGCCTCTAGGACCCACAATCTTGCCCCAAAGAGCCTCCACGAAAGCACCTCTAGTACAAAACCACAATGATAGGATGATACAAGCATCAACAACCTCTACCTCACCATAGTTGATCTACAAAAGGTCTACCAAAGCAGCACAAAAACTCCACCACCTTCCCAAACCTACCCTACTTTCCACCTCTTCCAATCACCTCACCCTAACCTTCGGTTTGCTTTGAGACTCTAACTCCAACAACCTAGGTCGTCATTGTCAATCCACCATCTGAACCCATCCTAGCTTGTAGAATTGCATACCACCCTTCCAATCCATCTCCGACAAAGTGAGAATCGTTAATCCCAACACTCCGATCGTAATAAATTAATATTTAGGGTTAAATGTTGGTTATTACCTCGTATTTTAAGTCCAAAATCAATTCAGTACCTAAATTTCTGATCTCATCAAAAACACCTCTGCACAATTATTTCTCATATAATTCAGTTAGCAATCTGTTAAATGGAGCTCGTTGATGTGGTATGCCAACTCAACTCCTGTGGGGCCCACATGCAAGAAAAAATCTCCAAATTAGCCCCCCCCCCCCCCCCCCCCCCTCTCTCTCTCTCTCAACCAAAACCCCAAAACCTGTTAAGGTGGTTTCCCCTAAACAAAGTTCCAATAATAAAAAAAAAGTTAGACAAGTATGAAATTTCTTGTACCGCCAGAACTTTGTTGTCTCTTGTCGCACTTCCACCGGGAAAGCCTTGACTTTATTATCATTGTCTTCACTCTCCAAGTCACCGACTCAGTAACACAACAACAGTGCCACCAACTCGCCTGATGGCTCACCGGTGCTATAAAGATTGCTTCCTTCCGTTGTCACCAGCAAGATGAAGAAGGCATTGGGCCTCAAATCGCCGAGTTCTTCTGGGTCAAAGAAGAGCCCCGAGTACTGCTCCGGGTCCATACCCAGAAGTCAAGCAAGCTATGACAGTGGGTGAGCTAATGAGAATCTAAATGGGTAATTTTGAAGCTATGGACTCTAGAGTCAAGAGAGCTCTACTTAGAATTTCAACTAGACAGGTCAACTTAATTTTTACTCTCATTTTCTTTCATTTTTTGGAGTTATTTTGATTCTTTGTGTAATGAATTTGATGATGAAATGGAATATGAAGCTCAATTTGGATATTGTGTTGGTCAAGTTTCGATTTATGGGCTATGTTTGGTCATGGGAATTCCATTTTTCATAATAGAAATGGTTTGTTTACTAAATGTAGTAGTCTTTCTATAAGTGAATCACAGTCACTTAAGAGCATAATTTTGTGTTTTTCTAGTAGCATAAATGAATCACAAGCTCGGTGACAACCGTAAGGTAACCCCCAATGAGAATTAAGGGGGTAGAGAAAGTCAAGACTAATTTGGAGATTTTTTCTTACATGTGGGCCCCACATGCTACATCAACAAGTTAACGCCTCCATTTAATGGACTACTAATTAACAGAATGATTTATTGGATGAGAAATAATAGTGTATAGGTGTTTTTGATGAAATTAAAAGTCTAGGGACTGAATTGATTTTGGACCTAAAGCACAAGGTATTAATTAACCAGTATTTAGCCCAAATATTTAAGAACAAGTTAATACTATTCAAAGAGATAAAAGTCTAAAATGACAATGCCACTAACTTCACAGTATCACCCACAAAGATCAGTACTCACTAATTCGCTACAAAAGAAGCACAACTATGAAGTAGCAACACCTTAGGATATCAAGTAAACTGACGAAAGTGTCTGCATGATGAATGATTGCCTAAAAAGGAAATTCTATGGTACCTATCTATATATGTTACACACATTTACACAACAAATTGACAACACATATGTTATCATTGTGTAAGGTGAGTCATTTTTTGTGTAATTTTAGTTCTATTAGAGTTAATTACTTTGCTTATGACATTTTTACAAGTTTATGAACAAATTGTTGTCAATGTGGTAACTTGGTTCAATTATATGTAAATAGTGTAAATAGTGTCAATGTGGCAATTTTGTTGTGAATGTCGTAAATTTTGTTCAATTAAATTGTAATTTTGATTCAATTAGATGTAAAATGAGTGTATGATAAATATCTCAATATCATAAACAACCCCTGCCTAAAAATACGGTTGGCTAGCTACTGCATTCTCTCTAATTGAAGGGAGGTTTAACTACAATTTCAACTTTTAATTATTAAATTTTTGATAATATTTGTGTTTCAATTTTTCTTGGCCAGTTCTCTTTATTACAATAGACATCCAATGTAAAACATGTATGAACCAAATTCAAATATATATGTATTATAAATGGTAAGTCACCGTTTCAACTCTTAAGTCAAAAGACATAATCATCATTATTGACATACCAATTTAGCTTTGCCATTCAAGACTAATCTGAATGATAAGAGTACAAAGTGTGACGTTTTTAATATGTATTTTCCCTCATTTGGCTAAGTTATTCTCTTAAAATTACTAACTATAACATAGTTTCTGTTTTTAGGTACTTCAAGGTCGGAAATGGAGAAAAGAAGCAAAAAAAGAGCATAAATGAGCGTAAATCATTTTAGAAACTTTCCTCTTTCATTTTAGGAAATATTTCCTATTTTGTTGTAGGGAACTTTCTTCATTTGAACTTTCCTATTTCTGATTTTCTTGTTTTAAAGAGAGTCCATCCCACTGAGAAATTTTGAGTGATGAAATCAAGGAAGTATAAAAGATAAGATGAAGCACAAAAATAAGAAGGAATTCAAGGAGTTTTAGTCACATAAATTCTTCTTATTTCGTGGAGATAAAAGGGTAGTGTTATATTCAATATTTATCCTAATTATCTTATTTCCTATTGATTATGACACTAATTAATTTTTGATTTTTCTTGATTATAGAAGTTTGGTGTGAGCACAAATCTTGCAAGAAGAAATTAGTGCAATTCAAAAGAGAGGAATAAGGAATGTATCTGGTCACTATTCAAGGAATATAACATGAGTCATTAAGGGGAAAAGAGAATAGAAAATTCATGACTTTGTCATGAGAAAATAAAGGAAATTTGGAGGACGAATCACCTCTAGATGATTGGCCATGATTGCATCACAAGAGAAGAGGATTCCACTATAAATAGTAGCAATTCTTGAAGCCAAAACCGTCCCTTCTTCACACAAAATTCAGTTCATTAGCCTAGCTCTCCTCTCTCCAAAATTCAGAAAAAGCCTCTTGTCGTGAAGAGGTTTAGGACTTCTCCAAGGCTGTTCGTGTTCTTGAAGACCTAGCCATGTGTTCTCTTGACGTTCTCCAAGCTTCATTGAAGATCAAAAAGTGTAATCCATGACCCTTATTTCTGTTTTCATACTCTTTAGTATTGAATTTCATATTTCATTTATGAACTTTGTTATTGGAGTTGGATTTTTGTTAAGAATGAGTTTATGTTAGTAATTTTCACATACATTTCTTTATGTTTTTGAATTGTTCATGATATCTTTACAATTTAATTCTGTGCCATCCTTTTATATCTTTAAGCATATGATTTTGGTTGAATAATTATGTTAATCTGCAGGTTAAAAAGCCAAATTTATGTTCTAATTCACCTAATCATTTTAGGGCAGAAATTGAAGTGGTAAAGGCTATGTACAATGGTCGAGATTATATGCTACATGTTTGTGCGTTTGTAACTTCTTACAGATGCATACATGTTTGAATTCAGAATTCTAATTGCACTTAATGATTCATATTTAATGTTGACGGATGCTCTTCAGTATTAACGTGATGTTTTATATGAAATATTTTAAGTTATGGACTTTTCCTAACTTAGGAGATTAAAAAGAAGAATTAAAGTCGTACTCGATCTCTTCAGACTTGTACTTCGAATTCATTTATGATATTTAGTGTTGGCATGATTTTAGGTTGTATAGATTGAAACAACTCATTGCATGTTGATATGGTTTGAAAATTCTGATTTGAGTGTGAAGAAGTCGATCATGTAGATAGTTTTATTTGTTTTGTTTTTACTTTAAGCAGATTAGGAACCAAATTTCAAAACCCCCATTTTATTCTTTTATTTGTTAATTGACCTTTTTGTGCAGGTGTACCCTACAATCCCCGGACTGAACGATCTCTGCTTATCATATACTGACAACTTCATTTTGCAGGATTAAATTATGAGGCTATTTTAGCCGCATAACTGAAATCATTAAAACACTCTTGTAACCAAATTTGAAATTGGAAGCAGTGGATTAGTGAGGGGTTAGATTCACTGGATATTTGACCAACGTTACATTCAAAAGTTGATAGGCCTGCATGAATACCAAGTGTTAATATTGCCAAAACAAAATGAGATTTGTAGAATTCAATAGCCAAAGGTAGATAGGGTTGTAAATAGGCTCGATATAGCTTGTGTTTAACTCTTATTCGGTTCTATTTTAGCTCATTCGGCTCGTGTTCGTAAGATAAATGAGCAGAGTATGAGCTAAATATTAGGCTCGACAAAAAAAGGAGCCGAGCTTGAACAAGGATAGATTCGGCTCGTCTAGCTCATGAGTAGCTTTAGTTTGTTAAACCTCGACGTTTGTTAAAACTCGACTTATGAAAATTTATAGTATAATAAAAA
Organism: Rosa chinensis; assembly: GCF_002994745.2. NCBI lineage: Eukaryota > Viridiplantae > Streptophyta > Magnoliopsida > Rosales > Rosaceae > Rosa > Rosa chinensis. The sequence goes on from NC_037092.1 coordinate 46,304,624, forward strand.
TATAATTTTTTTTGTTCTCAAATCTTTAATTCTTTTTATTACATTCCTTTTCAATTGGAAGAGAATCTGAGATTTTAAGTAAAATTTATTACAATAAAGTCAAAAGGGATTTATGTGATGGTTAGACATCAAATTTTGGTATATTATTTTAAATTTTCTTTCTTCATTTTTTAATTTTTAAATTTAAAGTCAAATGAACCCAAATGAGCCTATTTAAGCTCAATCTTGTCCAATAAATCGAGCCGAGCCGATCCTAGCTCGGGCTTAAGAAATATATTCAAGCTAAGCCGAGCTTGAGCATCGAAAAAAAAAATTCAAGCTTTAGCCCGGTTCGAGCTTGATAAAAAACAAATGAGCTGAACATGACCCTGATATTCACTCTGGCTTGGCTCATTAACACCCCTAAAGGTAGATATGGTTAGAAAAATCACCCTTTATTTATCACCCACTACCTAAACCACCTAGTATAATTCATTCACACAAACGTGAATAGCACCTGCATATGCTACAAGTCACATGAATTTTACTTCACTTTTCTGCTACTGTTTTCTTTGCTTATCTCTTTGTTCAAATACATTTTGGGTTTACTTTTATATATATATATCTACCGTCTTCTCCCCTTTTTTCTCAGGCTTTTAGGGTTGTGAAAGTTTTGTGCTTGAGAGGGAGAGAGAGAGAGAGAGAGAGAGAGAGAGAGAGAGAGACCTGGTTGCCACCATACATTGAGTAAATCAACGTTGTAATTCATAACAAAGAAGGCAGTTGCTGCATCGTCAACTCAAATCAGTACATCTACATATTTTAGTGAATTCTTTCTTGTTACCTTTTGTTGGCGAATTGCATATATTTTACTGAACTTGATTACTGATTAGAAATAGTGACTTCTCAATTAACGGAAAGAATTTTATCAAAATTTTTCATTTTACTGAGCAATTTATTTTTATTTTATTTTAGGGCTAAATACTGTTTAGTACCCTGTGGTGTGAACCAAACATCGATTCAGTCCCTTGACTTTTAATTTCATCAAAAACACCCCCACAATATCATCTTCTCGTCCAATAGGTCCCTCCGACTCAATTCCGTTAATTTCAGACGTTAAGTGCTAACATGGCATTTCCAACTCATCAAAAATGAGGCCCACATGGAAGTGAAATTCCCAAACTGACCCTGGCCAACAGAATATAAAAAATCCAAAATAAAGTCCAGATTTTTAGTTAGGGAGATTCAAACCCCTCCCAAAATGGCCCAACCACCATACCACTTGCATGGTTATGGTATACTGAAAACAAAAATAGTATATATTTGTATAATAGTGTTTTTTTTTTTTTTTTTTTTTTTTAAAGTTTAATCTCCACCCACCTCTGTCCTCCTCTCCTTTAGTGAGTGAAATAAAGTCAATCTTCAAACCGATTTCTATCGTGCTTATATAGTTGTATCAGGGTAAAGGAATATGTAAAATTCATATTCATATGAATCACAACATGCTTATGAATATGTACAATTGTTATGAGTATTTTTGAAGTTTAATTGTTGCCTCACGACTATGGCATCAATTATATGACGATTTCTTATCTGTTCCTCTTCCGCCATGAAAGCCCCCGCCGCTTCCTTCTTTATTCATTATAAACAAACCCAGAAAAAAACATCAATCTCTCTCTCTCTCTCTCTCTCCTCTCTCTCTCTCTCTCTCTCTCTCTCTCTCTCTCTCTCTCTCTCTCTCTCTCTCTCTCTCTCTCTCTCTCTCTCTCTCTCTCTCTCTCTCTCCCTCTCATATGGCATTCATGGCCACCGTTTTATCCCCGAGAACACCGTCTATGGCGGCCCAGAGTCCCAGAGCCCGGACCACCGAGTCACAGTCACCCAAATCAAGCAAAAGCACAACAAGGGTGAACCCATCACCATGGTCACCACCTATGACTACCCCTTCGAGGTTCACCTTGAGTCTGCCGAAATTGACATTGCCTTGGCCGGCGACTCCGCTACGATGGGCTTTCATGGCGGAAGAGGAAGAAGAAGAGGAGAGGTGGGTGAAGATGACAAAGTGTTCATTTAAAAAAAAAAAAAACACTATTATACAGATATATACTATTTTTGTTTGCAATATATTATAGCCATGCAAGTGGTCTTGTGGTTAGGCCATTCATTTGCATAAGCTTTGGGAGGGGTTTGAGTCTCCCTAACCACAAATCTGAAATTTATTTTGGATTTTTTTATATTCTGTTGGCCAGGGTCAGTTTGGGAATTTCACTTCCGTGTGGGCCCCACTTTTGATGAGTTGGAAATGCCATGTCAGCGCTTAACGTCTGAAAATAACGGAATTGAGTCGGAGGGACCTATTGGATGAGAAGATGATATTGTGGGGGTGTTTTTGATGAAATTGAAAGTCAAGGGACTGAATCGATGTTTGACCCATACCACAGGGTACTAAACAGTATTTAGCCCTTTATTTTATTTTATTTTATTTTTTTTGCAAGAGAGTTTCACTTGAAAATTATTATATTTCATTTTTGTTCAATCAATTTACCAGTCTTACCTAGGTTACCAAGAAAGCCTCCATAGTTTACGGAGCGACCTTGAGAGGCAAACCTAGGGTTCGCGTGCTGGCGGCGATGACCATGAGGTCCCTAGACCAGGCAAAGGCGGGAAGACGACTACGGCGTGGCTCGAAGAGGAGATCTGCAGGCTTATCGGGCGACGGGGTGGTTATATCCCAATCGTAGATTGACCAAAATTTGAGGTGGTGTTTAAGGCTCCGATTGCGATGGATTTGGCTGTGGTGGTCGAGGGTGTGGTTCCAGGGGCTTAGTTAGGCGGGTGGTGTCTCTCTCAAATCGGTTGCAGCGTAGGAGAGTCCTGCAGCAGCTGCGCTAGAAATTCAAGGAAGTTGCTGTTGAACGTGGTGGACTGAGGCCAAGTCAAGGTTGAGGTCTCTTCCTTTGACCAAGGCGATGGTGGAGGAGCGAGACCGGCTGCCGGAGTGTTATCGTACGGCTGCTTCCTAGATGATCGGTGCTAGCTAATCTAGGGGAGTAGGAGGGATGGTGGGTTTGCGACTTGGGTGTCGTGCCTTAGACCTTAGCCTGCTTGGGTTGCAACAGTGCAACATAACTGGGCCAGCCCACTATCTTTTCCTTCTCCGTTTGGATTGGGCCTAGAATGGGTTGTTGAGGAGTGGCCTTGTCCTATACTTTCTTATTTTGAAGCTAGTTCTGTGTTGGTTACTGCGATGTACACCATTGAGGTCTTTAGGCGTCAAAATTTCAAGAAAGTGAACTCTTACTCCTTTTTAGGGTTTGGGAGGTTTATTTTCCTTGTAGTATCTGCATCCCCACTTCCTTTCCCCCAATAGCATCTGTTTTCTCTTCCAATATAAGAACTAGAATCAATTTCCAAGAACTAGATGCTTATGCATTCCAAATAACAATGGAGGAATATGTAAATCTATTGATGATATACTCTTTGCTAGATATAAATTATGGAGATAAGATACCCAACCAAATCTTCTCTTATATAGAATAATAGTAGAAACTGAAAATTGAAAGTGAAAATTGAATAAAGAAACCTTCATCTGGTTTCTTGTTTAACAGAAAAATTCTAAAATTCAGCGATGAAGTGCAGTGAACTATTATTTTATTTTTATTTTTTCAAATAAAGGACAATATTGGAATAATTGGGTTAATTTTGCTAAGGCCGTGTGTAAAAAGATTTTTGCTGGGTACATTTAGAAAGACCCTATAATAACCCCATCAATCCAACCGTATTTTTAAGCTAGGTTTTGCAGCATTTGCAACAAGGAATTTGATCCTTGTATCAGCAAAGAAAAAAAATAATTTATCAACAGATAGGATGATATTACTGGAGCTGGATTTGGAGCACAACAAGACTATTTGTTGTTTACATTCACATGGAAGCATTTGCACCCACAATATGTAACAATGCATAAACTTTTTATTTCCATCATCAGATAAAAATCTCAAGGTCAATTTTAAAGACAAATACTAAAAACATGTCAAAACAGTAACAAGATGGAACTGATGCAAATATGTACATTTAGTGCAGGAAATTCCCAAGATGTATTATACAGTGCAAAAAGACCTCTGTGGGTGGCTAAAAAAAATGGCTATGGAAGAACAAGCAAAATGGTAAACAAGAAGTCAAGAAATGGTAGAACAGAGAATCCTATATCTCATAATCTTTGTATGAACACAACATACATTACACATCTAGATACAGATACACATCTAGATACCTGTGTCTTGTTTATGGAAGAAAACTGTCCTACTTGGGGTCCTGCACAGTCACCTCTGTCTTTGTAACATGCATGCGTTGGAGAGGTCCTTTAGAGTTCGTCATTTCATAGATTTTCAAAGTTAGAAACAATAAATACAGTAACAAAACCATCAATGCAATCTTAAAACTGAGAACAGATAAAATAATAGTGTTGTAGAGAATTGGAAAATTGTATTGTATTGTATTCATCTCGTCATGAGGTTTATATAGGGTTACATTATGTATACAAAAGGCAATACATAATAGCTATACTAATCAATCGCACATTACAAGCATGTCAATCGCATACATTAAGCAATACTTATTGCATGAATAGTCATTATCATTAACAACACTCCCCCTTGGATATTCCATGTCAATAGTGTTGCCTCTGCTATGCACCTCTAAGTTGCCTCGTCAAAAACCTTGCCAAGTAATAAAAACCCTATGGGAAAAAACAACCTTGGTCGAAGGAGAAAAAGAGCACAACGCGCGTGAATGTGGAGTAGTCGACATCCTTTCACACTCCCCCTTGTGCCGCTCAAACTCGGTGATGACGCTTTGATTGTTGCCTCACTAAAAATCTTGCCAGGTAATAAAAACCTTGTGGGACAAAAATAACCCTGGTTGAAGGGCAAAACGAGCACAACACGTCCTTCACTTTTCGAGATTGAACATGTAGACATCATACCTTCCCCTGATCTCTACAATTATGGGAGTTCGGATAACTTTCTTAATCCGATGCTCTTCACATATTTCTCGAAGGTGGATTTAGGTAATGACTTGGTAAACAAGTCCACTACATTATCCTCTGAACGGATTTGATTCAGTTCAATATTTAGAAGTGTTTGTTGTTGCTGATTGTAAAAGAACTTAGGCGATATATGCTTGGTGTTGTCACCCTTGATGAAACCTAACTTCATTTGCTGAATACAGGCTGCATTATCTTCATAAATGTATGTAGGTTCATCTGTGGTAGATTTCAAACCACAAGTTCCTCGAATGTGTCTAACTACAGAGCTTAGCCATATGCATTCTCTCACGGCTTCATGTAGAGCGATAATCTCTGCATGATTTGAGGAAGTTTCAACAAGGGTCTGCTTTGTAGACCTCCAAGATATCACAGTGCTTTCCATGGTAAAGACATAACCCGTTTGGGAGCAACCTTTGTGAGGGTCAGAGAGATACCCTGCATCAGCAAAACTCATCAAGACATCGTTGTCATTTTGATGGAAGGGAGGAGGAGCACGGAAGGTGGCGTTTTGCCTTATGGAGTCCGATCCCACACTTCCGTTATTTCTTTTCTCTCTGTAGGGATAGAACAAGCCCATATCAATCGTACCTCTCAAGTTTCGAAAGATTGTCTTTATGCCAATCCAATGGCGGCGTGTTGGCGCAGAACTGTGTCGACCTAACAAGTTCACTACGAATGAGATGTCCGGTCTTGTGCATTGAGCTAAGTACAATAATGCGCCTATTGCACTTAGATAGGGCACTCCAGCCTCTAATAAGTCTTTGTCCTCATCCCTTGGACAAAACGGATCTTTTTGAAGCTCAAGAATATGACCGATCATGAGAGTACTCACATGCTTTGCTTTATCTTCATCAAAGCGCCTTAATAATTTTTGAGTATATGCTGATTGATAGATCATAATCCCATCAATATGATACTCGAGTTCTAGTCCGAGGCAAAACCGTGTTTTCCCAAGATCTTTCATCTCAAATTCGGATGTCAAGTACTTAGCAGTTTCCTTTAACTCATCTAGAGTTCCAATTAGGTTCATGTCATCGACATAAACTGCTACAATTGTAAATCCGAAACTTGTCCTTTTTATAAACATGCATGGGCATATTTCATTGTTCTCATATCCCTTCCCAATCAAGTAGTCACTTAGATAGTTATACCACATCTGTCCGGATTGTTTCAATCCATATAATGAGCGTCTCAATCTTATTGAAAACGCGCTCCGTGGTTTAGAGCCACTTGACTTGGGTAATTGGAGTACATCTGGAACTTTCATATATATCTCTGAATCTAGATCCCCATAGAGATATGGTGTAACCACATCTATAAGCTGCATGTCAAGTTTTTTAGAAACTACCAAACTGACAAGGTAGCGGAACGTTATAACGTCCATACGGGAGAATATGTCTCCTCGTAGTCGATTCCAGGGCGTTGTGAGAAACCTTGTGTCTCAAGGCGGGCTTTGTATCTAATAATCTCATTTTTCTCATTACGATTTCTAACAAAGACCCATTTATGGCTGACAGGCTTTATACTTGGGGGTGTCAGCGTTATAGGCCCAAATACCTGTCTCTTTGTTAGTGAATCCAATTCATCCTGGATTGTATCTTTCCATTTAGGCCAGTCTACTCTTCGTTGACATTCTTCAACGGAGCGAGGTTCGATACCATCGTGTTCTATAATTCCTTGAGCAATAGAATATGCAAACACATCATCAAGGATAATAGAATCTCGATTCAATGTCTCATGTACACTAGTCTAATTCATGGAGATCTCCCTATTTCCTGGAATTTGTTCTAACATTTGAGAGTCCCCCAATGATGTCTCTTGGAAATAACCATAATCCGGAATATCTTCATGCGACGTGTTATTTATGTTGATGATTAATGGATCTTTCTGTGCCAAACTTGCTTTCTTTCTCGGGCGAGAATCCATTGAACCTTTGGGCTTCCCACATTACCTTGTTGGGAGCCCGGCCTGAGCCACATTGTCATCACTATTAGTGGTGGCGGTGCCATGCTCAATACCCCTAGGGGTGGCGCCATGTCCATTATTTTTAGGGACATCAATCCTTGCAGGCACGTTTACAGCAGGTATATGTGATATTTTCACTTTAGCGATATCAGAAAATGCATCAGGCATAGAGTCTGCTACGTTCTGAAGATCAAGAATTCTCAGCACTTCAATTTCTGATTGTGCGGTTCGGGGATCAAGATGAGACAAAATGGGGAAAAACCACGACAATTCCTGTCGTTCCTGTTGAACATTATTGTTCCTATCTCCCCCTAACGACAGGAAGATTGTCTCATTAAAGTGACAATCCCAAATCTAGTGATAAATAGATCACCTGTCAAGGGTTTTAAGTAGCGGATAATGGTTGGAGAGTCATATCCAACATAAATGCCTAATCGTCTTTGAGGACCCATTTTTATACGCTGTGGTGGCGCAATTGACACATAAACTGTACACCCAAATATGCGTAAGTGTGAGACATCAGACTCATATCCAGTAACCATCTGGGACGCAGAAAAGGGTTGAGTGGCAGTAGGCCTTAGACGAATGAGCATAGCTGCATGCAATATTGCATAGCCCCAAGCAGAAACAGGGAGATTGGTGTGCATAACCAATGCTCTAGCGACCATTTGAAGTCTTTTAATGGCAGCTTCTGCGAGACCATTTTGGGTGTGGACATGAGGAACAGGGTGTTCAACCTCAATCCCAATGGACATGCAATAGTCATCAAACGTTTTTGATGTAAACTCTCCAGCATTGTCAAGACGAATTGACTTAATAGGATGATCAAGGTGGTGAGCCCTTAATTTAATGATTTGTGCTAGGAGTTTAGCAAATGTAGCATTTCTTATGGACAATAGCATGACATGTAACCATCTTGTCGATGCATCAACCAACGCCATAAAATATCTAAATGGTCCGCAAGTTGGTTGAATAGGTCCACAAATATCACCTTGGATTCTTTGTAAGAATGGAATATTTTCTTTAGTGTCATTTGCATAGGATGGTCTCGATCCTAATTTTGCTAAAGAGCAGGCTTTGCAAAACGAAAAATGGGCTTTAGAAGTAACCAGGAAAGTATCTGGTTGAGCCACGAAGTCACAATTGACTTTAGAAGTAGGAAAAAGGAACCAAGGAGGTATTGGTGGCGTCAATACCACTTTTGGGCCGCAGGGGGTAGGCGGCGCCAGCCCTACCTTGGATTGAATTTTGGTTCTAACTTCTTTTCGTTTTGAAAAATGGATGTCCGTGTGAAGTCTTTAATATACAGATCATCATATCATGACCTGGGTGTCCCAAACGGTTATGCCAAAGCATATATGTGTCAGAATCCCATAAGTCATCTCTCATGATATGGTTGGATTCAATAACTCGAATAGTGGTTGCATACAACCCACTAGATTGACACATAAGTTTCTCTAATACTCGTTTATGTCCGTAGTCATTAGAAGTGATGCAAAGGAACTCTTGTCCATTCTCACAATGTGTTTCCACATGAAAACCATTGGCTCTTATATCTTTAAAACTCAATAGGGTCCTTCTAGCCCTAGGAGCATATAGAGCTTCGATGATATTAATACTTGTGCCATTTGGCAACATAAATTGAGCTGGTCCTTGACCATGAATCAATTGTGATAGTCCAGCCATCGTAGTCATAGAAGATCAACTAAGCGTCATCCATAGAAATAGTTGCCTATGTCGCAATATAGTATGTGTGGTGCCACTATAAACAAGGCATTCCAACTCTCCAGGAAACATAGTGATTTGGGGCTTGAGAACACGCGCGTTTTGGGGCAGCAGCAACAATTGGCTGCTGCAGCAGCATGAACTAGAGGTGGCAGCGGCAATTGGCGGCAGCAAGGATTTTCGATGGCAGCAAGGGTTAGGCAGCAACAAGGGTTTTTGGTGGCTGCAGGATGCAGTATGCAGCAGCTTAGGGAAGCATCAACAGCGGCAGCAAGGTGCAGCAGCGAGGTGTGCAGGTGCAGCAGCAAACTGTGTGGTAGCAGCAAAGTGTTTCAGCAGCCAGTGTTGGCGGCAGGAGCAGCAGGGGCTACAGGGCTTGCGGCTGGAAGGGTTTTTTATTCTCTGGCTAGGGCTTGGGGTTAGAGAATCGTGCTGATAACATGTTGTAGAGAATTGAAAAATTGTATTGTATTGTATTCATCTCACCATGAGGTTTATATAGGGTTACATTATGTATACAAAAGGCAATACATAATAGCTATACTAATCAATCACACATTACAAGTATGTCAATCGCATACATTACGAGTCTGTCAATCGCATACATTAAGCAATACTTATTGCATGAATAGTCATTATCATTTACAACAAATAGCTAATTCTCCAATTTTGGATCTTACTTAAGAAGTGATTATTATATGACCACAAACTACTAGTAGAAATATGCTTCACAACAACCTTACTAGTCAAGCTTAAAGAATTATCTTTAAATCATCTCAATGAACTTATTACCTGTGAACTATGTTATGGAACTGTCAGTCCAGACAATTTGATGTTATACCGAGTTACTGCAGCAACGTTATTTCCTAACATAAAATTTCAAACAACTTGTTAGCTACAAGATATAAAAGCATATGAGATACACAAACACACAATCTACGTACTTTGAAAGGAGAAGGATATCAACTGTGCAGCACACCTCCAACTCTAAGAAAGCGCAAGTGACTAGACAGTTTATACAAATAAGACTTTAAATAAAATCATTGAACACCTTCATACTCTGTCATTTTGTAATGCCAAACACCCCCCCCCCCCCAGCGCACCATCTCTAGATACACAACCTGTATAAAACTAGCTGGGTTTTTTTTCTTCGAAAAGTTAGTCATCTCTCTTGCACTGTTACGTCTTTAGATCTCTAGAACCTATCAGCTAGGTGAATTATCCTAGCCTAGCTAGGATCATAAACTCAAGTGCATGACCCTACAAGTACACATGTTCTTAGCAGTAAAACAATATGGTACATACATACATGCATATTATCATTCATACACCTGATGGAAGTACCAAAAATTCATGGATACTTGTGCTATGAATCACAAACTGAGCCCATTTCTGAAGCATCTCTGTACTTTTGCTTAACTTGCTTTGGAAAAGTTCACCATTAGTAAGTCAGCATTTTTGCCTATTAGGACATGAAAGACATTATATTGCCAGAGGATTGGCAGGATTCTCATGTTGTTAATAATAGCAGCTCACATGCCATAGAATCCTAAATTTTACAGTACGGCCAAAAGGCCAATCTATTGGAGCACCCTACTGACCTTATACAAATGCCAACCAAGATAAATATCTTTTACGTACACCAAATAAAGAAGAACTAGATATGGAGAAAACCTGATGAGGTTGAGAGAGAAGCTTGTAGCATCTTCCACATTTCGATAAACAGATCTATCGTTTTTATTTGCCAGTAATGTTAGTGAGTCACCATGACAATGCTTCATCAAAATTGTTAGTTTGTTCCTACAATTATTGTTAAAGGAAATGATTCCACCAAATCAGCAGATTGATATTATCCTACAATGAGTTAGTTGTATATTTAGTTTGTGCTTAATTATAGGCTATAGATAAGGATCTAATGTACAGCAGTTGTGTATAGTTTGTAACCTTGTTCATAGCATAATCAAGAAAAATTACATTCTTCATCATATTGTATCGCTTTATGGTATCAAAGTAAAAGATCTGAGGCATAACGTGAAACAAACACACTACAACATCCATGGCTGGCGATGAAGACCAGAAGTTTGTGGAACATGGCAAGTCTTCGACTTCTTTGAAATCTCCAGAACCATGGGAAAATTCCAATCATCCATTATTTCTCCACCATTCGGATCAGCTTGGCGCAGTACTTGTGTCACAACCTTTGGTGGAAGACAATTACACAACATGGGTTCAATCCATGAGCATGAACAATCAAGAATAAGAAAGGATTCGTTGATGGATCCATTAAGAGGCCAACTGATAAGGTTAAAGAACAACAACAATGGGATCGCTGCAACACACTGGTCAAGACGTGGCTGCTGGGATCCATGTCAAAGGAAATCTCAAGCAACATTATTCACTAAAAGGACGCTAGAGGTATGTGGCTTGAATTGCAAGAACTGTTTTCTCATACCAATACTGTTCAATTGTTTCATATAGAGAATGTAATCCACAACTGTGAACAAGGTACCAGTTCCGTGACATCATTCTTCACCAAGCTCAAGAGCCTCTAAGATGAGAGATATGCACTCTGTGAGATCCCTCCTTGCAGATACGAGACAGCCAAAGAAATCAAGGCCTACATGGAAAACCAGAAGACAATGAAGTTTCTGATGCGACTCAATGACAACTATGCTATAGTCCGTTGCAAGTTAGTGGCAAGGGATGCACTCCCATGTGCAAATAAGGCGTATTTGATGGCACTACGCTATGAGAAGCAGGCAGAAGTATCGAAAGGGAAGGCTTTAGCCCTACCAGAAGCGGCTGTTTTGTTGTGAAGAAGGCAAGTTGTGATCTTGACTCTGGAGAAGGTGAAACCAGGTGTGAAAAGTGCCACAAAAACAATCATAGCACGAAGAACTGCAAAGCACATCTCAAGTGCACATTCTGTAATTGGAAGGGCCATACGTATGAATATTGTCTCAAAAGAAAGGCTGCTGCAGAGGGAGGACAAAGTCGTTCAAAGGGAAATCATGTGTCCTACGTGAGTGACAAAAAAGAGGCTGCATCCAATTTTCCTTTTTCCCAAGAGGAGTGTCAGTAGATCCTAGGCATATTGAGCAAGAATAAGGCCTCTATAGCTAATCAAGTTGGTAATGTTCAAAATTATGAAGAACTCTCAGGTCAAGTCTTCTCCTTCACTCAAAATGGCAAGGAGAATATTTGGATATTGGACAGTGGTGCTAGTGATCATATTGTTTGTAGTCCTTCCCTTCTCACTCATTTAAAACCAGTTACAAATCATTTTTTCAAACTGCCGGATGGTACTTCGGCTCAGGTCACACACATAGGAAAAGCTGTTTTCTCTCCCAACTTCATCCTTCATAATGTCTTGTGTGTTCCATTCTTTTACTTGAATTTGATCTCCATTAGCAAGTTGGCATTCGATTCCTTTTAAATCTTTCTCAGTCATTTTTGTGTCATACAGGACCTACGATCGGAGAAGATGATTGGGACGGGAACTGAGCGGGAGGGACTCTACTACCTCGACCAAATAAAGTAAGGAACACATAATTCTGTCAGTACTCACAGTTCCAGTCTTTGGCATCAATGCCTTGGACACCCTTCCAACAAAGTTTCCCTGTTATTTCCCTTTTCTGCAAATAAGTCTTGTGATGCAAGCAAGTGTGCAATTTGCCCTTTGGACAAACAAACCAAATTATCTTTTCCATTAAGCACAATTTCAAGTGAATCATCTTTTGATTTGATGCATGTAGATATTTGGGGTGGTTATCATGTGCCTACACTTTTTGGTGCTAAAAACTTTCTCATCATTGTGGATGACTATACTAGGAATACATGGGTCTATTTGATGAAACACAAGTCAGAATCACGAACCCTTCTAGCCACTTTTATTCACATGGTTGAGAATCAATTCAATACCAAAGTCAAAATTGTGCATAGTGATAATGGCCCCAAGTTCAAACTCGAAAGTTTTTATGCCACCAAGAGAATCATACATCAAACTAGTTGCGTCAACACACCACAACAAAATGGTGTTGTTGAACGCAAGCATAGGCATTTGCTCAATGTTGCACGAGCTCTACTCTTTCAAGCCAATCTTCCTAAACATTTTTGGGGGACGCCATTCTCACATCAACCTACCTTATCAATCGCACACCCACACACCTCCTACAAGGTAAAACACCATTCGAAAAATTGTTCCACAAGGCACCAAATTATTCTCATTTACGAGTTTTTGGTTGTTTGTGTTTTACATCCACCCATCCCACAAAGCCTACCAAATTTGATCCTCGTGCAACTCGATGTATTTTTCTTGGTTATCCTCATGGTCAGAAGGGATATCGGGTTTATGATCTCACATGCCACAAAATTTTTGTCTCTCGAGATGTTTCATTTTTTTTAGGACACCTTCCCATACCAATCTTCCACCCAACTTAAACCACAATCCGCTGCACCTACACCACAACCAGCAATTCAGCCCTTCCTTCAAGATCCGAATCATCATCTTCAACGAATCTAGTCAAAGCCTCAAGTACTATTCACTCTCTTTCAAATGTTTTATCATATAATCGTCCTTCAGAGAGTCATAAAGCCTTTACAACCAAACTCACACTTCAGAAAGAGCCAACTAGTTTTTTCACAGGCAGTACAAGATCCAAGTGGAGAGATGCAATGCACACTGAGATCAAAGCTCTCCAAGCCAACAGAACTTGGCGTTTGGTACCTTTACCATCAGATAAACACCCTATAAGCTGCAAATGGGTCTACAAAATCAAGCTCAATCCATATGGTACTGTCGAACGCTACAAAGCTCGACTTGTCGCAAAGGGATACAGTCAGATTGAAGGCATTGATTACCAAGAAACTTTTGCTCTAGTAGCTAAGCTGACCACAGTTCGAGTGCTTCTTAGTATTACAGCCCTAAAAGAATGGCATCTACACCAACTTGATGTGAATAACGCCTTTTTAAATGGAGATCTCTATGAGGAAGTCTACATGACAATTCCTCCTGGTTTCAGATGAAAGGGGGAGAATAGAGTCTGCAAGTTACACAAGTCCATTTACGGATTGAAAGAGGCTTCACGTCAGTGGTTCATTAAGTTTTCAACTACTCTTAAGTCCGCTGGATTCCACCAATCATGGTCAGATTATTCTTTGTTCGTCTGAAACCGCCCAGGTAGCTTCATTGCATTATTGGTCTATGTAGATGATGTGATATTGGCAGGGAACAACCTAAAGGACATTGTAGACACTAACCAAATCCTTTCGAGTCCATTCAAGTTGAAGGACATGGGCCAACTTAAATACTTTCTGGGACTAGAGGTTGCAAGATCGAATCAGGGAATAGCATTATGTCAAAGAAAATATCCGTTGGAAATCTTGGAAGATGCAGGGTTTCTTGGCGCCAAACCTTCACGCTTTCCTCTTGATCAAAATTTGTCACTTGCACAAACAAGTGGAAATCTGTTGAGTGATCCACCTCAGTATCGAAGACTTGTAGGGCAACTGATACCTTGATATACCTATCACAAGGCCGGATCTTGTTTATGCAATTCCCATATTGAGTCAATTCATGGACAAACCTAGACATCTACACTTTGAAGCTGCACACAAGGTTTTGAGGTACATCAAGCAAGCACCTGGTCAAGGTATCTTCTTACCTTCTACAGGATCATTGGAGTTAAGAGAGTTTTGTCACGCTGACTGGGCACGTTGCAAAGATACAAGAAGGTCTGTAAGTGGTTATTGCATTCTGCTTGGGCACGCACCCATTTCATGGAAAATGAAGAAACAAAGCATTGTGGCTCGTTCAAGTGTAGAGGCAGAGTACCGGTCCATGGCCACTACATGTTGTGAGGTAACTTGGTTAAGAAGTATATTGAAAGACTTGAAAGTGAATCACACACAACCGGTTACAATGTTTTTCAACAACCAAGTTGCCATACATATAGCTTCGAATCCTGTGTTTCATGAGCGTACGAAGCACATAGAGATTGACTGTCATTTGGTACGTGAAAAGGTTCAAAGAGGAATGGTTCTAACAGCCTATATTCGAACTACAGATCAACCAGCAGATTTGTTCACCAAGCCCTTGAGCTCAACACAATTTGAAGTATTACTTAGCAAGCTGGGAGTTATTAACATACACTCCAACTTGAGGGCGAGTGTTAAAGGAAAAGGTTCCACCAAATCAGCAGATTGATATTATCCTACAATTAGTTAGTTGTATAATAGTTTGTGCTTAATTATAGGCTATACATAAGGATCTAATGTACAGCAGTTGTGTATAAGTTTGTAACCTTGTTCGTAGCATAATCAAGAAAAATTACAGTCTTCATCATATTGTTTCTCTTTTATTAGCATCGGAGATTTATAAACAGGAGTGTCACCATTCAGTAATAGTGTAATACTACTACTTTCTTCCCAAATAAGACCTACAACCACATTCATAGAAGGGTAGAGAAACATATCAGACAAGGGGGAAGAAGGGACTAGACCCCTAGAGTGAACTAAGACTAGTATTATAAAACAATGGAAAAGAGACCTTCAAAATAAGGATCACAGTTGAGAAACAGGACAGAATTTAGGGAGGGAGAGAAAGAATTGGTGTGGGTGTACGTGCATGCGTGTATGAATTTAGTACAAATGCATCCAAAAAATTAGATCATTTAGAGTAAAGAAAAGTAGCTCGATCATCCCAATAAATTAAGCTTGAAACATATTAATATGGGACTACAATCACAACTGAAAGCTTGGCAACAAAAACAGTAGAAATCTAGGCAGGAACACGAGGAAAAATTCCAAATCTATTTACTCAATCTTCAACTTGGGAAGACTAACCATTTCGACTGAACAAGGCCATAATCCGATTCCAGACCAAATGCCTACTTGTCCCCACCAGACTAGTACAGTACATGACGTTGTACAAGTAGACATATTTTGGCCGTAGAATACTAGCAAACTTTGTTTGTTTTTGTGGATACTGGTACTATATCATAAACTAAGCCTACTGCATGCCATCGAACTTATTGTTTCTCAGTTGTAACTTTCTTGTTCTACTACTCAGAAGACTCGATATATGGTCGTGGACTGAATGAATAATAATAGAACATGAAATTCAGCAAGAGTAAAGCCAACCAAACTAGAGTAACACTTCGTTAATTATTTCATTACATTCTCCTCATATATATATTTCAATTTGACAGAGGTGTTACCACATTGGAAGCCTTTGAAAGCCGGAGGCCCTACGCGGCCACACCATTGGCACGCCCTCAGGCCGCTCGTGATTAACCCAAACAATACAACTTACTCATTTGGTGAGCCATTTTTTCGGCAAATGTCACTCAATCAAAAGTTAAACATCCAACCCTATCATCATTTTCTTTGGCTTGATAGTGAGACAATAAATTTGACCATTTATTGTTAATGAGATCAATAATGACCTTGAATTAAGTCTCGACAGCTTGCAACGCTATCTAGTCGGAACTCTAACATCCAACAAGTGTTTGATAACATTTGATACCGTAATCTTCATTTCTACACTAATCATACCCGGCCTGATGCACAAATTGTATGTGCAGTCAATGATAACCAAGAACTAAGCCTCAATCGCTCATGGTATCTGTTACCTATCGTGTTCTTGGCAACTCCAAAACATTTTACAGTCGATTCAAGTCTAAACTTCATCATTTTGCCACGATCTACATGCATGTGTCATAGTATGAACTCTCTATCTGAGAGCTAATTGTTTGGCATGCATGAACATAGTTGAATTTTTTATGAAACCGGTAATGAAAATGATCCCATAGCCAATTTGCAGATTTAGGTTACTATATTTAAATCGAGGGTATAGTTCCAACCATTTCAAGTTTATAACCAGAATCCTCTCGATCGAGTTTATTTGATTAAAAAGCATGGATACTAGCCAAAGAACTTCAAAGTGCCAAAGTAAATTAGAATGCATGTTTTCTATGCTTGGAAGTCATGCGTATCCATAGAGCATCTGAGAAATGAGTGAAGCTTCCGTCCATTACAGTACAGTTTTATGTACTTTATATATCTGGCAAAGATCTGGATCAATTTGTTTCCTCCATTTCAATGTGTTTTCCTTCCCTTGTCATCATGTTCCTTTGACAACAAGCCACGACATCTCTCTATGCAAACTTGTTAATTAAAATTAAACACAATAGTAGACTTATATATATATATATATATATAGTTAATTTGGTGTGACGAATTGAATGAATATTTGCAATATCAGTGTCATCTTGACCAAGACAGTATAACAATTTGTGATGACAGACTCTGGCTGCTAGTTGGACAAGAAATCACATCAGCATCTTATCTTTTAAGTTCAATACTACGAAAATATTCATGTCCCGCAATGCCTAGACAAGAACTTGAATTTTTATCTCTATAGCTCTAGAGTATTAGACTACTTGACTATCTGTACGGCCAAAAAAACATTCAAATCTCAATATCGCTTTCAAAATAAAAGTTAGTTTGACATATTGGTGATATATATAACTTGTTAATTAGTTTATCCTATGCTTCCATGTAAAGTAGAAGTGTGGACGAGTGGCGATCCTTTCCTTGCATCAAAAGCAAGCAATCATCCCGTAATTATGGCTTTAAAGTGAAAATGTTCAAGGTTAAAGTCTAAACACAACAGGATCTTTAAGGACTTTCATAGGTGGTACGTGTAAACTCAAACTCTCTTAAGCCAAAAAAGAAAGAAACAAAGAAAGCTATCTTTTGATCTAAACCAGGTCTGGTTTGAGTCTTTTCAGTCTTTCTTTTGGCTTTTTATTTCACCGTCCTGTTTGGTCCTTTTAGTTGGTATTAGTGGAGAGGGCGATGGTGGTATTAGTGGAGAGGGCGATGGGATGATTGATCGTTTGGTTCTTTGTTTCGTGGCTATGTGGTCTTGGTCTCAACAAATGGATTCGGTGGTTCCGGTGGCTTTTGCAGTGGAGGATCGTTTGGTGTGGTGTCGAGGCTGTAACAAAATCTATGTTCGATAACAAGGATTTAAAAAATGGTGGGATAGCCGCAACCTAGTCACGGTGTTTCTAGGCCTCATCAACGGGCTGGGCCGGGTCGGGCCTTACAATATTTTTAAATAATAACGTGTCAGACTAATGGATCAGGCCGACCAAATACACTGTTATAGCTAAATTTAAAGATATTGATTTTCCTTATTCTCCTGCAAATATGTCGATTGTAGTGTAGGGAAATAAGGGTCTCCCGCAAAGGATTAAGTTAAACTAAAAACTTTAACAAAAGCCACAAAACGTGACTGCAGTGCCTACTGAACAGCAGTCGAAAAACAAACTAAAAACCTAACCAAAACAACCCAGAAAAACACGAAAATTTACAAAGACATACTAGACACACAAGGCATTCAGCACACAAAATTTGGTGAATTTTGGAGTTTATTTACTATATTAAATAAATACGTCAAAACAGAGGACAGAAAGAAAATGAAACTGAGACAGGTTTGAGATTGGTTGATATCCTTCCTTTTGCTCTTATTTCTTTCCTTACTTTGGAAAACCTAATAAACATAAAAATAACTAAATTAACCAGAAAATAAGATAAACTAACAAAGTAAATATAAGAATTAACAACATTATTATCGCATAATTATGTTCCTATCACACTCCAAAGAGCAACCTCTATTAATTCAAAGAAACTGGGAAAACCTACCATTGGATGTGATTATTACAATAAATTATGAGTGTGGTTAAAAATTTAGTCAATTTCACCATAGTTTCGAACCCGATCGAATTGGTCAACCGTAGTCACTTGTATGTTTTCTTGGTTGACTGATGGCATGACTATTGCGAAACGTGATTATTTTTTTACATCACGTTTGTAAATATTTCATCGATGGATGTGCGTGGACATAAGATAAAATTTTTAATTTTAATTACAAAAACGTTGGCCTTTACCAATTTGCCTCATAAAGTTATATGACTTATACATTGCATTTAAATTGTTGAGGTCCATTCTAAAGCAACCATGCAGTGGAAGATGAATATGGAGAAACTAACCGCTCGATGGAGAGATTGTAATGTTTTATGGTGGTTGTAAAAAATCCAGCAAATTTAGTTCTCGTTTCGAATTCGATCAACTAGGTCAAACTTAGTTACTCTTATAATATTTATATATCATACACTCAAAAGAGCAACTTTTATAAATTCAAATAAAATGAAAAAAAATGACCGGTGGATGTGATTATTACAATAAATTATGAGTGTGGTAAAAAATTTAGCCAATTTCACCATATTTTCTAATCCGATCGAATTGGTCAACCGTTGTCACTTGTATGTCTTCTTGGTTGACCGATGACATGATGACCGCGAAACGTGCTTATTTTTTCACATCACGTATGTAAATACTCAGTCAATGGATGTGCGTGGACATAAGATAAAAATTTCAATTTTAATTACAAATACGTTGGCCTATACCAATTTTCCTCCTAAAGTTGTATAACTCGTACATTGCATTTAAATTGTTGAGGTTCATTCTAAAGCAACCATGAAGTGGAAAATGAATTCGGAGAAACCAACCGCTCAATGGAGAGATTGTAATGTTTTATGGTGATTGTAGAAAATCCAGCCAATTTGGTTCTCGTTTCGAATTTGATCAACTAGGTCAAACTTAGTTACTCTTATAAATCTATATTTATATATCATACACTCCAAAGAGCAACCTCCATAAATTCAAATAAAATGGAAAAACCGACCGGTGGATGTGATTATTATAATAAATTATGAGTGTGGTAAAAAATTTAGCCAATTTCACCATATTTTCGAATCCGATCGAATTGGTCAACCGTTGTCACTTGTATGTTTTCTTGGTTGACCATGACATGACGACCGCGAAACGTGCTTATTTTTTCACATCACGTATGTAAATATTCAGTCAATGGATGTGCGTGGACATAAGATAAAAATTTCAATTTTAATTACAAATACGTTGGCCTATACTAATTTTCCTCCTAAAGTTGTATAACTTGTACATTGCATTTAAATTGTTGAGGTTCATTCTAAAGCAACCATGAAGTGGAAAATGAATTCGGAGAAACCAACCGCTTGATGGAGAGATTGTAATGTTTTATGGTGGTTGTAGAAAATCCAGCCAATTTGGTTCTCGTTTTGAATTCGATCAACTAGGTCAAACTTAGTTACTCTTATAAACTTATATTTACATATCATAGATTCCAAAGGGGAACGTCTATCGATTCAAATAAAATGGAAAAACCGACCGTTTGATGAGATTATTATAATAAATTATGAGTGTGGTAAAAAATTTAGCTAATTTCACCATAATTTAGAATCCGATCGAATTGGTCAACCGTAGTCATGACATGTAGAATATATATGCACATATTCTATATAGAAGTATGAGAACTTTCAATTTCACCATAAGCCAAATTACAACAAATTCACACTCACACAAAGACACACACACACACACACACATATATATAACATATACATTAATACATACATATATATATATATATATAAACACACACACAAATATAAACATGTCTAAAAGTCCTGGATCTTCAATAATGATGATGTGGCACACTGAAGATTTCCAAATATATCTGCTGGGCTTTCTAGACATGAACTTGTAAAAGATGTTGCAAATTCCCGTCCAAGCTGAACTGCGTTCACTTAAATTTCCATAACTTCTTCTAGAAAAGTCGGAATTATAAACCTTAAAATTCCTCAGAAACTAGACACATGGAGCTTTCCGTGCATATAGGATACAACTCCTAATTCCATCTGAGAAGTTTCCAGTAATTCAGCGAAGTTAGGTTCCAGACGTGAACTTGTAAAAGATGTTGCAGATTCCCATCCAAGCTGAACTGTCTTCACTTAAATTTCCATAACTCCTTCTAACAAAGTCGGAATCACAAACCGTAAACTTCTTCATAAACTAGACACATAGGGCTTTCCGTGCATATAGGGTACAGCTCCTAATTCCATCCAAGCAGTTCCCAGTAATTCAGCGAAGTTAGGTATTCTGCACAACAGTTTTTGTGTTAGTTAGCTCAGCTTAGCTTCTTTTCTTCTTTCTTTGAAACACACCTACAAAGACACTAAACTAACGTAAATAAACCATAAATAAGGAGAACTAAACATGTATACCAAGAGAAAGAGCCAAAGAGGCATAGAAATATAAGAAAATATACGCACATCAACATATATATATATATATATATATATAATATAATAGTTTACGGGCTTTTACCGGCCAGGCCTAACAGGCTATTACTGGCCGGGCCTAGCGGGCTTTAGGACGGCTGGGCTGGATTTTTGCAGGCTTTTTGGTGGGCCTCCATCAGCCCACCGAGGAGGGCTTTTTGACCAGTCGGGCCGGTCTTTTGGCCCTGCGGGCCGGCGGGCCTCAATCGGCCCACTTGATTTGCAGGCTTTTTGATGAGGCCTAGGTGCTTCGATGGCTTCAACAATGGAGGTGTCAGGATTCTGATCCCTGTACTACCAGCGTCAATTAAGCTACCGACATCAATTCTAGTCATTTATAGCAAAGAAAATGAAATTCCAAGTCTAAAAACCAAAAGAACGAGTCCAAAGATATCAAGAATAAGCCTCTTAGGCGGAAGGTAAATTGGCAATAGTAGGCCAATAGTATTAGGGCCTTCAATTAAGTAATTTTTTGGTTTGTAAACAACTCCAACAACTTTCTCATATTTTGATTTTTCTCTATTTTAAGATAAAATAAGCCTCTTTTGCTCTAACAGATTTCTTATAACTATCCTCATTTTAGGAATAGTGAGGAAGGAGAAAACAAAATTTCCTAAATTTACAACAATCTCTAAAATTTTAAGGAACAATTATAGAGTTTTTAGAAATTGATGTAAAATAGGGAATTTGTTGTAGTTAGAGAAAAAATTTATGGAAATAAAAAATCTATTGGAGTTAAAAAAAAAAACATTATGGAAAGCTCTGACTTTTGCTTCCCTATAATACAAAAATTATAGAGAAGCTGTTGGAGTTGCTCTAAGGTTCCAAGTGTTCTTATCGTTTGTAGTGGCCATATTTGGAATTGCTAAGGATGGTTCTAGTTTGACTTCCAAATTTGATATTTGGACCTCTTCTTCATAAATCTTCTTCATCATGTGGGCTTTGTACCAGGTTGCATACTCAGTATGTCTTGTCTGCCCTAGTGAGGCGACAGATCATGAATTGTGTGCAACCTCCTAGTGGCAGGATGAAACGTCATGTCGGCAGATTTATTCCTAGTCGTCAGCATATTGGGAGAGCTACTTTATTGGTTTTATGGCATTGCTTTAACTTTCCAATATGCCACCATTATTGTAAAGCAAATGAAGTAGTCGATATGGCACTCTTTGCTACTTGGTGCTTGTTCGAATACATGATAACAGTGGAGACTCCTGTTATTATTCGGGAGGTCCCCTTGAGCTTTATTGTAATTTGGGGTTCAAGCCTTAAGTCCCCCGGTCTTCATCTGTTTCATCAATCAAGGCATGAGAACGGCCGCACCATCCCTTATTTCAAAAAAAAAAAAAAAAATCTCCAATTTATTTTTTTGAATTCTTAAAAATCTAAGTACACATTCTTATTTAGCAAAACACACTTAAAATAATTAAATCTGTATTTTCAACAATTTTTTTTTTCATCTCTATCAATTCAACAGACGTACTTTAATGAGACAAGGAATGATTCTCGCCGACATTCAAAGTTAAGTCAACCTCTATACGAATTCTAGAAATTCTTTATCTCATTAATTGTTCTTCCTGCCAATTTTGCTGCAATTTGAGCTAGGGCTGTCAATGGGTTGTGTCGGGTCAAGATATTTGTCGTGTCGCAAAAGACAAACCCAAACTTAACCCATTTAATAATCGTGTCAAAAATTTAAACTCAAACCCAACCTATTTATTAAACGGGTTACCCATTTCCAACCCACTTAACCCGTTTAATAAATAGGTCGTGTCATGTTAGACAAAATGACTCATTTAAAGGTGAATGCAACCAATTTAACTAAAAAAATGCATAAATTCATTATATTTGCTAAAAACTCCATAAGACGACGAATATAAATAATTATAAATAATTAAATCCAATAATTATAAAGAAAAATATTTCAAATTGTCTAATCCTATGATTAAATACTCCGGATGTCTAAAATTTCAAGAAAAAGTATAGCATATTCGGGTTATACGGGTTCACTTCGTGTTGGCGGGTTGACCCGTGGCCGACCCATTTATTAAATGGGTCATGGTGGGTTGATCCATTGACCAATGGTTGACCCGCTTTATTTCGTGCGGGTTTAGAGTTGTATTATCGGGTCGTGTCGAAATTGACACCCCTAATTTGAGCCCACCTGGTGATGAAATTCACGATCAAAACATAAAATTAATGATTTTTCCCCAAGTAGATGTTTTTTGCTTTTCTTTTTCTTTTTCTCTCTTTTTCTTTTTGTTTTGTGATGAGATTGAACACTTATTATGGTTTGGTCAACTACAAAAGCATCAAAGAAAGTTATTACTAGCCCCCAATGCAATGTTTGATTTTGTCAACTGAGGTCTTCATCTTTATACTATTTCATTGTTTTGCCCCCAGTCCTACACACCAAACAACATTTATATTGAATCTACAGTTTCTCAACTCTTGCCAAATAATAAGAAACTTGTGTTCATGAAGTGTAACCACAATACAGTCTACAAGTTTAATCTTCACTTTCCAACTCAAAAATTTTATAAACTTATAAAATTTGTCAATTTATAGGTGGCGTAGTCTCGACTTTTCTCACAAAAACCTAGGTGGCGTAGTCTTCTGTTAAAGCGTATGCCTGATCCGACAGCATGCCCTCGGGGTGTCATCATCAGACGGGCTAGAATGAGTAAGTCCAATCATGGTGAAGGCCGCGTGGTGGTTGCGTTGCTGTCCGATTCGCTTGCGTGTCAACGGTGGTTGGGCAAGCAGGGCAGGGATAGGGTTGTAGCTCTGGATATGAGAGCAGCGGCGTGAGTCCGAGATGGTGTCAGTCGGAGTGCAGGCATAGATCAGGTTAGATGTCCTGTGTAGGGAAAATCTGGCTTTAGGAGGTCGATTAACGGTCTGCTCTATCCTAGATCAGAGCATGGTCGGTCCGCTTTCACTGGGGGCACAGTAGATGGAGGGGGAGATGTCGCCGGTGATGGGGTAGCATAGGAGATGCAGGCAAGATGGCAGTGGCGTGGCTGCAACAGTCTTCTACGTGGGATGGGCTCGGTGATGATTAGGCCTGGGATTTGTCTCAGGGCCCATATTGTTTTTATCTTTTATTTATGTGTTGTTGTTATTTACTTTTAGTAAGACATGGCTATATGCCGATAATAAGTCCCTATCACTATTTGATAGGGCGACATGGGCTTGGTCTCGGTATGCACACTCAGTATGCCTTGACTGGCCTAGCGAGGTGGCAGGCTATTTGCTTGATCAAATGGACACAGTATCCTACTGGTAGAATGAAATTAAGTGTCGCCGGATTTATTTCCATGTGGCAACAGAATGGGAAAACTATGCTATTTGTAATGATACTTTTTCGTGACAGAGTTATCTTTCTGGTATGTCATTGTTATGTCAAAGCAAATAGAGTAGCCATTAATGCACTCTTTACTAATTGATGCTTGATAGAATACATAGATTTTGTGGAGAGTCTTGGTATTATTTCAGGATGTTCTCTTTATGCTTATTATAAACTGGGGTTTAGGCTCTACGTCCCCACCCCCCTATATTTCGCAATTTCATTAATCAAGGCTTGAAGACCTCACCAACCACCTTTCAAAAAAAAAGTTGGTCAATATTCTTAGTTTCAAATTTATTAATTAGGTATTCTTATATATCTAATTCATAGAATTTGGAAAAGTAACTTTTCAATTCACGACGGATTATATTGTTTCATTCGATCCTTCTTTCCAGTAGTACCACATATGATTGAATTATTAACTAACATGGTTCTAATATTCTTTTAATTTGTTATTTAGTTCCTTATTGTTATAAACTATTGAATTACTAATGGATTTTCTTTTTTAGTGCATGGAATTTGAAGATATGGGAAAAATTTAGTGCATGGATTTTCTTTTTTAGTGCATATAGTTATTCTTTTTAGTGATTGATGATTTTACCGTATATGCAACTGGCTCCAATCCTTCTCCACGCATAGTGCAAAAGCTACCTACTGAATCAATCCCATCACTGACAATAGAGCTGTGCTCGAGTAACGGCATGGATATCTCACGCTCATTTTTGCCTAAAAACTCCATCCAAGTTGTGCAAAACCATTATTTTGAAAAGCACTACATAATTGACCTGGGATTCTTCATAATTGGGTTCGGATTTCAATTAGGTTTCTTTGGATTTCTAGAGTTGGATTTCATAATTGGATTTCTAGAGTTGGATTTCAGAATTGACTTTGGATTCTTCATAATTGGATTTCTAGATTTCAATTGGGTTTCTTTGGATTACTGCATAAACAAGCTCACCTAAACTGTGAGCCACATTGTATGACGGCACTGTCAAGAGCCGAGAAGGAGCCCCTCTAGTGACTACTGGTGCTTATGTGGGAGGAGGACAATGATGGTGATGGTGCCACATGGTCTCTGACCTCTTGAACCTGTACTTCTAGTCGTCAACAGCGACAAACATGATAGAGAGGACATCGGAGGCCATTGCTAGGGTTTGGGTAGCAGAGTCAGTGAGCGAGGTTTAGAGAGAGAGAGAGAGAGAGAGAGAGAGAGAGAGAGAGAGGAAACCCGTTGACAAATGAAAAACTAATTCTGCCCTTCATTTCGTGTGTAATAGCATGCGAACTGACAGAGTCATTAACATTGTATACGTATATCGGGTCGGGCTTCATATTTGATGTACCAAAGTTTATGTTTTGGAACTTGCTGTACTAAAATTTGGAGTGGACCTTACTTCGGGTACTATTCATGAATTTTTCCCTTGAATATATCTATAGATTTCTAATTTATTTTGGCTCGACTCTTGGTTTTCTATGAGAATTTGTTTATTGTTTTTTTTTTATATATATAAATGAATGCAAAAGTTTTGCATATTGGAAAATGCATTATTGAAAATCTTACTTTTTATTTGCTTGGAAATGTACTAATTAAAGCCACAGACCTACCAACTCTGCTAGGGTTTACTCGTCGCTTTCCCACCCTCGACAAAATTCTTAAATCTATGGCTGCCGCCAAAAAACCTCTTTATTTCGTGTTGCACGACGATCACCAGCTATGGGGTGGCTGTTTCCTTGCCCTCAGATCGACCACAATGGCTGATCTAGTAACTTCTTGTTGCTTTGGTTGATGCATTGCTGTTCATCTCTGATAGGCTTCGTTCCAATCTAGAGACTAATTTCTTCATTGTTTTCAACATGACTCCTCCGTGGGGGTCGACATGGAGGATGGTGATGCTAAGTGGGCGGAATTTGATGTTTTGATGGTGGGGCCGTTTGGGTTTCCGGGTGCTAGTTGAGTGGCTTGTATTGGCAGTGGTTAACTCCTCTTCGGCGACTAGACGTTGGCTGTGGAAGGTGATAATGAGGGAGGTTGGTCTGGGTGGGTGGCTTGGGCCTCCAACTAGGCTTGTTTCTTTGAGCTACAGATTCTTATGGGCTGTGTTGCTTTATGCTGCTGGGCTTGGTGGTTCTCGGCCCATCAGCAAATTAGTTTTTTTTCTTTTAGATGAGCAATTTAAGGGTGGATCTTAATCCTCTACTCCTAGTACTTTTTAATTTTTTTAGGTTGCAAAGGATCTAGTATCTCTGTTGAACCATTTTCTTCTCCTTCAGAGTACTAGGTTTTTTGTTAGAATAAAAGTGCATGGACTTTCTAAAAGGTGGGTGTACGGGGGTAGTTGGAGCTTGTTCTTGTTTACTAGAATATGTTTTTGTACTATGCAAAATAACTCTTTTTGATGACCCCAGAGAAGGGGGGTTATTTTTATACTGCATGCTGAATTTCGATACAAGTTTGACATCTTCTACCTAAAAAAAAAAAATTGAAGCCTTGTCTTTTTTTTTTTGAATAAAAATTGATATCAATAGAATC
The DNA here is from genome assembly GCF_002994745.2 of Rosa chinensis. Classification (NCBI taxonomy): domain Eukaryota; kingdom Viridiplantae; phylum Streptophyta; class Magnoliopsida; order Rosales; family Rosaceae; genus Rosa; species Rosa chinensis. The sequence continues at coordinate 46,331,440 of NC_037092.1, forward strand.
AATAGCCAAAATAAGGCCAGAGTCTACAGACCCTCAAATAAGAAACCCGACAAGTAACAACTGGTACAACCTATCTAAGAAATTGCAAACCATTAAGTTCTAAGAAGCGCTCGCTTTATGCAAGCCTACACAAGAAAGGATTACCTCATCTTCAAAGGAAATGAAATCATTCAACTAGTCCCTACCTGCCAATCACGCAATTGTGGTACAAGCGAATAACTAGAAACGTCTTAGAAAACTTATAGAAGTTCCCCTAACTCACACAGGCTTGAAACCCAGAAAAATAATAGAGACTATGCCACAACTAGCTCCTTTCCTTTCAGATTAGAGCTTGCAGGAGCATCTGCACCATTCAGATTGGTCAACAGACTCTTCTTGGCAAACTTGCGCTTCCTTGCACCATCTACCTTCACAGCTTTTTTCTTTTCAGCAGTTCCAGGTGGGAGTTTATTTTTGCTCCCCACCGGACTCCCTCTCTTCTTCTTCCCCATGCCTTGATCATTCTGTGGCATTGCAACCAAACCCATATCTGCAGGTTCAAGGGTTTTTTTACCCACTGCCAAGCTCAATTTGAGTTTCTTTGGAGAGATGGTGAGCTCAGCCTCAACCCTAGATCGGCGCTTACCTGTCAAAGTCTCCAATCTCTCTAATGCTTACCTTACGACGTGGTTTCTGCACCAAGTAAGTAGGGTGACACAAAAGCTGCTCCAAAAACATAATGTTTAAATGTTTTCTAGTGGGATTGAGCAAATAGAGCAATGGTTACCACAATGGTTCCAATCAACCATGTCGATTTTGGGGTTTTGGGCCTCGCTGCTTGCTTCTTTTGTCTCTTGCATTTTGGGATTTCAACCTTTTTCTTCCCTTTCAATTTTTTAGTTTTACTTCTGTCAAAGCAAGTTCATCCGTTGGGTCACTAGGTCACCCACTATTCACTACTTTTTAGTGTTATTTTTACCCTCTGGGTTACGAGTACGGTGTATTTCGTGCCCTGAGTCACCCTAGATCACTTTCTGGGTCACCATGGTGACTTGCACAATGTATTTCGTGCCCTCGGTCACGAGCACAGTGCATTTAGTGACCCAGAGAATGAAAATATACACTAAAAAATAGTGAATAGTAGGTGACCCAACTGTTGAACTTGCTCTCAGAGTCGAGTTTGAGATTGGCTTTTGATTTTGTGCTCTCTTTATCTTTATTCGTCTTTTCATATGAATGACAAAGTTTACTAATAATTATAAAAAAAAAATAGAGGTCCAAATATCAAATTTGGAGGTCAAACTAAAACCACTTATTACTTGCCTATTGTCTCGGAAAAAAAAATAAAAGGTAGGATCTTGTATAATTTTGGTTCTTAATATGTTGTCCTCTTCCGATAGAAAGATAAAATATTTTAAATGTTCTTAGTATATGGTTGCTCTCCAAAAGTGTTCCTGAAGATAAATGAGTTGTTCACAAGTTGTGTGAACCGAATATAATAGAATTCAAGCTCGCTCAATTTTCTTGTCGAGGTTAATATTGAACTCAAGTTCATCTCATTGCTTTTATAAACATGAGCTAAACTCGAACTGTATCAAGCTTATTGTTGACTGTCATTGGAAGTTTTAATTTGTGTGTGTACATATACAGGCCCTTCTAGTGAGGAATCCCCGTTTTTTTTGCCATTTTAAGGGATCGGTTATTAGACCAAATTTTGCGATCACATATTGGGATCTCGACCGTTCTATTTTTAGGTCCCTATAAATAGATCATGTATGCAAATTTTCAGTCAAATGATGATCGTTAAGGTACCGAATTAGTTCAAATCAACGGATGAATCATATCTGTCCAACCTGAATTGTTTATGTTCATAATTGTAAATCACGATTATGAACACCTAAATGATCATCAATTTGACCGAAAATTTGCAAAAGATATCTACTTATGGAAATCTAAAATTTGAACGGTCAAAATACAAAAATGTGGTTAAAAGTGGATCCTACAAGGGATCCCTTAAAATTGCCAAAAAAAAATATCCCTTAGTGGAATGGCCCTCTACACACACACACATAATCAAGTTTGCACAGAGAAGAGAAGCCACTCTAGCAGTTGTGGCATCACATACAACTATAGCAACTTGACTATACTTATATGTCTAATAATATTCAATAAACTAATATTTAATTTGGAGGCCTAAGGCGACCATCTCACATTGTAACCTCTAAAGTTGACCATGTTTAAAAGGTCATCTACGATACATTAATGTATTGATACATCAAGTAGACTAGTTCAATACAGATGTAGATTAATTTAGAATCAAGTAAAGTTAGTCTACTTATGCATGGAGTCAGTCTATCTCCGTATTAAATCTAGCATATTTGATGTATTAGTAATGTATCATAGAATTTTCAATTTATTTTTTTTAAGGGAGAATTTTCAATGTTTTAAAATGGTACAGTTCACCAGCGACGACATCTAGGTAAAAGAAGGAACTCAATAGACATCGAAAGTCCAGAATGGAGCACCGTTGTGTAATTAACATGATAAATATAATAGAAAGATCCAGACGCCAGAGAGTATCAATTCCAATCAACCTAGATGGTCAAATATGAAGATCACCAAACTTGACTTACTTGAACACATGATGTTTTAACTAAAATATAAATCATATAAAGCCAAAGTGGACAGGAGGACAACCAAGGCTCAATCTTCGTATTTGAAAAACATGTTCATATGACTTCGTTCCTCCGTGATTCCTTGATACTGTTCATTTATTTTTTTTATATTTTTGAATCAATCTAAAGAAAAGAAAGATCGAGAGAAGCATCCCACACACCGACAGATTTTGTGGCCTCTAGTGAATGATCCGGCCACCTTCATAACAGTTCAAAATTGAAGACAATGTATCTATTATTAGTGGCAGAACAAAACAAAAAATCATAAATCATAGCTCAGTTTTTTTTCGTGTTATTTCACTCACTCACTTTCTAAAATTATCACTTTTATTATTTAGAAATTTTTTTTTTTTGCTAGTTTTCATCATTCAACATAAATCTCATTTTCCATTTTGGTTATTCTGCCTACAGTTCAAAATTGAAGACGATGTATCTATTATTAGTGGCAGAACAAAACAGTAAGTCATAAATCATCACTCAGCTTTTTTTTTTTCGTGTTATTTCACTCACTCACTTTCTAAAATTATCACTTTTATTATTTAGATTTTTTTTTTTTTTTTGCGAGTTTTGATCTTTAAATCTCATTTTCCATTTTGGTTATTCCGCCTATTTTTTTTCCTGTTAACGATCATCACTCGTGCACTATTCTTGATACGAATTTTATCCAAAACTCATAAAACAGATAAGAGTGTGAAAAAATATGAGTGCATTTGCGATTTTTCTTCTCATTTTCCATTTTGGTTATTCCGCTTTTTTTTTCCTTGTTAACAATCATCACTCGTGCACAGGGGCGGAACCACGTTGAAGGCTTTATGGGCTCAAGCCTAGACAACTTTTTGGGCTAAAAACCCTTAAGTATACATATATCTCTTAGCCCATACCAGCCCAAAGAAAGAAAAAAATATATAGGTTTGATTCATTCGCGTCCAGGCGTCATTGACTCATCGCGTGTATTCCCAGAAGGCCAGAATCCCAACTGATTCGCGTCATCGACTCATCCCAGCTCCTAGCCCAGTAGCCCACAACAGCTGACAGCCTCACGCGGTCACGCCCTCAGTCCCTCACTGCCTCACTGTCTCTAGTGTTTCGAACTTTCGATGGAGCCATGGAGGATTGGATGTTATCCCTAAATCGATTGAAACAACTCAAACAAGGTATGAAGCTCTAAACCTATCGATCTCCCCTGTTTTGAATTTGTGAAGCTCTAAATCCCAGATTTGAAATCCCAGAAATCCCAGATCTTTCTGAGTTGGGGTTTGCCGATTCTGTTTCTTACCATTGAGGGAGAGAGGGACTGAGGGAGATAGAGACAGAGAGACTGAGAGACTGAGAGAGAGAGAGAGAGAACCCGGTGGTTACTAGTTAGCTGAGGCGGTGAGGCCTGAGGAAGTGAGGATCTTGATTGAGTTGATTCTTGATCTGTTGAATGTTGATTACTTGGTCATGGTCTGAATGTCTGATGGTCGGTCACGGTCAGTCCACTGGGTTCCAAACCTCCAAAAAAAAAAAAATTTATTGTGCCCTTCTAATTAGCCTAGACAGGAATTTGATCCTGGTTCCGCCACTGCTCGTGCACTATTCTTGATACAAATTTTATCCAAAACTCACAAATCAGATGAGAGTGAAAAAATATGAGTGAGTTAACGAATATTATATTATAATTTTCACAAAAACAATAGAAGAAACGACCAAACTATAAAATTTTAAGTTGAATGGCTAAAATAATAGTAAATTGTCGTATGGTAAAAAGTTAAATGATGTTTTCTCAATGTAATATAGTATCGAAAATAGTAGTAGTACTAGTACAACCACAGCAAAAGCAGGGCTCAGTGGTTGGTTGGCCTACCGCTATTGAGTTAGGTGATTGCTTTGATGTGGTGCAAGTGCGACGATGTATCCATTTCATTTTAATAGCATTAGCAGCAGATTCCAGCTCATATCAGTTATCATAGAATGGTCTGTCTCCCTGTCTCTCTCTGGATCCATCATAATAATCAATTTCATAATCAATTTCAGACTTGAAATTAAATCAACGAGTACACCCAGACATGAACATGGTGTATTATATTGCTGCCTCTCCACGTTCCACCTCCCAACAACATAGCCATACAGATTATTCCTTGAATGAATGAAAGCAAAAAAAATGAATGCTTATTTCTTCCGCATTGCATTTTCATACGAGAGAATTATACGCAACTCATACGAAAATTCCGCCATGTTCCAAAACCAAGTCACAGTTATATCGTAAGAAAAATCCATATTCCAGAACATGGAAAAAAAAATTGAAATTCTAGAAGATTTGACATCATTAGTTCATTACAAGTTACCCACCACCTAACTATTTATCCCCAGTTACTAAATACACAAAAAATGTTTTTCCTCATAAGCATTTTCTCTGTCTGTACTGTGTATATTGATAATAAGTAATAACTAATAACTTTCAATTTTTCTTGCTAGGAAAAAAGGGTGACGATAAAAGGGAAATGAGAAAAGGATAGGAATTGAGGCATTGGATCCGGTTTCTTTACTAGAACAGAGTCAAAAAGACTCTGCCCCTGATCACTGTGACCTTTTTTTATTCTTGTCAAAATGGTACAAGATTTGATCAAGATTCCCATTTCATATATGTATGTACAAATTACACGCATCAAAAAAGACAAAGGACCTTCTGCTAGCTAACACCGTTACACTATGTCCTTCCCCTTCTTCTGCTTGCTTTGCTTGCTGGTTTTGGTGTATTACTACTCCAGTACTCCACTACCTTACACCACAAAATACAAACTTGGCAGTAAAAAAGAACAAGTACCTTGCTTTGTTTCTCTTCTCTACTTTTGCACCGCACTCAATTTCTTGCTCAAGTCTCTCTCTCACACTCTGTATTTGATGATAAACATTATCTTCTTGTTCTTGCTTCTTGTCCGAGACAGAGACTCTCTCAGTTGGAACCTTCCTATGGGTTTTGTGGTTTGTGGGCAAATCTTCTTGCGCCTCTCCAAAACCACCATCCCAATCAGTTTCTCCAACCCCAAAAATTAATTTATCTTCACTGGCCTTTTTTTACCTGCAGAACATACACAAATCCCACTTGTTAACGCATCCGAGTTACCTCTATATTTAAAATTCACAAAAACTTGAGCAAAATCCCATGTTAGCCAGCTCAAAGGATAGGGAGAGGACATTGAGAAAAGGACAAATTAAGGATCCAATCATTAAAAAAATAAAAGCTTTTCAAGAGTGGCATCCCAGTTGTAACAACTAGCAAGCAAGAAGGTTCTTTCAGTCTTTGAAGCTATCCACCTATATCCCACCTCCCAGTTATATGTTTTGGTTACTAATAACATCATTGATCATTTCAACTGTGATTTTATAAATGATCAACACGAATAAGCACTCCCCTAACCCATCCTAGTTCTTTCATTGACATCAGAAATGTATAATGCGCATAATTTTATTCACATTCAACCTAACAACATAGCATCAACATGTTTGTTTAGGTCAGCATTCTCCTAACTAACAATCCTTCTTTTTCGAATTCCTTCATTCCTTCAAAACCACCCAGTCTATTAGCCTAACCACCGAGTCAACTCAGAACTCGATACACATTCCCCAATAGAGAAAACATTGAGCAAATGAAAATGGAAAATAAAAGAAAACTAACTTACCAGGGTAAATGGGAAGAACCTCAGTCCCGGAAAATGACCTTCTCGGATAAACCCAACAAGGGTTTCAAGCAATCCGGCGAGAATTTCCTCGCAAACAAGTAAGACTCGGAAAAATTGGACTGCCGCAGTTGATAAATAAGCTGTGCCGACACTTCACCGGGTCGGTAAGTGTACGGGTGCCCATTTACCGTACCCGTCCAATTAACCCGGGTCAGAGTATAATGGGTACACCCATCCGGATCCGCCATCGACAACAGCGTCGGAAAGTAATGCTCCTCCGGGTAACACTCGTCCTCCCGATAACACGGCAATTTGAATTTCTGCCACAGCTGCTGATCCTTCAGAACCACCAATGCGTGACGGCGCGTGAGTAAGAAGAACTGCGACCCGACCCGGAACTGGTCGAAAGGGACCTCCGGCATCATGGCGTACCTTCCCCTGGCGGCGTACCGCTTCCAGAGACTGGTCGATTTGGAGAGGATTTCGATGAAGCTCTTGTACCTGACCTTCAGTCCCATCCGAGTCAACTCGGCGTCGGACTCGGTGGCGGGGCGGGACTTGTCAAAAGTGGCGGAGGCGAAGAGGGAGTGGTAGACGTAGGGGAAGGAATGGAGAGGGACGCAGTACTGGGAGAGAACGGCGAAGAAGATATTGGCCGGATCGTCGAGCGCGGCGGTGGCGAGCAATCGGCGGGTGGCGGAGATCAGGGTCGGGGAGGCACGGTAAGTCCGCTTAGAGGCGATGAAACGGTCGCGGAAAACCCCGGGAGGGATGGTGACGTTGACGGAGGGATCGGCGTGGACGTAAATATTGTAGAGATTGGGGGCAGTTTTGGAAAAGAAGCGTTGCCAGAGGGGGGCGAAGTGGAGGTCGGAGTTGGTGAGGAAGAGGAAGGCGATTTTGGGCTTGGTTTTGGAACCGAGGGAGAGGTGGGTGAATGCGGATTTGGATCGGACGGCGCGGGAGAAGAGGGCCTGGTCGTCGATTTCATCGGCGGCGGGGATTGGGATTTGGTTGTTGGGGGGGAGGAAATGGGGGGCGAGGAGGAAGAGGAGAGGGATGGAGAGGAGGAGGGCGAAGGAGAGTACGAATGGGGTGGAGAACATTGGAGACGAAGAAGAAGAGGAAGAGGAAGAGGAAGAGAAAGAAGAAGATCGAGGGCATAAAGAGTTACTGCTGCTACTGCTGAGACTGGTTAACTGGATGTGGTGGAGCCTCGAGGCATCCCTTTCTCTTTGAGGGTCTGGAATTGTGGAAGACTTGAGCAACTCTCTCCCTATTGTGTGGGTGGGGGGGTTTTGGGTTGGGGGCTGAAGAAGAAGAAGAAGAAGAAGAAGAAGAAGAAGAAGGAGAGTGGTGGGTGGTGGTGGTGGAATGGCAGAGATTCTAGGAAATGGGAATGAAACTGAAAGGGTGTGTTGCGTGGATGAGGCTAGCAGCTGGGCCTTCCCTATATCTAATTATCTATCTTCACTTCGCTGTTGGACGCTGCACGGATGCGATCCCTTATTAGCGTTTTAATTCATTAATTCTTTTTGAAGAAATACCACGCAACAAACTTTCATTTTCCTTTTTCTCTTCAAAAGCTATTATTATTTGTATGTTTTTTTAACCAAAAAATAAATAAATAAACAATATTGTTATCTGTATATATTGTATGCGAAATGCAAATTGCATTGGAATTTGGAAATGTGGATTTGGGTTTAATGGAAAAAATTGTATTTGTAAAGGTCTCATAAATTCGGGATAATGATTTCTGATATCGTGACGGTTTTATTATGATCAATTAATTAATTTTGATTTTTTCTAGTGAGTAAGTCGGGACAATGACTTTTAATTTCCAATTCTCTATTGTCTCACCAGGAATAGACAAAGATAACCTATTCCAACATGCAGCAAATGTATTTTTCTCAATGACTTGTCTAATGAAGATGCTCTAGCTCAACCAAATCTTGCTCTAATGACCACAATTGTTCTTATTTTTCATCCCACCTGGTTGGCCCCCTCAAGATGGATATCTCGACGATAGTTGCTTTGGGGCGGGGTTGGAATTTTTTCGTAAGGGTGGTTAGAGTGCTACATAAAATAAATATCTTTTTTTTGTAACAATAATTATACAAAATGTACAAAACTTCAAATAAACAAATAGTGTATACAAGGTTTTTTTTTTTTTTTTTTTTTTTTGAAGAAGAAGAAGAAGATGAGGAAATTTTATTAAAGCATACGATTAGAACTGTACAAAAAATAACGTGGCACCGCCCTAAATAGAGGTAGGCTTGGCGGTGGCCCCAACTAGGAAGTATAGGAGGCCCATGGGTTCGAATGATAGTTTGGTACAACCAGATCCTTTGATCATCGACACTCAAAATCCGGAATGATTTGGCTAAGTGCATAAGGACATAAATAATTGAATTTTTGGACGAGAATGAAGTTGATTAAGGAAAGTTTGAATTCATAAGACTTGCACAATTGAATGTCTTCCGCATCCACCCATCTCAACGAGGATTCAACATTTTGATCTACGCCTTCTACAGTCATATTGGAATAAAAAAAAATTGGAATATGAAAGCTATAGGAGGAGGAAGAAAAACATTGTATAACTATGAAAGATAAGGGTAAAGTCTAAGGTGTGTTGGAATGGCGGCGGCGGACTAGGTGAAAGCAGCCTTGGCTGGTCTTAGGCATATGGGTGGTCTCGGCCTCCCTTATTTCTTCATTCTCTCTCTTCCGATGGTGGGTTTAGGGTGGCGACGAAGGATTTTCTAGTTTTGACTCCCCGAGACGGCAATCTCTCTTCCTGCTTTTTGGGTGGTTTAGAGTTGGCTAGATTGGGGTCTACTCTTGAGGTTATCGTCTGTGGCGGTGAAGCGTGATAAGTCACAACCTTTATGTAGTAATACACTACTAGAATTATGCCATCAGACATCACCACTATTAAATCGGTCGGAATTGCACGCGATGTAAAAAATACATCCTGACATCGGTTTATGAAATATCGATTTCTATTGTGATTATAAACATCAGTTATCAAATTAACTGATGTCTAAACTGTCGTTCAAAATTGTTTTCAAAAATGCGGAGGGACTAAGTTAAAAAATTTAGAAACGCGGGGGACTAATCTTTCATTCCCTCCAACACTTGCCTTTTTTCACTTGTCTGAGACTTTCAAACCTAACTCTCACTTGACTACGATTGACACCGGCACCTCCTTCGACGCCTCGAGCTTATTCTCCGATCTGAGCCGCCTTGAGCTCGTTCTCCGACCCGAGCTCGTTCTCCGGGTTCAGCTCTTTCTCTCTCGCTCTTCCTTAAAACCCTAGAGCTCTCCTCCTTCTCTCTTTCTGCGGCTACTGTCTCTCCTTCATTAACCTGGCCTCCTCTGTCCCCTCACTGGCGTCATCGCCTCTGACGGTGCTTCTCGTCCAACGCCACCACTTTTTTGCTTCGAGATCTGAAACCAACCGGCCTCCAAGGAGTCTATCCTCCTCGATTGGTGAGACTTCGAGCACCAAATGCTGGTGATAGATAAGAGTTTGAGTAAGAGGAGAAGAGAGAGGAAAGAAAGTGAAAGAATGGCGAGCAGGTACTGGGTGGTGTCTCTGCCTGTCCAAAACTCAACGTCGTATTTATGGAACCACCTCCAGGATCAAATCTCCAAGCATTCCTTCGACACTCCCCTCTACAGAGTAACTAGTTTCCAAGATCTGACTACCCATTCCCTCCCCTTTCTTGTTTGTTTTGTTAAATATTGTTTCATTATTCTTGCAGTTCAATATTCCCAATCTCTTCTCTCCCTCAGCGACGATCTCTTAAAGGTATTCCTCCTCATCCTCCCAATTGCAGCCTCTCTATGTTCAATTTTGTTCTTTAGTGTGTTATAATGTTGTTGTTGTGATACATATTATATTATTATTGAATGCGAATTGAATTTTCCGGATGTAATTGCTCTGGCAATTTCAATGCTATTTTGTTATTCGATCTGTTCATTGACATTGCAATTCCGCAATTTGCAGTCCAACAACTTTGTAGAGGCTGTTTCTCACAAGATCAAGTGTCAGATCAAGGAGCTAGAGAGGGTTTCAGGAGTCAAGAGCAGTTCTGTCACGGTGGATGGAGTTCCAATGGATTCATACCTCACTAGGTATTCATCACATCACTTATCATTAGCTTTTCCATAATGTGTGTGTGTTTGTTTACCCACTGAATTTTGAGTTTCTCTCAAGCTAGGTTTGTCTAGGATGAATCCTAGTTCCCCACAATGTCTCCTTTGAAGGAGGTTATCGATAAAATTCATGGTCAAGTTGCAAAGATTGAGAATGATCTCAAGGTAATGCTTTTTACCAATTTTCATTTGCATTCGGGTTTGGGTCATTTTGGTCATCCTCTTTGTTGTGACTTGTGAGGAGCTTAGCTATTGTTGTTGTTGTTGTTGTTGTTATGAAAAGAGCAAATAATAGCATACAGGACTAAATGAGTATGGAAAGGGAGTTGCATACACCCAAAGCTTCCAAAGGTAGTTGCATTGCTAGAATCTTGCTTTCATTTGTATCTGAATGCTTTTTCTCTAATCTATTTTTTTGTCATTGATGGTTTGGAGTATGGAAAGGGACTATTATTCATATCTTGGCAACTATGACATTATCCTTTGTGCGACAGAGGTATCTCCTATGAAAGCAAGATCCTATCAATTTGGTAGTAGATTCTCAAATAAGTTTGATCTAGCTACAACTTATAATAGTTGTCTGTAGATTCTAACAGGATATTGTCAGTTTGTTAGTAGTTTAGTTGCCTTTGCTTATTTTTTTTCTTTAATACTGATTTTTGGGTTGTAATGAATGGAGTTACTAGCACATGTTGACATTACTCTGCATGGTAGGGTACTCGTGACTTTGCAAAAGAACAAATGACAATGAGAAAGAAGGCATTTTCGATAATAGAAGATGTTTTTGAGAGGCATGGTGCCACAGCCCTGGATACTCCAGTTTTTGAATTGAGAGACACTCTCATAGGCAAATATGGGGAAGACTCAAAATTGATTTATGATCTTGTTGACCAGGTAATTATCTCTATCTCACATTTTCTCAATTCAATCGAAGACTTGAAGTCCTGCCAAGTTTTGCTTGTCGTGCTTCATGTAAATGCAATGTGAAGTGGCATGGAAACATAACATTCTAGACACTGTTTCTGTATTTAGCCATGTTGTTTGCACATCTGATGTGTGTTAATGCTCAAAGTCCGGCGGTAGCCGATCTTTCGTTTAACGCGGGTCCGGTGGGCGGACCGCTACTCTGAGGATTTGATGGCCTCCGCTAGCTGTCACACGAGACAGGGCGTCAGAGGGAGACCGCGTTGGGTGGTCTTCACTTCTCTGATGCCTAAGTCAGTCAATGCATATAGGTAGCATAACAATAAATGAGTAGTAATTGCGTAATTAATGAGGAGAGAGGAGAGAACCTTTTATAGGTGAGGAGAAGGTTGATCTTATTCTTGTTTTCGATGTGGGACTGATGTGCTTCGATACCCAGCGTCTGGAGCTTCTGATGTTACCTTGGCGCGGTGCGTGGCGATGCGTCAGCTGTGATTTGGGGGCGATCCCGGGCTCGGGCGGTAGCCCGCCTGGCTGTGTCTCGACAGGTTACCCCCATGGTGAGAGTCGGTACCTCTGGCGGTACAATGAGCGTCGCTGATTATAGCTAATTATGCTTGCAAACGTACATGCAGGTACAAGTCCCCCAAGTCCCCAGTTAAGGAGGGCAATCTTGGTTGGGGAGTTGATCGGCGGTGTGAAGCGTTATCTCCGCTTTAGACTTGCAAAAAAGCATAATTAGCGTCAGTGCGTTGTCAACCATGGATTTACTGAGCGAACGCTTTATACCCTTTCGGGTGGGCCCCTGCTAGGCCCGCCAGGGAGTCCCCCACTCCCTAGCCAAGACGGACCTCCGGATGGTCGGCAAATTGTTTGTTGAGGGGAAGCTGCGCGGAGCAGAGGGTGTTGGGTAGCGAGCCCAATCTTTGTACCTAAGTGACGGCGGTCAACGTACCTGATCAGGGTCGTCGTAGACTGTTGACAAGTCCCCGTGTCTCGTAGGGACGATCTGACCGTAACGCCGCGCGGCGGTCGTTGTCAGAGTGAGGCGTAGCCTCTGGATTCGCCGCTGGCAGATACCCCCCGCTGGTTGTAGCAGGAAACAGCCTCGCGTAGACGTGTTTGGCAGTAGTTATTTGAGCGGAGTTGCGCTCAGCAAAGCACGGGGTTTACAAGACGGAGGGAGCTCTGCCGGTTGCAAGTTGATGAGTGGCAGTTCCGCTAACGGGGATTCGCTCAGCGGAGACTTCGACAGTCATAGGGTGTTAAGGGAGAACTCCCGCTGGCAGGGTTTAGCTCAGCGGACCCCAATAGTCGGAAAGTGACGAGAAGCTCTCCTAGCGGGTCGCTGAGCGGACTTCGACACTTGGAAAGTGACAAGTGAGAAGTTCCGCTAGCGGGGTTTCGCTCAGCGGACTTGGACACTTGGAAAGTGAAAAGTGAGAAGTTCCGCTAGCGGGGTTTCGCTCAGCGGACTTCGATACTTGGAAAGTGACAAGCGAGAAGTTCCGCTAGCAGGGTTTCGCTGAGCGGACTTCGATAATTGGAAAGTGACAAGTGAGAAGTTCCGCTAGCGGGGTTTCGCTCAGCGGACTTCGATACTTGGAAAGTGACTAGTGAGAAGTTCCGCTAGCGGGGTTTCGCTCAGCGGACTTCGATACTTGGAAAGTGACAAGTGAGAAGTTCCGCTAGCGGGGTTTCGCTCAGCGGATACTGCCGACGATTGGCGCCTTCTTCCCAAAAGTGGTGGCTTTCATTAGACGCTTCGTCTGATGGCGGTTGACACGTGGCGAACCCCTAGAGGGTTAGCGTGCAGAAGCGTGTCTCCTCCGCCTAGCCGTCTCCTCGCCATTAATGCTAAGTAATGATGGATTTTGTAACTGAGGCGACGCCTCGGTTAATCCGGAGAGTAATTGGAGTCGTGGGACCCATGTACGGCTGACATTTGATGTCGTTTTTCAGTGGATGGCCTAGAACTGTCTGACGTTGACATAAAAGGGGGGAGAAGTTAGCATATTTGACACTTTGCTCTAAACTTTGAATTGCACTCGTCGTCTTCAAGCTCCCTGCGTCTGAGATCGGAGAAGAAGGCTGAGGCGATACTGCCGAGTTATCGTACGTGGAAAAACCGACGATCTCCGGCCCCGAAGACAAGTGCTCACACTCCTACCTGAGACTCCATCATTGAGGTTGGTATTCTGACTTACATCCCTGTTTCATTGGATGTCTGCCATGGCGAGTTTTTGGGTTTTGGGAATTTCTGTGTGATATGTTCTTCGTTGACGTGCTGTGAGGGTGTGAGAGTGGGTTTGGGGATGGGTTGCTGTGTTTGACAAAGTTGGGGATTTTAGGGATTTTCTAGATGGTCGAATCTGGGTTTGAGTGTGTTTGTTCTTGTTTTAGGATTTTTTGGGTTAAGTGTTCTTGATGTTCTTGGACACTGACTGATATAGGGATTGGTTAGATCTTGTGTGAGCTAACTGATTTGGGTTTTAGGGTTTTGGGATGGCCGACGTCATAGAGATTTCAAGCAGTGAGGATTCCGGATCTGAAGTGTCGTTCAGCGCGGCGGATAAAATATTTATTGACTCGTTGCGTCCGTCTGCCCGTGCAGGAACCTCACTGCCAGAACCACTAGAGGTCGAGCCGCTACAAACCATACCTTGGGAGGTAGCCATGGGTCATGATCCGCGTCCAGAAAGTTCTAGGGCCGGGGAGGCTGCCACTGCTCAAAATTTGCGCGATGAGCGGTTAGCAAGCAATAGTGCCGCCAGCGGCTCTGCTGACGGGGGAGATGTAGTGGGGGAGGATGCCGAGTTGGCGTGGGTCCTCCAGGACGGCACCCCCATCGACGAGGCGGGAGGCAAGATGACCGTTGCTGCCGTCAACCGGCTGAAGCGGTTGTTTCGGTTGCCCGACGTGGTGAAGTTATGCCCGCCAACAGTGGAGGAGAAGGCCTCGATTCTTCCAGCGGGGTTTGCCGCGATGCACGAGGCGATATTCCGCCAGGGAGTGACATTCCCGCTGGTGCCCAATCTTCAGATCTTGGTGTGCGAGTTTGGCATTGCCTTTGGGCAAGTCTGCCCCAACATGTAGCGGTTGATGCTGGCGCTGAACTCGTTGTGGTGGCTCCGGTTGCGAAGGACCGACCGTGGCGGAGGTACTACACTTCTACGAACTGGTGTACGTGAAGCGCCAGGGTTACAGAGGGCAAGTAAACCTCAGTCGTCGCCAAGGAGCGCCCAAGCTGATCGAGAACCTGAGGGATTCAATGTCGTACTGGCGGGGGACCTTCTGTGTTGCCACAACGGGGTGGGAATACCAGGTGGGGTCCAACGAGGGGGAGCCGACGTTTAGGATTAAGTCGGAGTTTCAGCCTATCCGAGGTTGTTTGTGAGTTTCCGCCGAACATGTCTGGAGGGTTTTTTTTTTTTTTTTTTTTTTTTTCCAGCCTTGTACTCTGTACTGATAGTGACCTTTTTTGTGCAGCGGGGTTGCGGTATAACCTGACTCGCGAAGAAGAGTGCCGCGTGGCGCGTATCAGAGGTTGCTGGCTGAATCGCAACTTGCTGGATTTTCGTCTTCTTACAGGCTGGGAGTTGTTGGTCGATCAACAACTGACTCGTGCCGTTGGTAAGCACTCTCCGCCATGCCGCACTTTTAAAGAGATTGTTCCATGCTAATGGTTTTGTTGTTTTTTTTGTAGAAACTTCACCGGGGAACAAAGCGAGCCGTGACGCCTTTGCGAAAGCCATGGACCGTGCTGAGATCGACAACTTCTTGGAGGCCATGTACGCTTCCGGGCTGGTGGCGCAGAAGACGGTGGTGGACCCAGAGACGCTGGCGCTGAGCCCGTCAGAGGTTCCCGTGGTGTTGTCCATGCCGCACCATTCTCATCTTGGCGGTGACGGGCTGCCTGCTGTTCAGGCGGGGACCGGCGCGGTGAGCGAGGCGACGCCGCTGAAAGAGAGAGCGCCGGCCACACGGCTCGGGGTGCCGAAGAAAACAGTGCGCCCAGCGGAGGGTGTCACTATAGCGGGGTTGGAGCCGCCGACGAGGGGTTAGAGGCCTGCCGTCGCTGGAAGTACGCGGGTGCTTCAGCGAAAACGTCGTTAACCCAACTCCAGCGAGGAAGAGGAGGATGCCGTGGAGATTACCGGGGCCCGCGAGCAACCGAAGAAGGCAAGGCAGGCTCCGCCCGAGGCTTTCGTGGATGTGGCGAAAGCGGCGGGCATGAGCGACCTGGACTCATTTGCCGCTTACGCCGAGTTCCTTAATGACGGTGAACGGGAGTTCCTATATCACCTCTGCGAGCGGCTGGGGTTCGGCGGCTTGGAGGGGATTGTACGGTCGACGGTCGTCAACCAATTGCCCTTCAGCACGGCATTCGGGCACATCTCTGTGGGGCTGCATGAGATGTTCCTGGCGGCGGCAAAACAGCCCCTGGTTGAGCGGGAGCTCAGGGAGGAGGTGGCGGGCCTGCAGAGGGATTTGGGGGAGGCCCAGGAAAGGTTGGCTGATGTTGAGCGACGCTTAACAAAGGCTAACTGTGATGCAGCAGACGCTCGTGGCAAGCTGGCTGTTGCCATTGAGCGGGACCTGGAACGTAACGAACAATTTGCCAAATTGGGGCAAGATATGTCCCTGCTGCAAGACCGGGTGGCCGCCAAAGATAAGAAGGTTAAGATCCTTCAGCGGGAGTCAGCCGCGAGGCAAGCTGAGGTTAAACGGCTGGAGGGTGAAGTCGCTCGGCTGGGAGCTTAGGGAAGCCGCGCTGCGGCCGCCGCTGTGGAGTCATACAAGCAATCGGCGGAATACAAGAAGGCGCTGACAGAAGCGGCGAAGGCCGGTGCCCTAGCCAACGTGGAAATGCTGCAGCAGAAGGGCGCCATCGACTGGGCGAAGGCGTCGATGTCGGTCCTGCCGCCGGCGAAGGAAGCTCCGCCGACAACGAGTATAGCCCCGGCTACCGCCCCTGGTCAGGTTGAAGGTGCCTGCTCGGGTAGTGGGGAGAGTGGCGGACTTCCGAAGAGGGACTCCCAGCGGACTCCCACCCAGTCTGAGGTGTCTCGTGCTGGGTTCTTGGTGGCCCACACCTGGGCGGATGGCACAATAGAGACCCCCAGTCCCACAGCCCGAGGGTCCGACCAAACGAGCCGTTCACATCCGCCGCCGGCCGCAGGTGGAGATGCCGAAGGTAGCGGAGCCAACCCCGCCAACCCTGCCAACCCCTGAAATAGGAGTAGAAAATTTTTTGTAGCTGCTGAGGCGTAAACATTTTGATGTAATTGACTATTTTGGGATATATGAAATTTCGGAACCTAAGCTCCTATACTTTGTTCTTTTTTTGTGTTTGTGATGATGTGTGTACCGCTAGAGGTTTTGACAGTTTTGCTTTTGCCAGCGAATGAAACATTAAAGGAATTAAAATTGGTCCAAGTGAACAATGTAGCGGACGTGGTCCGCTGACTGGCGTTGCCAGTTGCCCTTAGTGCTAGTCTTGGTAACACAATGGTTTGAATAATTCCTCGTTTCATTGATAGCTGTCTGAACAGCATTTACAAAAGATGGGTCGTACCCGTTGGGTAGCTTCCTTTAGCTAAATATTGAACAAAAATTTAGCTAAGTCAAGATGCTCTTGGGTAAAGGCATATGACTATTTGTAGTAATACCGAAGGTGTTTGGTATTCCAAGGGTGGGTCGTTGTGCCGCCATCCTTGTCCATTAAGTAGACGGTGCCTGGGCTAACGACTTCTACAATATTGTATGGACCTTCCCAAGTTGGGCGGAGTTTTATTGGTAGTGGTATGACTTCCTTCATTACCCAGTCCCCCAGTTGGAGGTTGCGGGCTTTGACCCTGGCGTTGTAGAAACGCGATACCCATTGCTTGTTTTGGAGATTGTGCAAATGGGCTGTGTCTCGTTTTTCCTCTAGGAGATCCCTGTCGAGGTTGACGCCGTCGCTGTTGGTCTCGGGGCGGTAGCCTTCGACCCTAGCGGTTGGTTGGGTTACCTCGATAGGCAGGACAGCCTCGGTTCCGAACATCATACAAAAGGGAGTTTCACCTGTGGAGGAAGTTGGGGTTGTTCTGATGGCCCATAGAACTTCTGGGAGCTTCTTCACCCACACACCCTTGGCCTTATCGAGCTTCTTCTGTAATAGCTTCTTGATTATCTTGTTGGCCGCTTCGACCTGGCCGTTGGTTTGGGGGTGAGCGACTGATGCAAAACGCATCTTGGTGCCCAGGTTGGCTGTGAAAGAGATGAGTTCCTTGTTATTGAACTGTGTGCCGTTGTCTGTGATGATTGTATGCAGGACACCGTAGCCATAGTAGATGTTCTTCCAGAGGAAGTGAATTACTTTGGCTGTAGTTATTACCGTCAGGGGCTCCGCCTCTATCCATTTGCTGTTGTAATCGATAGCCACGATGATGTATTTGAACTGGCCCTTTGCGGTTTGGAATTTTCCCATTAAGTCCAGGCCCCATGTGGAGTGAATCCATGGACCGATGATGACCGACAGTGGTTCCGCCGGGGCATGTGGAAGATCAGCATATTGTTGGCATTTGTGACAAGATTTTGATATTTGCCGGGCGTCGTCACCGAGTGTAGGCCAGAAGTATCCCTGTCGCATTGTGCGATTGGCCAAGGATCTGGGGCCCGAGTGGTTTCCACATTCTCCGCCGTGTATCGCTGCCATCACGACCTTTCCCTCCTCTGGAGTTAGACAGTGGAGATTGGGGTGAGTGAATCCCTAGCGGTAAAGTTTGCCGCTCTGCATGTTGTAGCAGGTTGCTCTCCGCTGGAGCTGTCGCGCTTTGATCTTGTCTTCTGGCAATGTCTCGTTGCGCTTGTACTTAATGATTTCGTCCATCCAGCTAGGATTGGCGTCAATGTTGAAGAGCTCCGCTAGGGTTTTTGTGATACTTGGCTTGTCCAGACATTCTACCCTTGTGTCCGCTAGACTCTGGTGTGGCTGGGCGGTTGCTAGTCTTGCCAGTGAATCAGCCTTGGCATTCTTTTCCCTGGGGATCTGTGTGATGGTGTGGAACTTGAATTTTTTTAGCAGTGTCTTGACGTACCCTAAGTATGCCGCTAACTGCTGGTCTTTGGCCTGAAAACTGTCGTTGACCTGGTTAACGACCAACTGAGAGTCGCTGAAGATGTTGACACTGTCGGCCCCCGAATCAATAGCGAGGAGTAGGCCGGCAATGAGTGCTTCATATTCCGCCATGTTGTTAGAAGCTTTGAAGTTGAATTTCAACGCGTACTCCGCGTTCAGCCCCCCAGGACCTGTTAAGATGATTCCGGCGCCGCTGGCCTTGGGATAAGAGGAGCCGTCCACATCCAGGTTCCAGTCTGACTGTCGGGGAGATTGTTCCTCAGATACCACCATCTCCATTCCTGGTTGTGTTCCGACTTTGGATTCGGGTTGACGCTCGGTGAACTCAGCAATAAAGTCTGCCACCGCCTGGCCCTTCATGGCGGTTCTTGGTTTGTAATCGATGTCGAACTCGCTGAGCTCAATGGCCCACTTGCTGAGGCAGCCCGAATGTTCAGGGTTCTGCATTACTTGTCTCAGCGGTTGATTGGTTAACACATGGATTGTGTGGGCTTGGAAGTATTGGCGGAGGCGTCTGGCGGCAACCATTAGTGCGAGAGCGAGTTGTTCCAAGGGAGGGTACCTAGTTTCCGCTCCGTTCATGCCTCGGCCGGCATAGAACACTGGGAGCTCGTCTTGGTTCTCCCGCCGGACGATAGCGCAGCTAACCGCTGACTGCGATACCGCTAGGTATATGTATAGTGTCTCGCCTTGCACAGGAATGGAAAGTAGTGGAACTGCCGCCAGGTACTCCTTCAGGCCCTGGAACGCCGCCTGGCACTCCGGGTTCCAATCGATGACTTTCTTGTGGGTTGTTTTGAGGACTTTGAAAAATAGGGCGCACCTGTCGGTCAGTCTGGAGATGAATCGAGACAGGGCGGTTAGCTTGCCTTGGAGGCACTGGACGTGCACCTTCCATTCTGGGTCCTTCAAGTCGAGGATGGCTTGCACCTTGTCAGGGTTGGCCTCGATGCCTCGTTCACTGACAATATACCACAGGAATTTGCTAGTGGTGACGCCAAAGAAACATTTTTCTGGGTTGAGGCGCATACCGTAGGCCAAGAGGATGGTTATTATGATTTTTAGGTTTGCCACATGTCCGCTGGCTTTTATACTCTTGACCAACATGTCGTCTACGTAGACCTCGATTATCTTGCCCAGATGTTCTGCGAACATGGCGTTCATCAGTCGCTGATAAGTTGCTCCCGCGTTCTTCAGACCGAAAGGCATCACATTGTAACAATACAGGCCTTTGTTGGTGGTGAAGGTGGTGCACTCCTGGTCGTCGGGATGCATCCTGATCTGATTATAACTGGAGAAAGCGTCCATCATGCTGAGGAGCTCGTGTCCAGCGGTTGCATCAACCAGTTGATCAATGCGGGGTAGTGGGAAACTGTCTTTCAGGCATGCTTTGTTAAGATTTTTGAAGTCGACACACATTCGCCACTTGCCGCTAGGCTTTTTGACCATAACTAGGTTGGAGATCCACTGGGGATAGATGACCTGGAGGATGAACCCGATACCCTGTAGCTTGGCAACCTCTTCTCCTATAGCACGGTATTTCTCTTCGTCGAAGGCTCTGCGCTTCTGCTTGATAGGGTAGAAGGATGGTTTGATGCTCAACTTGTGTGCGATGATTTCAAGGGAGATACCTGGCATGTCTGCGTATGACCAGGCGAAGACCGTAGCGTTTTCACGCAGGAACTGAGTTAGTTCCGCTGCCAGCTCTGGGTCTAATTGAGCGCCTATGCGGACTGTCCGCTCAGGGTGCTCGTCAGAGATGCTGACAACCCTCAATGATGTCTCTGGGTTGACCGACTCCTTCTTTACGTACTTCTTCTCGTCATCCCTAGGGTCCTCAAAGATATTTGGTGGCGGTAGCAGATTCCCTACTGCTAGGATCTCATGGCAGCGGGTTGATCGTGCTATAGTAGTCGAATAACATTCGCGTGCCAACTGCTGACTTCCCCTGACACATCCTGTGCCGTTGGGTGTGGGGAACTTCATGAGCAGCATGTACCCGGCGATGATGCACTTGAGTTTATTGAGCGCTGGCCGACCAATGATGGCGTTATATGAGCTGAAACAATCGACAATTATGAACTCCATATGTATTTTAGCCATACATGGACTAGTACCGATAACTAGCCGCATATAGTCAGAACCCAGTGGTTGTGTGACGTCACCAGAGAAGCTGAGCAGTGGTTCATGATCTTGGAGTAGTTTTCTGTTCCGCTTAAGGTCGTTGTAACAACCACTGAATATGACGTTGACAGCGGATCCGCTATCAACCAGGATTCTTCCCACTGACATTTTGCCGAGAATGGCGTCGATCAAGAAAGGATCGTCATGGGGCAGATGTACTCCGCGTTCCTCCTCCTCTGAGAAGGTGATAGGCTCCCAACCAGACTTTGGGAGTTTGGCGGATCTTTCGTAGCGGATGTTGCAGACTTCCTTTGGGTGATTAGCTAGCGCATAACGCTTTCTTGCCCTGTGGGACATGTTGGTGATTGGAGCACCCCTGTCAATGGTGTTGATGCGGCCCCCAAGGGTTCAATGTCAGCGATCACAGGTGGTGGTTGGCGCACCTTGAATTGCTCCATCTTGCCATCACGGTACAAGGTCTCAATGGCAGTTTTGAGAGCGTTGCAGCTGTTGGTATTGTGACCACTGTCCTCGTGGTATTTGCACCACCTGCCGGTGTTTCTTGGCTTTCCTGTTTTTGGGTATCTTCCCGGGGGCGGCGGTGGAATTTGATCTTTGCACTGATTGTATATTTCTTCATACGAGGCCGTGAGGACTGTAAATACTGCATACCGCTGGGAAGACTCCGTATGTATGTTGCGGTTGTCCCCATGGGATGGGCGGTTTCCCTTGTAGTGTTGGTCCTTCTGCCGCTTGTTCTGGTATTGGCCCTGCTGCCACTCCCGCTTTTTGTCAGTTGGCGGTGTGTTGGGAGTTTTGTTAGCGGTCCCCTGCTGACTGGAGGAGGGTTGTGTCGACTTTGCTAGTGCTGCTGGTGGCGGTGGGGTTTCTCCGTATGTGATTAATTCTGCCTGAGCATGAATGACCGCCTCACTCATGAGGTGGTCGTATACCGCATTTGGATGATTGTAGTTGAGGTGATAGAGGAATGGCCCCTTGAGGAGTCCCTGCTTAAAAGCCGCCGAAGCCATTGTTTTATCCAGATCAAGGCATTGAGATGCTGCCGCTCGCCACCTTGTGACGAATGCCTTCAGTGTTTCCTCCATACCCTACTTGACGTTGAATAGTTGGCTTGTATTGTGGTGCCCAGCAGACAGTAGGATTAACCAAGAAAGGAAAGCGTGTGACAATGCTTGGAATGAGTCAATGGATCCCGGCGGGCATTCAAAGAACCAATTCATTGCCTCATTGTCCAGCGTTTCGCTGAACAAGTGGCACAAGGTGGCGTCATCGAATCCCTTGTTGTTGGTGACCTTCTTGAAGGTGTCCATATGTACGAAGGGGTCAGTCTTACCGTTGTAGTGTGACATTTTTGGAGTCTTTGCATACGCCGGTCTGACAGCCAACAAAATTGCAGTAGTAAATGGTCCTGGCCGGGATGCAAAAAGTGGATTTAAAATTGGCGCTGGGGTGCCTGACTCCGCTCGGCTTAACCTTTGCTCCAACTGCTGCATCCTTTCCGATATTTGAGCGGTTGCATCGCCAGCGGGGCCTAGCCGGGTACCCCGCTGAACTGATCCTCGCCTGGGAACGGGTGGGTTTCCCTCGGTTCTTGCCCTAGGTCTCGAGCGGTAGGTGTGCAATGATGACTCTGCCTCCTGCTCCAACATTAGCTGGGGCACAGGGGGCGGCCCCATTCCCGCTAGCTCCGGTGGGCGCAGCGGGACCTGCATATGCACGACTGGTGCTGGTATCAATGCTCCGGTACCAGGTCGACTGTGATTGGTGCTCCGTGACTGTTGGCTTCGTGTCGGGTTGGCGGTTGCCTCCAGCGTTTTCTTTAGCTCGTCAAAGCGTGACACAAGCGTGGCCACCTGCTTTTAGGCCTCGGCCTTTTCTTTTCGTTCTTGTTCACGCTCTCTGTTTGCTTTGTGAAGATCCGCCAGTGCCAGCTCATATAGAGAGGCAAGGTCTTGGCCTGTCGGCCGGCTGCTACTTGGGTTTGTCTCACCGCCGGGGTTTACCGGGGTGGTGAATAACGCGCGGTTGATGCCTATCGCTGGGTTGGTGGGTTGGGGACTGGCCGACTGGTCTGCCTGCTCTTCAGCGTTTCCCCCGCTACCGTTAGTCATGGTGATTGTGGCGGGATGATCTTTTGTTCAAGAAATTCCCACAGACGGCGCCAATGTTAATGCTCAAAGTCCGGCGGTAGCCGATCTTTCGTTTAACGCGGGTCCGGTGGGCGGACCGCTACTCTGAGGATTTGATGGCCTCCGCTAGCTGTCACACGAGACAGGGCGTCAGAGGGAGACCGCGTTGGGCGGTCTTCACTTCTCCGATGCCTAAGTCAGTCAATGCATATGGGCAGCATAACAATAAATGAGTAGTAATTGTGTAATTAATGAGGAGAGAGGTGAGAACCTTTTATAGGTGAGGAGAAGGTTGATCTTCTTCTTGTTTTCGATGTGGGACTGATGTGCTTCGATACCCAGCGTCTGGAGCTTCTGATGTTACCTTGGCGCGGTGCGTGACTGCGCGTCAGCTGTGATTTAGGGGCGATCCCGGGCTCGGGCGGTAGCCCGCCTGGCTGTGTCTCCGCAGGTCACCCCCATGGTGAGAGTCGGTACCTCTGGCGGTACAATGAGCGTCGCTCATTATAGCTAATTATGCTTGCAAACGTACATGCAGGTACAATGTGCTTTGTGTTTTATCTTGTTGACAGGGAGGAGAGGTTTCCTCATGAGCGTCGCTCATTATAGCTAATTTCACTGTTCCATTTGCTAGGTATGTTGCTATGAATGGCATCACATCCTTTAAAAGGTACCAGATTTCGAGGCTATCTATGTGCTAACTGAACTTCTTGATGAGCTAAATATTGGAGACTATGAGGTAACTCTTTATTTTGAGGCTATCTCCTTTGATGTGCATCATTTTGTACAAAGTTTCTTTTTAAGTTGAAGAACTTAATGGATGATAGTCCCAATGCTCCTTGTGGATATTAGTTTTACAGTGATAGGTCACTGATATGAGATATGGTTCATGTTAAACCTATATAGTTGATGTAAAGTTTTGATTGGGAAAGACATTAAAGCCTAATTCATCATTGCAACAAAATGATATTATTTTAATCTGGTAGTTGTAGAGAGAGTTGAAGCAAAGATTTTTTCTCGGTGCTATGTATGTGGAAGCAAGATTATATATAATTTTGATACCCTTCACCTTTATGTAGAGATGGACTGTCACATAATTATTGTCCTCACCTTGTAAGAGGTGCTATGCCAATATAACAAGTTTTCTTCATTTGATTTATAACTGTTGTTGAAGTGTTTTCTAGACTAATTTTAGACTCTTTTTAAGCAAAGTTGCAGCCCATCATTTGTAAAGATCATGACCCTCCCCTACCTTAGGTATGAGACTTATTTTTGCTATTTCATTCATAAATATAAATTTTCAGAGTTTCAGAAATTCTCGTGTTCCATCTATCTGAATTGAATTGCAGGGATATTACCACCACATTTCCAAGTTTTGTATTTAATTCAGAGGTTGATGAGATTGCTACGTGAGATACAATAGCTTAGATTGCAGTTAGAGTTCAATTGTCAGAAATTTGGACGAACCTTACATGAAATATGGTTAAAGTGAGTATCTATCTCCTCTTTTGCATATTTCAGGAATTAGAAAAGGTCGCTTCTATGTTTGAATGACTGGAGTTGGTATTAAATATTCATAGCATCTTGGTTAATCATTTCTTGATAATCTTTAACTTATGAGCAATATACTTGCAGGACAAGAGGCTAGAAGATGTAAAAGCACGGTTAAATATGGAGCTCACTAAGGGGGCTGTTTATTCTTACTGAATTCTGGAGCAGGTTCCAAGTTATTAGAAGCAGGTTCCAAGCTCACTATGAGTTGCAGTGGCATTCCATTATTATTCGTTGTTATTTTTGTGAAGGTTCTTTTAATTACTCATTGAGCTGCAATTGCTCATTTGTTTCCTAAATCTTCTTTTGCAGATCCTAAGGGTGCAGGGTAGCGCATGCATAGAGACTTGTTTTATCACTCTTTTTTTTATTTTTTGAGTAAACCATCTTGTTTACCTTTGGGTCTGGCTTCTGCTTGTAAGATCTTGTTATTATGCTCTTCTGAAAACTCAACTTTGTATATTTGCAAATGTAGAAAAGTACTGGAACTTGAAATGGAGCAATGTTTTATATTCAAATATGAAGTGCTTTCACTTCCTTTTCGTTTCTTTCCTTCTGTTAGTTTTTTTTCAGTTAATTGTCAAAGTTCTTAATTCCATATATATTGGGATTGAGAGAAATACATCAGTCTCAAAATAAAAATCGATGTCCCATTAACCACAGGAAATCGAATTATTGTTGGAACCGATATGCCACAAACTACTGCACATCGTTTTTTAGATAGAGATCGATGTCCAGTATAAGTATTGTCATCGATGAAGACCAGAAAACCGATGTGTGAAACAGTATCAGTCATCGTTTTTAAATGAATAACGATGTTAAAATGCATAGTTGTGTTGTGGGATCTATATTTCTTTAAGCATTAAAGACAATAAAATGAAGGTTTAACAATAGTCAAACAAACAAATTTGTTATCAATTAAACGTATTTACATCGGTTTATAATAGGTAACCGATGTGTATACTGATACTAGACATCGGCTAAAAACCGATGTCTCGATTTTACGGACCTTTCTCATCACCCACTAAGACATCGGTCGGAATTCTTTTTCTCATCGGTTTTTGGCCGATGTCTGAGGGCATAATTCTAGTAGTGAATAGCTTAAACAACATCCAAACAATCACTCTCCACAACAGCTTGAACATTTCTCATACCTTGCAATAGTTTAATGCCTTGCTTGATGGCTAATAGCTCAATATGGAGAGGAGAGCTCACAAAGTCTTTCTTGTGAGAAAAGGCAGCAATGAACATCCCTTCATAATTTCTAAGGATACCCCAACACCCCAAAAGTGAACATCAGGTAAGAAAGAGCCATCTACAATCATCCTGAGGATGACTGCAGAAGGGGGAGAGCAATTCTTAACCACCACCATATCTTTAGAAGTTTTTTTTACTGCAGATTTAGTAGCCGGTAAATATTCTTCATACTAGGCCATGGCAGAAGCTATCAAAACCGGACTAGTCTTCTCCTTGTCATTCCACAGCTTGTCATTTTTTGTTTTCAATAAGCTCTATAAAATAACGGATAGTTTACCAACCATACTAGAAGGGAGAAAAGTTACCCTTTCCAACAACCATTCCTTCCAAAAGAAAGTAGAAGACATAAACACTAGAACAGAAAAATGAGGTGCTTTTAAAATTGTCTTGGCAGTAGCACATTCACATAACACATGGCCAATAGATTCATATGGTGCGGAGCATGGCACACAATGCAGATCAGCCATGTATCATTTAGTACTCAAAGTAGCTCTAGTTGGAAGCAAATTCTGATAAGCTCTCCAACCAAATATAGCTACTTTACTTAGCACTTTAGCTCTCTGCAAAGCTTTCAAAATTGGAGCATAAGAATCTCCAATTGAGGTTGAAGAAAAGAGACTTCCCATTGACAAATCTTTTGCCACTCTATAAGCTAATTTAATAGAGAAAAAAAACCATTTTCTCCAGCTTCCAAGCAAACATGTCATTAACAAAGCGATGGAATACATAACACTTTAGTAGCTACATCTAGAGGAAAGCATAGATGAACAACTGCTTCTTTCCAAGTGTGTGATTGTGAATCAATTAAATTAGTGACCATCTCAAAAATAGAATCCATAAGTCTATGTACTAAATGAGAGGGTACATTGGCAATCCATTAATCCTCCCAAATGTTGACTCTGGATCCATTGTCATTCTTCCGATATAAACCAGCCTGTAATACCGATTTAGCTTTTAAAATATCTCTCCATGAAAATGAAGGTCTCTCCCCTATATCAATTGCTAGAAAGTTGCCATATATGAGGCTAATACACAGCCTGAAAAACTTGAGCAACCAGTGAGTTATAATTACACATTAGTCTCTAACCTTGCTTAGCTAACATAGAAAAGTTATGAGCATGCAAGTGTTTGAACCCCATGCCTCCTTCTTTAGATGAACTTATTCTCTCCCAAGATTTCCAGTATATTTTCTTCTTCTTTTCTGAGCTACCCCAAAAAAATTGGGCACACAACTGTTGAAGATATCACATAAGGACTTTGGAAGCATATAACAGTTCATTACATAAGTTGGTAAAGTTTGAGCTAATGCTTTCATCAAAACCTCTTTAAAACTTAGAATCTTAGAGTGCTAAGTAATGAGCTTCTTGGTTAGCCTCTCTTTCAAATATGCAAAGAGAGCAGTTTTGGACTGCCCTACATGTACTGGCAAGCCTAAATACATACCATGTTTTGACACACATATTGCACCCTGAGAATTGAAGCTAGTTTAGTTTGAGATTGTATGCTTACATTGCCACTGAAAACCACACTAGATTTAATTTTGTAAGTCAAATTTCTGGTCAGAAGCTCTTCCATACACAGAGAGAATGTGTTTGAATTGTTGACATTCTCTAATAGTAGCCTCTCCAAAGAGAAAGCTAACGTCAACAAATAAAAAATAATGAATAGTAGGAGCTGTAGGAAACATAGACAAACCTCTGATAACACCATGATGAACTGAAGATGATATCAAGGCAAACAACCCTTCTACACACATGCAAGATAAAAAGGTAAGGAGACAGAGGATCTCCCTATCTAATACCTCTTGTAGGTAGAATGAAACAAGTAGGTTCACCATTGATAAGAATAGAGTAGCTAACTAATTTGACAGAAGCAAGAATCACATCAAGATATGTCTTGCAAAAGCCAACTAGACCAACACTGCTTCCAAATAAGACTATTCTAATCTGTTATAAGCTTTACTTATATCCAATTTCAAATAAAAGAAGCCTTCAGCTTGTCTTCTTAGTTTCTTCATAAAATGAGCTACCTCTGTAGCCACAAATGTGTTATCAGAAATAAGATGTCCAGGAAAAAGGCACTTCGCTAAGGAGATATAATGTGAGAAAGGATAAGCTTGAGTCTATTTGCAAGGACTTTAGAAACTATTTTATACACTATATTACAAAGTGCAATAGGTCTCAAATCAGAAGCTACCTTGGGTTTTTCTTATCTTGGGAATAAGTGTGAGATGAGTTTCTTATCTTGGGAATAAGTGTGAGATGAGTGAAGTTAGACTCTTGAAAGAGATTACCAGTTTGCAATATAGACATGACAGCCAAGCAAACATCATGATTTACCAGAATTTATGAAAAAAGGATGGATACATCCCATCTGGTCCTGGTAATTTAGAGGGGTGCATTTGAAAAAGAGTTTTTTTAATCTCATCATCAGTATAAGGAGCTTAAATCCTCATTCATAACAGCAATGACTCTAGGTTCCAGAGATTTAAGCACAACTTGTGTAGCTTCAAAATCAGAAGCTTCATAATGGAATATGTTCTCATAATACCTAACAATCACACTTGATATCAATTCAGGTTGACAAGTCTGTTGCTCTTCCTCATTTGTGATACCCTTAATTAACCATGTTGCGACTTCTATAGTTTGAGACTCTTCTATGAAAGAAAGGTGTGTTTGTGTCATCTTCTTTCAACCATTTGATGATTGATCTTTGCCTCCAATAAGTCTCATTGAGAATCATCAATTCATTCAACCTAAACTGCAAGGCTTTTGGTTCCTCAAAATGTGTAGGTTCAAAAGATTTACTCATTACGGTTTCAAGCTTGTCCTGAACCAATCTCACCTGTCTTTGTTGAAAAACTCCAGCATCCCATTCAAGCATAAAGTGACTAATGTGTTTGATTTTCCTCCCAACTGCATCATTTTGGCTCACCAATAGATGGCACCATCCAACCACGATCAATGATAAAAGCACAACCTTCATGTTGCAACCACATTTCTTCAAACCTGAACCTCTTGGGAGCATGAAGACGAACTAAAGGCTTAGGTTTAACTCAACCAAAAGAGGATTATGATCTAATTGCTTTAGAGTCAAAGTAATTGTTCTTGAGTAAGGAAACATCTCTCTCCAGCTTAAGGTTTGACAAAAGCCCAGGAGGGAGAGAATCCCTTGTGAATCTAACAAAGAACCAAGATAAAAAAAGAATGATAGTGGAAATAAAGAAAAAAATGGCTAATTTTAGTTTAGCCCCTTAAACTTGTTTGTATTTGGGTCAAACTGGTAGACTGAAGCATAGGTTATTTTGGGTTGGATGATATGTCTATGGACTTGGATGGTACCTGTCAAATATAATAACATAAGGCAAGAAGAGATAGGCCAGGCATATAGGTCATTGCTCCTTTGATGCCTAAATTAGTACCATTGTACTAATATTGACAAAGCATTTAAAGCATTTGTAGGTGGTGAATAAATGCTCATCATAAATGGTAATTATGAGGTCCTTTATAAGGGAACCCATGGGGTGTTAGTCATGTCCTTCAATATGGAAATGAGTGGTCTTCTATAGGTTTGAAAGATATATTCAAAAGCCTTTCAGTGAGGCTCTGCAATAGTCTCCCAGTTGATGTCAAGAGGAGGCATCGACATGGTCGTATATTACGAGTCTCAGTTATGAGGTTGGTACCATCGGTGAGCATTCTGAATGGATGATCCGATCACTATGCATGTACCGTTTATGCTTGTTACCGAACTGATACGTACAAGTCTCTCAAAGCCCTAGTTAAAAGGTTTTTCTTGGGTGGGGAGTTAAATATTTTCACTAAGTAGAAATAGTGCATGTACGTGACAAAAGTACATGTGGCCTCTTGTACTGGCAGGGCCCACTGTACTCCTTGTGAGTCTCCTAAGTCCCCGGTCAAAAGAGACTCAACCGGAATGTCGTTGAGACTAATGGCCTAGCCATGCCTCTTAATAGAGGTATTGTGATTTGAAACATGTTGCAACCTTGTGTTCTCGTACCTGGTTGTGAGGTGATTTGGAAGTCGGTTTCCATCCTTCCTTTCCAAATCCATATCATCTAACAAACTTAGAATTCTCCTTTTTTTTTTCTTTTTTTTTGAAAATCTCAATTTGTTAATAATCAAAAGAAAATCAAGTACAATGGGAGAGGCATCACCCCAGCCTCTCCTAACAAAAGACCTAGAAGAAGACAATCCCCATGTGAATCGAGCAAAGAATTAAGATATGATAGTGGGAAAGAAAGAAATAAGGGTTAATTCAATTTAGTCCCTTAAACTTTATAGCTAAAATCATGTTAGTCCTTGCTCTTTTAATGTCATCAATAACAACAATATACTTACTAATTTGATCAGCCTCACCCCTCCATTAAGCATTTAAGCCTGTCAATTTTAATCGTTAAATGCTGTCATAATTTCAATGGCCCTACTTTTTTATGATTTAAAATGACATGGAGTGTCTAATCAACTCAAATCCTGACATGACAATTGGTAGACCCAATTTGATTACATAGCACAACGTGATTGGATTACTGGCTCCCACCATTTGATATA
Source organism: Rosa chinensis (assembly GCF_002994745.2). Lineage (NCBI taxonomy): Eukaryota > Viridiplantae > Streptophyta > Magnoliopsida > Rosales > Rosaceae > Rosa > Rosa chinensis. The sequence continues at coordinate 46,361,618 of NC_037092.1, forward strand.
TCAATAAAATGTTTAGAACAAAACCACCAATACACTAAGTGAGGTTCAAACTTCATAACCTTGAAATTGCAAGTGCTAATGTGGTTAAGCAACAAGCTTCAAATGGTTAAGCAACAAGCTCGTTTTCTCTCATTCTCAATTTACAAATCGTACACTCTCGTTTACTGCAATAGTGATCCAGTATATGCTACTAGGTGTTAGGTCCATAATTACCTAGTAATTATTCTCATAATCTTGCACTTTTGCTTAACCTTTGTATTTATTTATATCTATTTATTATGTTTTTCTTATCATGCTAGGAAACGATGGAGAAGCATGGAAATGCAATAAAAAGTCAACCTTAGCACATTTTCCTACTTCGGTAAGGAGAAAACGAGCTAGACAAGGAAGGAGGGGTCGCATCCATACCAAACGAACTTCAAATGAGTTGAAACTTTCCAGATCTATTATAGACATCCTAAGAATCATTTTGTATGAAGAGTGAAAGAGCTAGTTCGGAGTGGAAGGCCATCAAAAGATCGGTCCAATTTTCTGACAAAAAGACGAAAACTGCAAAACCTAACCTGTACGGATTCCGGCAGTATTTCCGGCCACACCTAAGTGCCAGGATAATCTACACTCATGGAGGAACATTTGGTATGAAGAAGTCTAAGGCAAATTCGGAAGTCTTGGTAGAGATCTAAGTGAAGGAAGAAAGAAGAAGAAAGTGCTCAAATGGACGAAAAAGAAGTCAACGAAGGTCAACGCCGGATTCCGGGCATTTCCGGCCAAGTTGACCGGTCAAGAACATGTGTGGAGGACAAGGAAGAGCTGACTAGGGTTAGAGACTTTGGGTGGGAAGACTTTAGGTCTAGGTTATTTTGAAATTCAAAATTTGAAATATGACAAGTGGTCTCATTCTTACACCTTACACTTTTGTCTCCCATTTATTAGCTTGTTCGATCCCTTACACAATGACCCTTCTACCCTTACTTTTTATCCTCCACCAAAATATCTATGGGTTTTCTAAGTCATTTCTATGTGGAGTTAAAGACTAGATCCACATTTTGTGCTTACACATTTGTCAATCACATCTAGCCCTTCATTTCTTTTTATCTTCACCTTTGATTTGAATTGCTTTGGCCTTTAAATAGCCCATTCTCTCTCCCCAAAACCATGCATCCCCTTGGCTCCCTCATTTTGGAGCATCAAAATCTCTCTTTTATTTCTCTAGTTTTCTTCTACATAGTTCTTTAAGTTTGTGTGAGAAATAGGTGTGTAGCTAGGCACTTGGGTTTCACCAAAACCGAAGTTACTTCACACTCTAAACCAATCACAACACTTGCTTTCACATATCCAAGCCCTTGTTCTTCCTTATTCTTGAGCTTTGTGGATGTATATGGTGTTTTGGGTTGTAAAAACTGAAAATCTTATACATCATTTGACATCTTTGAGAGCTAGGTGGGAGGTTGGGTAGTTCTTCTCTTAGAGACTAAATCAATGAGAAGAATAGAGACTTAGGCATCACAACTAACCTTACTCATGCACAAAATGTAACCCATATTTGATGTAATTGTTAACTTCACCTTAGTGCTTTGGTGTAATTGTTAACTTCACCTTAGTGCTTTGGTGAAGCTATCAACAAACCAACTAATCATGCAATTTAACAATCTCTTCCGAAACAAAGCTAAATTACACGACCTTTATACTATTCAAATTTTCCGGATCCTAAATGACCTATGGTGCCGTGAGCCTAAATTCTCCAGAACCTAAACTCACAACATCATGCTTTAATTTCAAGGTAAGAAATTCAAGCAACTTAGTTCTTCCTGTAGGAATAAGCTAAGCCACCACCTATTTAGCTACACATGCTCACTGAATCAAGAATTTATCGAGTTCATGTTTCCGATTCATTAATTTCCTAAAGCATGATTCTAGGTGATAAATCTATAAACACACTTAGGGTACATGAAAGTATAGTAGCCAAAAGATTCAAAACGTGCATAAACATCAAAACACATGGAAATTTACATTATTTGCACATAAGTTTTTTTATTTTATTTTTATGCATTTAATTTTCTTTATCTAAATTAAAATCAACCATGCCACTCACTACCACAATTGTTACTACCATCCTCATGATCTTTAGCTTCCAAAGGGCTAAAGTTGTGAACTTGTAAAAAGGTAGATTTTACATGTGTTTTCTAGGTTTATTTTCACGGTAATCTAGCTATGGTAGAGTTACTCAATCCCTTAGGTACGATACTCTTACTTTTTTCCATTTACTAAAACTTGACCTCCTATACTTGGGAGTATGGCACATCATCCATAAATTTGCATACACTTTCATACTCAATAATGTCTCCAACACTAGGCCTACTAATTACCCTTCATTTCAACCTCCTCCATATCAAAATTACTCCATGCCTGAAACCACTTTTTGTTGGTAACGAAAAATTTCGTAGAGGATATTGACTCACCAATGAATGCGGACTGGAGCGAGAGCTGACTAGGAACTATCTGGAAGCATCTTTTGAGCGTTGACCCAGAAGTTTGACCGTCAGCTAGAAGATGAGGGGAGTACCTGCAGAAAACCCTCTGATGCCTACGTCAGTACATTTCTTAGTCGAGCCTAGTCAGAAGAATAGGAATGAGATGATTTACCTTGATGTTGAGCCGCCTTTATATAGGCGATGACTTACTTAGGGGACAAACTGTCATTGTTCCCGCTTTTATGATCGCATTTACTTACTCACTTATGATGATAATTATTGCTGCATTAACGATGATTAATCATGACTCATTTACGACTGTCATTCATCGCGCATTCATAACCATAATCACTGCGCGTAGTTGTTATCATAGTTAAGGCCGTAATAATCGCCGCATTCATGACTGAAAATTATCATCATACTAACTAAAAGTTGACCACTCCCACACTTTTGGATATGACCCGCCTCACCATTATCAACATTAGGTTGATTCTCATTTATTAACCATGAAACATATGGGATTAGATCTTCCAACATTTCGTGAGGGTGATCCTGTGGAGTGGCTACACAAGGCTGAGTAGTACTTCTGAGCTTTATCAAATTCTTGTGGGGATCAGAGTCTCGGTTGCTTCTGTGCATCTTATTAATGATGCAGCAGATATTTGATACTTGTTCCAAGATGAGTACCCAGACAACTATATTGGTTTCTCTGAGTTGCTTATGAAATAATTTGGCAAAACACTAAAATTGATTATCAGGCTGCTTCGGCAACTATGTATCAACAAGGCTCTGTTAATGACTAACAGGCTCAATTCAATAAGCTGTCCAGAAGAGCATCTGAATATCCAGGAGAATTTTTATAAGCAAGTTTTATTAGTGGCCTGAAGGAAGAAATAAGGAGAGATGTGAAAGCACACAATCCAACTACACTGCTCCAAGCGGCCAAGCCTATGAATTAGCTAGAATCTATGAAGAAAAGTTTATGGGACATAAGAATATCAGCAAAGACTCATATTTCAAGTCTACGGTATCACCAAAACCAAACAGGGATACATTAACAGCAGTATATCTCAAAATGGCAGTTCTTTCACTAAAAAAAACTAAAGGTAATTCATCTGCACACCAAGCATCTGCCGGTAGTTGTAATACCAAAAAGCAGTATTTTTTTTGCTTTTGTTTTTGTTTTTGTTTTTTGTTTGTGTGTGTGTGTGTGTGTGTGTCTCTGTGATGAACAATACAAGCTAGGTCACAACTGCAAAAAAGGGCTTGGGGTTGTTTTTTTGTTTGTGTGTGTGTGTGTGTGTGTCTCTGTGATGAACAATACAAGCTAGGTCACAACTGCCAAAAAGGGCTTGGGGCTGTCCAGGAAACTATGGATACAGGGGCAGGACTCCCAGAAGTTGCTTGAAGATGCATCTCATTCTAATATGGAGGAACCAAACCATTAATCTCATTGCATATTTTGGCAACTAATTAATGATAAACCCAAAACCTTGCAGTTGACTGAAATTTTCAATGGGAAATCTGTACATGTCCTCATAACTTTGTCCTAACTTGATGAAGAACTACAAAGGATATGAGGATACTTCCAAATCACTGCAAGTAGTGGTGGCCAGTGGTGAGAAGCTCAAGACTGAAGGACACTGATCTATTCAAGGTTTTCCGGTATCAACTGCTGCTAACATTTTACCTGTTAGCTGTTTTGAGATCCTTCTTGGTGTGGAATGGCCAAGGAAATTGGAAGACATCACCTGGAATGAGTTTGCAAATTGATAATTGTGAATACTAGCTAGAAGGTTTAACCACTGGAAAACTGAGCTTATATCTCTGATTATTTTGGTGCTTTATACACCTAAAAAAATGTGGACAAAATACCGAAGGAAATTTAAAGAAGCCGACTTGTAACAGGTTCTATCTAATATCTGTGGTGACTTTTAAATTTCCACTTGAATGATGTTCGCCCATCGCCCCAATTCTGAGTTCCATTATTGGCAAAACAATAGTACACTGATTTTCTAAGTATCCAAGTAATGGCAAATCTTGAAGCCAACTACTTTGAAAATTGTAGACTCGAGTAGTACACCAAATATTAATATAGTTAAAAACAATCAAGCATGCTAATCATAATCACAACAATCACGCATTGATCCTACTAGTCTTATTCCCTCCAACAATCACTAATTGATCCATTCCTGAAACTGCTGCTGTTGCATCCTCTCAGAATGTGTTTCAATATGTACAGATATAAAACACCAAACGCCTCAGAAGGGTAATGTGCAGAAACTTAGTTCCATGTGGCATTTAAAGTTGCATATCAACGGCTTGCGGGGATGACTTTGAAGAGTCCCCTTTCCCACTGGGTTTTGATCTAGCCTTGACGGGCTTCTGAGAACTGGGTGTCCCTTTGACATTAGATCTAATAGGATGTCTGGCAGTTTGACCACTAAGACCTCCTGATCAAACCAGATAGACACATAAACATGGAGCAGCATAGTTAATCCTTGTTTCATAAAAGACTTTAGATAAGACATTATGCATGGAATTCCATTAATGCAGTGTTTAAGACAAGCAATATGACAGCTCTATGTGTCAGCTGCTTATCTAGAATCAGATATGCTTGTGTAGAAGTGTTCTTATCATTCAAAATGTATGATTAAGGGAACATATATACTGCTAATTCAGAAGAAACTGCTACTCCCTTTATCAGTAAGGAAACTTAGGGCACATATGAAAGAAACACACACACACACACAGAAAGATGGGGACTCACCATTGCTAGGCAGAGACAACCGCTTCTTCGCCTGTTTATTCAATCCTGTTGTTCTCTCTTTTGGATTACTATGGGATCTTGATGCAATATCAGGTTTCAAGTTTCCTCTTTCAATTGAATCTTCCAAACAGGGCTTGGAATTTGGCTTTCCAAGTTGGGTGTTGGATCCCTCTAGCACACCTGCCGACTTGCTGGGTGAAGAATCACACCCATCAGAATGAAAGGGTACAGGCTTGGAATTTGGCTTTCCAAGTTGGGTGTTGGATGCCTCTAGCACACCTGCCAACTTGCTGGGTGAAGAATCACACCCATTGGAATGAAAGGGTACAGCTTTTTGACTTACAAGATTCGATTGAACAGTTGAAGCAATAGGTTTCTTGCCAGCAGATTTTAACCCTGATCTGCTGCCATCCTTAGCCTCTGTTGATTCATTCTCATCTACCATTACTCCATCTCTAAGATTAATATCTAGAAAGCGGTTCTCCCAGGGACGGACAGCCATCCATCTTTCTAACCAGTTCCATCCCCAGCTGTTTTTATCTGGTTCAAACCCAGAGGGAGCATGCTGCTGTCTTGTTCCAGCTTGCCACTGCAGAATAAATTTTGTATGTAATCCCAAGTAGGTGATGAACAACTCTAATTATAGACAAATAAAAGACTAATACTGCTTATTTGGGACGTGTGTAAGCGTGCACAAGTGCTTAGAAGGGTAATTTGCAATGGAAAAAAAATGGTATATAGTATTCAGTAAGTTTAGGAAAGTATGCATAATGCTTTAAACACCGTGTCGCCTGAGAATAATATAAATAAAGCCACACACAGAGTTGTACTTTGGCCAGCAAACTTACTTTAAAAGAGATACATTTCATTTCTTTCCTTTCTATGTAGGGAAGGAAGAGAAAAGCTTATTTCCATCTCTCTTCTGACAAGTGTATTACTTTGTACATGTTAGAACTTAGAACCCATAACTAAGGAGTATGCTGTGCAGCAAATGCACACTGACGGTCACTATTAGCTTTGTTTTTTATTGTGATAAACTATAAGGGGAAGGGGAAAATCAAACACAGAATCTTAGGTGTAGAGGTAAATACTCTTGACCACTAGAGCTACTTATTATATAGACCCTCGAAGCCTTGAAGAGTTCTTCAAAGCTGACCATCACCTTCAACAGTTTAGCATTATGATTGGGATAGCAGATACAACAAAATACTCATTCAGGCAAATTTAGAAACCCTTTAATGACATCATTAGCATGCCGCATCTTGGGCATTGTTTAGAAAAATACCACCGAAAGCAAAAGGAACGGAAGTCTACATTTGGAAATAGCCATATTAGCAGTGCAGTATAATTAAAAAATCAGTTCATTCAGAAGAGTTGGTAATCTATAAATTGGATAAGCATGAGGCTTCATAAATCCTAACAAAAAGCTGAACCATATGAAAGCAAAAGGAACGGAAGTCTACATTTGGAAATAGCCATATTAGCAGTGCAGTATAATTAAAAAATCAGTTCATTCAGAAGAGTTGGTAATCTATAATGAGGCTTCATAAATCCTCACAAAAAGCTGAACCATATGAGATTCAGTGCAGTGGTAACTGAGATACCACACTAATGAGACAAGGTTGCCTAATGATGGTGATCATAAAAGTAGTTGTCTGAACATCAAATGAATTCTACTAGAAATTTCTGTTTAAAACAAAGAACTAAAAAGATTAATTGATATGATGAGTCAATTCATTATTTGGTGCAATTATTATTCTATTTATCAGAAGAAAAAGAAATTATATTGAAGATAAGAATCCTAAGACCATCTTACTGTCCAGACAGCATATCCACATTTAAGTTTCTCCTTTTGTGCTGTGTTTGCAGTGTGATAGTGTTTCCTCTTTCCCTTCCTTTTGTCCAATGTGAATGAAAAAAAAGAACATAATGCCACTTCTTAAAGTCGACAAAGCTTTATCATGTTTTACCTGATGAGCAAGTGCATATGCCATGGCTCTCTCACGCTTAGCTGCAGCCTCTTGCCGCTTCAACAACTTGGCCTGAATTTCTTGAACAGATCCTACACTGTCACACCATCCTTCCTGCACCACAGTCAGAAGTAATATCAAGCAGTTAGCAAGCCTATACAGATGTAGGATGCTGATGGGAACAAGTATGTAAGGTAGGTCTGCCGAAGTCAATGTAGAATAATCAGCAGGAGTCATTGACATGCATCTATTGCATTTTGGACCTGTTCATTAATTACACAGAGTATTACGAACTTCAAGAATGCTTTAACGGCATATTTGATGGCCTACTTATGCAATTCAATTTACTATGACATCTTTCATCATGTTAATATGATAAGGTTCCATCTGAAGATGATATTGGTTTTTAGTACCAATCAACATGAACATAAGTACAGTTCCTTCTGAGCATGATTATGTGTCATCTCATTCAATATTGTAGAGTAGTTATAATACATGAAGAATCAAACAATTATTGCTTACTTCTATTTCTCGGACATGAGCCTCATTAGCAAGTTGTTGCTGTAGTCTATCTTCTGTTGTTTCACCTTCCAATGCCAGACGAACACGCCTTGCTCTCACACGAGCCTGAACTCTAACTAAAGCTTGCATACAGCGAAGAGTTATTGCAGCTTGCTTCCTCACAGCATGGCCTCTGACAAGGGCTTGAAGTCTTACTAATCCTTTTAAAGCCCGAAGCGCTCTTCTGGCCTGATAAATAAATATCACGAAAAGATTATAATCTGATCACAAATTTAAAAAAACATTCCAAAATGAACCAACAAGTCAAACTATATTTTGTTTATTTTATTATTCGAAAAGGAAAAAAAAAACTATATGGACCTACTCTCTGTCAAGTACAAACTGATTGAAGAAAGATATACTAGATTGCAGGCATATTGCAGTTAAGTTAACCAACTCTTCAAATCTAATTCTCAAACAAACTATATTCCCACATTTACTATTCTACTACGAGATTGATAACCTGTAACTATCTAAGTCATGAAAGTTCATTGTTGAACAAAAGATAGGTATAATTTGGTTTTACATAATAGGTACCTAATTGCCAAATTACAAAAAGGAACATGTCAATATGTTAGCCACCTATATTACTTAATTATCAGATGACATAGTTTAAAAGTTGCAGTTGCTCAATAGTTGTTGCCACAATAAAAATGATAATCTGCAAGACTGCATCCCAATCTATACTTCACAAATAAGTTTCGGTATGCAAAACCAAACATCCGTACCACTTAATATGGAGCTAATTCAAAACACAGTTTAGATTTATTGTCATGAAGCTCTAAAGACAAGTAGGATTGCAGTGCCGAGGCTAAAAGCACTCTTTTTCTTTCTTTTTTTTTTTTTTAAAAGAACAGCTTCTTATTGAAAAGCAGGAAAAAAAAAGAACAAAATGCAGAATACAATGAAGGGGACAAGAAGTCCACAGGGAAAAATAAATAACTTAAAGAAGGCAGCCAAAACAACAGAAGAAAAGGTTCAACTGCCACTAAAACGGCCTCGACAAAGAACCCAAGACAGCAACAGTTAGCCAATACAGAGGAAAGAGTATAATCTTTAAACTCTCCAGAGACATAGGCCTATAAAGATGCCAAGAACTTTAATTCTCCCCCAAAGATCTCCCAACTCCACATTACCATAGGCTTCAAAGATCCTTCTATTTCTTTACATCCAAACCACCCAAATTACAGCTAACACCCTGCAGCCCAAAAGGATTTAGGCCTTTTTCCTTTACCAAAACAGTAGATATTGACTTAACAAATAGATCCTCCCTGATGAACTTGCCTGAGCCAGTCCCGCCTCCATAAACAACATTCTCCAAAAATAAATAAATACAACCCACTTCACAATGCACAAAAACATGATCAACACTTCCCCTCAGATTTGCACAGAACACACCAGTGAGAGAGAAACAGCATCGCAGTCTCGTCCTTTGAAGAACATCACAAGTATTCACCCTCACATGCGCCACAATCCATCCCAAAGCCTTTACCTTAAATTACCAAAGAAAATTTTCTAGAGAAGAGACTGGATCTGAAGTAGCATCACAGAGGCTCAAAGAACTTACTTTCATACATCTAATAGTAATTTTCTTGAGGTTTCTAGTTAGAATTTGGGTTCAAATTTAGTATTGTACCCCTGGTTCAATGGTAACTGTCAAGCTTCTATAAAACAATATGGTAGAAAAGACTGAAGTTCAATGGAATTAAATTCAGCCTTAGGATGATACAGAGGTTTCATAATTTAGCAATCTTTCTATCTATAACACAAATATATTTTTTATTCTTAGGATTAGATCAAATAGTTTCATTTCATTGACTTTACCACAACATAATACAACACAAGTCATGTAGCCACTTTCATCTGATAGAGAGAATAAAGATTCAAGTTTTCTTTATTTTTATTTTACGCATAATTGACTACTGGATTTACTACTACGCAGAAGGCTCCCACAATATGTTTTTCATTCACCTATACTTTTCTCATCCATCTTTGGCTCTTCGCTATGTGGGACACTGATCTAGCATGTGAATACACAAATTATATAACAGATATGAAATTTAGGAATTCTAACCTTGCAGCAATTACATGTTACACTATTCAGAATTGTGATTGTACTTGTGTGGTCATGTGTACATGGGTGCATAACAAATTCTCAGAAATATTCATTATCTCTCTTCTTAGTATTACTCCTTAATCAGTAGAGATGTACTAAATTCAATATCCTTAAGACCATAAAAGCTTGAATGTGAAATCCCTAAATAAATTCATTTGAAAGACTAATACACATTTGAGTCCATATAACTAGTTATAATACTTGAACAGTGTTGAGAGCTGACCAACTGCAGCTGCATATAATGAGAAAAACTTAATACCAGAAAGCCGCGAAAAGCTGTTTGGATGCATGTAGCCGCCCACTCTTCTCTCACATTCTGCTCACTCTGTGCATTCTGTACTTCGAGTGAACTAGAAGGAGAATCCACAACATCTGGGTTTAATTGAGGATGTCCAATTGGTGGGGCAGCATTGGCATCAAACTTGCATTGCAGTCTATCTGAATCAATTTCAACGGAATGCTTTCTCCTGTGCCGAAACCTGTTAGCAGTTGTTCTCTGCCATGATTGACAAACAATGAAATAAGTCAGACTGACTTATACTTTGATCTATTTGAAACATTACCATTCAATATATCTTGGAGCTTCTTGGATTGTTCATATGCCTACTGAATATCGAGGTCTTATATTTACATTAAGAAGTTATGTTGGTTTTCCACTGTCACCGAAAGTGTAATTAATCAAGACGTGGACTACTATTATAAAGTTTAACACAACTGTGGCCTTTCCTCACAACTTACCAGAGAACCCAGCATCTGGAGTTCAGTATACATGTAAATAGAGTGGTTAAAATATTTGGACTCATAATCTCCAGCTATGATAGCATTCTTGGTTTGCCACCATTTGTGCCTGAGGTATTAGGATCTGAGCTAAGTAATGTCTTCTAATCTAATCGACAAAAACATTGAGTTCTTAAAGCATGTGCAGCCGGTAGTATTTAGGCTAGTGAAAAGTAATATATAGGCCCAAATCAGCTCCAGGGAGGCTTTACACTGGGCTAACTACATGCCAGCTTTTTGAAGAGGCTAAATTACAATAGGATTCTTTCTTCTTCTTTTTTGGCAAAGAAATTAAACTAGGATTCAGACCAGGCTAAAACTGGGCCCACATACATGCAACACTTGTAAAGGCTTCCAAAATTAATGGTCATGATTTTTTGTTTAAAATGAAAGGTCCAGCCTTAGCCCTCACGGCTGGAAACACAACACTGATGAGAAGTCTGAATTTGTGAATAGTGTGATTTTGGAGCTCTAAATTTCAGTTTAGGCCTTAGTCCTTAAAATTTGTTGGTGCACATGCTCTTCACAACTCTTCCTAGTTATATTATAGTCTGGAAAAGTTAAATGTACATTGCAATCACAGGAAAATCTGTTCAACGATTACATATGAATCCCCTCCTTTGATAAAAATTTGTAGCTTCAAGCATAGTAACAGGATGAAAGCTATTTCTTAACACCAAATCACAATGAGTACATTTCCGAAGTAATTAGCAACAAATTCCTCCACTTAGGATATCTATGGACAAACTCAACTTGAGCATATGTGCTGAGTAGAGCCTATAACTGGTAACAGAAAGAAAGCATTGAACTTGATATAATATCCAGACTTTACAAATACAGCAGCTCTAACCAAGAAACACAGATATCTCCAAGCACATGGGAGTGGTTCTATGCAAAGTAAGAGAAGAATATATAAATCTTCATAGAACACCAAAGGTGCATATCCTAAATTCTCAAAGACCAACCAAATAACAGCCACAGCACTGATCTAATATTTTGGAAAGTAGAAGCATATTCCGGCAGATTTCAATAAGATTAAAAGTGATTAGAGATGCTAATCCAACCTTGCAAGACACCAATGAACAAAAAGAAAAAACGAAAACCAACTTTATCATAGAAGGTTAAGCATTGGAAAGAGATGGTACTGACATTGTCATCTGCCACTGAAGACTGCGACTTTTCTGATTTTTTCAAGCCAACCAATGCCTTAATCCATTTACCCGAGACACCCATGGCACCGATTACTTTATCTCAACCAAATCTTAACCTGCTTCAGAACAAATCATTTGGCTTCACAACAATTTTCCTATCGATCCGAATAATTTGAACTAACGTTGCAGAAAGCAAAAAGAAAATAAACGTTACATACCTAATCTCTCAGCTATCGGTATGATCTCCAACCAAGAAACTATTGCCACCACAGAGCAGTCACTTCATTAAACATAAATATGCCAGGAGCAGCACCCCCAAATTCCATGCAACCTCCTCATGTCTGGTAGGCTTGAAAAAAGAACCAAGTAGCTCTCAATAAATATGCATTTCAACTCTAAGACACATAACAATGATCACTGACACAAGACCAAACTACAGAAACTAGAATAATTTGGCATGGTCCAAATTTTGATTCCATATACAGATATAGAAAACATAAATTTAGGCCCAAGTATGGCAATGCGAATTGACCTTAGACCTTACACCCATGTGCAAGAAAATGATTAGTTACAGCGTGGTGATCCTATAACAAATTGTGCAACTTTGTAAAAAACGGAAATAGGGTGACTCTAGTCTAAAGTCCCACATTGTTAATTTCCCAAAAAAATAGAAGAATTGTGAATTACAAGCCAAAGAATCGCTTTCATCAAACAAGTTGATAGCAAGCATCGCATAAAACCTTAGAACCCCGAAAATCCAGAGCATCTATTACTAGTAATAAACAAGGAAAAATGGAAAGAATCGGATCACGAGTCAACTCACTTGAAACTCGAATAAAATGATGAGAGCTAAAGGTCAACGATGGATACCTTGACTTTATTCAGCCGGTCAAACTGGTCAATGCCGCCGGAATTCAAGTCTGGAGCATCCGATTTGGGCTCGGCGGTGGGTCTGAGCTGAATGTGAGGTCGGAAGTGAGTGAGTGAGGGAGTAGTGTTTGAAGGAAGAAGAGAGGAGAATGGAAACGACGTCGTTGGAGTTGCTTGCTTGCTTGCTGGCCGAGGTGTATGGTCGTTGTCACGCAGAGTCAATCACGGGACACGCCGAATCCATTGATTGGCTGAGACTTTCTGTCTTTTTGCCTCGCATGTTCTGCCATTATTGACCCCCGCGCCTCATCAGGTGAAAAAGATATTTTTCTTTTCACTTGTACCACCACCTCAGGTGAATTTTTTTTTTTTTTAAGTGTAAATTTCTAGTTAGGTAAAAACAAACCGTGGTTTTTCAATATTATCACGCGGCTAGAGTCAAGATATATAATCTTGAGTCAAGGAGCGAATCACATTTTAATTAGTTTAATATTCATATGATAATCAAAGTGAGAGAGAGGTAGCACAAAAAGACCTTGAAAGTATGAGAACTTTCGTACCTTAATTTAGTTTACAAGTTTTAAAACGTTGCTTGAACCACAAACAGATTTTCAAAACGTTTATTCCTGATTCATATTTTCTTTACAAAAGAACCTAGAAAGCCCTAATTTGTAATGTAAAGTTCTGCTTAAGTGCTTATTATTTATCATACACGACTGGTTCTATGAACCTGTGAAGTTCTATGAAGGGGTGAGTTTATGCTCATTAGGGCAAATGACCTTTTAGATTAATCTTAGCAAACAACAAACAAATTTTCAAATAATATAAATATATAAACAATATATGAATATGATGTCAACTCGACTTTCTTCTCATACTCTACACTACAATTCTTTTCCCCTTTTGTCAGTCATCTTGTTTTACTCATGATATCCATATCTGAAACTCAATAAGATCATTTTATCAACATTTTTTGTCGAAAATGTTTACTTTCCCCTATTTGTGCACTCATGGGCTGACTACAGATATTGAATGCCCCATACAGTAAACTCAACTACACAAAAGGTTTTCAATACCAAAATTCTATAATCATAACCACTCAAAATTCTATAATCAATTATTTCTTTCCACAATGTAAATGCATGATTATGTAGTATAGATTCGAACACAAGAATACATGTTTTTCAAATTGAGACTGATAGGACCTGCCCCGAATTCCACCTTGAAATCCGAGGTGGCCTTGTAGAGCCTGCCTTAGATATAACTCTATTGAAAATTCAGTAGAGTCACCCCTAAAAATGGACTACCCAAAACCTGTAGAAACACATTCATACTTCCAAAGAACCATCCTTATTCTTCTGGAGCTACCCTGCTCCCCAAATCACAACAATTCCACAATAAACAACTGAAATTCGACAATACAACATATTCCAAAATCACAAAAATTCTATAACAATTGTCTCACAAGTTATCAGAGCAATCTAAAAGAGAAAAGAACTCAAGATACAAGTAGGTTCAATAAGTAACCTACAATATGAAATACAACAGCAGCATATGCTATGCCCCGAATCCTACTATGCCGAACCAGCTACTCTATAGACTGGCATTTGAAACAGAAAGGCCCAAGGGAAAGTAGATAATAACTTTAGCGTGAGTGGATAAAAATAAGTAATTGAAAAGAAAAGAGATTTTATACTTTCCCACATTTATTCCTTTTAAAACTCGATGCATGCAACATTTATAAAACACATTTCTTTAAGCTCGAAAACTAGTGAAAATATACCAACTCCGCTGGTTAAGAGACATCGGACTAGCGGGGCTAGTCAAGTAACAATAGATTATGGGGAATGAGTTATCACCATACAAATAAGGGAGCCTCCCAGGTTCTGCTCAACTCAACCGCAAACACATAGTAAGCGGGGAGGAGTACTAATAGGCTAGCTAGCAATAAAATAAAACGACCCAGGTATGGTGGGTTAAAATCCACGAAAATGGAAAATCAGTAAGGTTTCCCCAAAATCTCACGAGCAAAATATATATACCAATGACGTGACCCCGCACGCCAAAATATTCTCGAATTCATAAACCAATATGCGAGAAATAATAAATAAATAAAATTTCGGAATCACCTCGGAAAAACTCGTCAAAATTCAACATAAGTCATAAATCCAAATCCGAGCATAATAATTTCATATCCGAAAGTCATTTAAACATAAGTAATGGATCAACGCCTTGTAATATTGAATCTAATTGTCTGTGTCTTTGCTCCCTTTAGAAGGTTTAAACATTCACATCTCTTAGGTTCAATATTAGCATATAACAGAAGATTGAAATGCATTCAGTGGTTGTTAGAGGTTGTTCTTCTTGCCACTCCAAGTGTTGACATAATCTAATAAACCTATAGTTGTTTTAATGTTCTGGTTATATAATTCAGTTAGTGTCTATATGTCCTTTGCCACTCTAGGTAAGGCAGACGCCTTATGCAATTTGGGGGCACTTCAGTTTAATGCCATAATTCGAATTAATAATTTTTTCATTACTAAATCTGGAACTTTTAATGTTTTGCTACAGCCATGAACCTTCCTTTAGGACTTCATCAAATTGAAAACTTGAATGGATCAAATTTTAAGCGATGGAAGCAAGACATAGAGCTGCATCTAGGCATGATAGATTATGACCATGTCCTTAAGGAAGACCCACCAGCTGAACCAACACCTACTACCAGCAAGGATGTGAAAGATAGGTACCATCAGTGGCACAAACACAACAAATTAACCCTAGTAATCTTGAAGAAATTTATGACAGAAGCTGTGAGAGGCAGTATACTCGAGTCTGAATATGCTAGGGAATATTTCAAAAAATGTAGAGGAGAAATTTAAGGTCTCATATAAGGCTGAGATTGGAAACCTGATGAACACCCTCATTACCATGAAATTCGATGGAGTTGGAAGCGTCAGAGAGTATATAATGAAGGGTATTGATGTAGCAGCAAAACTCAAGGCCCTTAATCTTAACATAGAAGAAACCTTCCTGGTACATTTGCTTTTGAATTCTTTGCCTCAACAATATAGTTAGATGTAGTCTAACTATAATACACAGAAGGAGAAGTGGACTATGAATGAATTAATTTCTATATGTGTTCAAGAAGATGATAGAATTAAGAAGGGAAAAAGCATAGGAATCAACTTTGTTGGCAAGCCTCAGTTTAAGAAAAAGTTCAGCAGCAAATCAAACCAATCAGGTGCCTCATCTTCTAAAGTTTCTCAGGGAACTTCTCAGGGGTCTAGCAACTTTAAAAACTTTAAGAATGGTTCTGTGAAATGTTTTTTCTGCCGAAAGCCGGGACATGTCAAAAAGGATTGCAGGGGTTTAAAGGACTGGCTTCTAAAGAAAGGTAATAATTTAAAAACCAAAACTGTTTTTCATTTAGAAAATAATCTTGTCAGTGTGTCCTCTAGTTCTTGGTGGTTTGATACCGCTTCACCGATACATGTTATTACATCTATGCAAGGATATCTATGAAAGAGGATCCCAAACAAGAATGAAGCTAGGATTAGCTCGGGGAATGGCAACAGGGTAGCAGTTAAAGCAATTGGAGTAGTTCGATTAGTCTTTCCTAGAGGTTTTACCTTAGATTTAAATAATGTATACTGCATACCTTCTATGCAAAGAAATCTAGTGTCAGGATCTCTTTTTGTCAAAACACATGGTTTTTCTTTTGTTGGAAATAATAAAAGGATTGGATTTTTTCAATTTTTCTAATTTCATTGGTAATGCATCTCTTGTTGATGATTATTGGCATTTAAATTGTAAAAATTCACTTGAAGTATTTTTAACGGAGAAAGCTGTAGGGGTTAAAAGATCTAGACATAATTAAAACTCAGCTTTTCTTTGGCATAAAAGGCTGGGGCATATTTCTAAAGAAATATTAAAAACACTTGTGAAAGAAAACATTCTCCCTTCATTAGATTTCACTGATCTTGATATATGCATTGAGTGCCTTAAGGGTAAAACAACTAAATCTAGGAAAAAGGGGTCGGTTAGGAGCTAAGAACTACTGGAATTAATTCACACTAACATTTGCAGTCCGTTTCCTCATAAAACTCTTTGTGGAAATCACTACTTTATTACCTTTATCGATGATTTTTCAAGGTTTTATCATATATTTCTTATTTTTGAAAAATCTCAAGCTTTAGAAGTCTTTAAAATATTTAAGGCTGAGGCAGAAAAGCAATTGAATAAAGTAATTAAAGTTGTTAGATCAGACAGGGGAGGTGAGTTTTATGGTAGACACACTGAGGCTAGACAGAATTTAGGACCTTTTGCTCTTTATCTTCAACAGTGTGGTATTCAGGCTCAGTACACCACGCCAGGGACACCGGAACAAAATGGAGTTGCAGAGAGGAGGAATAGAAAGTTAATTAACATGGTTAGAAGTATGATTTATAAGTCAGGTCTTCCTAGATTTTTGTGGGGGGAAGCACTGCGTACAGCTAACTATATTTGCAATAGGACTCCTAGTAAATCAGTGGATAACAAAACACCTTTTGAATTGTGGTTCAGCAGAAAACCTAGTTTAAATCACTTTCATGTGTGGGGATGTAAGGCAGAGGCAAGAATTTACAATCCTAAGGCAGGGAAGCTTGATCTTAGAACCTCAAGTGTTTTCTTTGGAGGATATTTGACTAAGTCTAAAGGATATAAATTTTATTGCCCACATCATCATACTAGGATTTTAGAGACCAATAGAGCTACCTTTTTGGGAGAGATGAATGATGCTGATGATGTTGTTTTGGATGAGTTGGATTTGGAAGCTGCCAGCAATACTATGAGTGACATTAATGAGCGGTTTGTGTATGATGAAGTAGAAAATAATGTGTCTACTGCAATAAATGAAGAACCAGTTCTAGAAGCTATTGTACCACCAGGTAACGAGGTTGTAGAGTTGAATGAGCATAATAATCATGCTGAGATATCGATAGAGGCGCAGAATTTTGCACCACAACAAGTTAATGATGTAGTACAGCCCGAACCACCAGTACCTGAGCTACAGCAAGAACTAGTAATAGAGTTAAGAAGGTCGCAGAGAGTTAGGAGGTCTGCTATTCCTGATGACTACGCAACTGTTTTTCTCACTGAAGCAGATTTTGATTTAGGAATGGAGGATGATCCTAAATCATATATTCAAGCTGTAGAGTCACCACAGAAAGACAAATGGTTAGAGGCAATGGAATCTGAACTGCAATCAATGGATATCAATGGAGTTTGGGAACTAGTTAACAAACCAGAAGGTTTCAAACGTATTGGGTGCAAGTGGGTATTTAAAACTAAAAGGGATGCACATGGTAATGTCGAGAGGTTCAAGGCTAGGCTTGTTGCTAAGGGATTCACTCAAAAAGAAGGCATAGATTATACTGAAACCTTTTCTCCAGTATCTACTAAGGATGCATTTAGGATAATGATGGCTCTGGTTGCTCACTATGACCTTGAGTTACATCAGATGGATGTAAAAACAGCGTTTTTAAATGGTGACTTGAGTGAGCAAATATATATGTTGCAGCCTGAAGGGTTTGTGTCAGAAGGCAATGAACAAAAGGTGTGCATGCTAAGAAAATTGATTTATGGTTTAAAACAAGCCTCCAGACAATGGTATATTAAATTCGATTTAGTGATTACTTCATACGGCTTCGCTGAGAACAGGTTAGATGAATGCATATATATGAAAGTCAGTGGGAGTAAATTTATTTTCTTAATATTATATGTGGATGACATCTTGTTGGCTAGTAGCGATATAGGATTGTTAAAAGATACCAAGAATTTTCTGATGAAATTTTTTGATATGAAGGATATGGGAGAAGCAATGTTTGTCCTTGGTATAGAAATAAAGAGGGATAGAAACAGAAAATTACTGGGATTGTCTCAGAAAAATTATATAGACAAAGTCCTCAAACGTTTCTGTATGGAAACATGTAAAGCTGGAGACTCACCTATGTCTAAAGGAGATAGATTACATGCAGGTCAGTGTCCTAGGAATGCAATTGAAAGAAAGGAGATGGATAAGAGACCCTATGCTAGATTGGTGGGTAGTTTGATGTATGCCCAGGTCTGCACTAGGCCTGATATAGCCTTTGCAGTTGGAGTTTTGTCAAGATATCAGTCCAATCCAGGTAATGATCATTGGACTGCTGGCAAAAAGGTCTTGAGATATTTGCAGAAAACAAAGGATCACATGCCGGTTTATAAAAAGATGGATGATACATAATTAGAAGTAGTTGGATACAGTGATTCAGATTATAAGGGTTGTGTGGATGATCTTAAATTGACCTCTGGACACATTTTTATGTTGGCTGGAGGGGCAATATCTTGGAGAACTGTGAAACAATCTCTAACTGCTACTTCTACTATGCAAGCCGAGTATGTTGCCATTCATGAAGCTACAGGGCAAGCACTTTGGCTCAGAAACTTCATTACAGAGATAGGAGTAGTAGATTCTATTGAGAGACCTATAAAATTATACTGCGACAATGCAGCTGCAGTATTCTTTGCCAAGAATAATAAAAGGTCCACAGCCTCCATGAATATTCACGTGAAGTACTTTGTTGTTAGGGAGAGCATAAGGGATGATGAGATTGAAATCATTAAGATAGGTACACAAGATCAATTAGCAGACCCACTTACAAAACCCTTGGCAGTTGGTTCTTTTTAGGATCATGTTAAAAGTATGGGGATCTTGTCAGGTTTTGATGCTTTAGATTAGTGGGAGGTTGAAAACTTTTGTTTTGTATTACTTAAACTTTCATTGTTGTAGACTTTATTTAGCATTTTGATAAACATTAACTTTGAAGTTCCTACTTTGGTATTATGAATATTCAAATTTCTGACTCAAGAACTATGATTGAATGAGTTTCTGCATTTATTTAATTTTACTCGAGTAAACTTGCTATTTCAGGTCATTAGCATTATTTGCAGATTTTCAATGTACTGATGAAATTTGTACTAAGCTTTACAACAAGCATTAAGTTTACATATTCCTTAAGTTTTAAGAATCTCTGAAGTTTGGATCAGTTTAATTACTTGCATTACATTCTGTAAGTAAAACAAAGTTTCATATGCATTTAAGCTGCTCCTGTGTTCTATAAGATATTGCAATGTGACTGCAGGGTGCTAGTGCTTGGTTAAGTATTAGATTTCCTGTGGTTCATTGTAGTAGGTTGCAGAATGACTGAGTACTAAAATGGATTTGGTGAAACTAAGAATGTCTTTGTGCACACTTCATTTTTGCTACATCTGATGCAACAACTTTTCTTGTTGTTTGAACATTGATAGTCCAAGTGGGAGATTGTAAGACTTGATGTGGACTTATCAATATTCATTAGGAACTACAACAACTAAGTTGCATACCTTACAGAATAAGCAAATAGACATTCCTCGTATTCATTGGTTCCATGATTGTTGCCCATTGATATCAGTACTGATTAAAGGTTACCTTGCTAATGAAGTATACCTATTTGCATATGGAACAGGAAAAGGTTGGCCTGGATCTAATAGGATTAGGAAACCTTTATGGGAGGCACCTAATCCTTAAAGCCTATATATGGACCTTGATCCCTACTCTAGCAATCACACAAGCATTCAAGTTCTTTGCCCCATTATTGAGATTGCATTCATCAGATTGCTCAGAGGAGAAGATCAAACATGTCCTATCCAGGTTTGTATTCTTAATTCATAGATACTGCATATGTGAGTGTGTACGTTCTTATAGTTGAGTACAATGTATATTTATATGACTATCTATTTTACATCTCACATTGATAGCATAAATGTTTCCTTTTTTTTTTTTATAAACTTGGTATGAAATGTTTTTTTTTTTTATTGGACCATATTTGACAGAATCCGTTCCAAATTTCACCCTGAAATCCTAAGTGGTTTTGTGGGGCTCACTTTAGAAGAAATTTTACCAAAAATTTAGCGGAACTTCCCTTAAAGATGAACCACCCAAAAACATCAAACCTGTAAACAAAAGGAACACTTCTAATACCGACAAAGCCAACCAAACATCAAGAGTCTACATGCTCTCCTCAAATAATTCTACTCTCACAATAAACTCAGATCTCGAGTCTCAAATTCAGTAAAAATTGGTGATAAGATTTAAGATTAGGTTATTTTGGTCTTTTGCCTTTTTTTTCCCTCGACATGCTTGTCACATCAGATTTTTAATGGAGACGTTATGGAAATTTGACGGAAATTTGTCATCAATAGCAATATAAAACTTCACGTATCACATTAATATGTTTGTGAATCTGGGAATCAAATTGGAATTAGCACCAAAATGTAGACACTGATGATAAATTTTTCTCTAAAAAAAAAAAATCAAGCCGAGGATAAGCTTGAGCTTGAGCTTGAAAAAAAAAAAAAAAATTATTCGAGCTAAACCCCGACTTGAACTCAATCAAAAACATTGACCCCAGTTATATTCATTTCGACACGAGGCATGAAGGCTAGTCAAAAAAGTTGAATTCATGTTTCTTTAATAATAAACAATTCTCTGGATCACACCGTCGATCGGACGGTCCAGAATCCACAACCAATAAAAACCCTGCGGGACATGGCATTCTAGATCCTTCTTTAACAAAACCAGAAACGTCCAGTCTCTCGAATAATAATCACCTGCTTTCTTCCTCTTGCTATAAAACCTCTTCCGAGTCTTCCTCATCTCTTTGAGTCCAAGTCGTTGCGTTTAGGTCGTGTTGCTTCCCCAAGTCTTCGTCGTTGTCCTCCTCCTCGTAAATCGAAATCGAAGATGTTCGGAGGAGGTAGGCCGCCCAAGAAGAGCGACAACTCCAAGTACTATGAGATTCTTGGAGTCTCCAAGACTGCCTCGCCGGAAGATTTGAAGAAGGCTTACAAGAAAGCCGCCATCAAGAACCATCCTGATAAGGGTGGAGATCCAGAAAAAGTACCAATCTTTACCCTTTTTCCATGAATCTTTGTCGATTTAGAGTTTTTTTTTTCAGATTTGGGTTTTGAGTCATAATCTGAATTTTGATGTGATCTGTTTGTTTATTGATTTAATTGCATATTGTAATGTGAAGAATTTTGTTAAATTATTAGTCTTTTATTGGTTTATGACTCATGGGTGTAGATTTTGAGCGAGATATGTTTGTGGGTTGAGGTGTTTAGAGTGATTGAAACTGTAAGATATGTAGGCCTAATTAGATTTTGAAATTATTTGCAGTTTAAAGAGTTGGCTCAGGCTTATGAGGTTCTGAGCGACCCGGAGAAGAGAGAAATTTATGATCAATATGGTGAGGATGGACTTAAGGAAGGAATGGGAGCGGGTGGCCATGACCCATTTGACATCTTCTCCTCTTTCTTTGGTGGTGGTGGCAGCCCATTTGGAGGCATGGGAGGTGAGAGAGCTCTGTGATTTTGTTTGGGATTATACTGATTCATAAGTCGCGAAGAGATTAGGAAGTTTCTGAATTTCCCTTATATGAGCAGGTGGTAGTAGCAGAGGACGGAGACAGAGACGTGGAGAAGATGTGGTTCACCCATTGAAGGTCTCTTTGGAAGACCTATATCTTGGAACCTCGAAGAAGCTTTCTCTATCTCGCAATGTGCTGTGCTCTAAGTGCAAAGGGTGAGTATTGTTTCACATGCCAGTACTTTTGTTAAGTATTGCACTTTCTAGTAGTGTTAGCTTTGATTGAGTTGTGATTTGCATATGATGCTTATATGGGCACCTGTTGTAAATGGCAGCAAAGGATCAAAATCTGGAGCCTCAACCAAGTGTGGTGGTTGCCAAGGAACTGGTATGAAGGTCACTATTAGACATCTTGGACCCTCTATGATTCAACAGATGCAGCATGCTTGCAATGAATGTAAGGGTACCGGAGAGACCATTAGTGACAAGGACCGCTGTGGACAGTGCAAGGGAGAGAAGGTTGTTCAAGAGAAGAAAGTTTTAGAAGTCCATGTGGAGAAGGGTATGCAGAATGGACAGAAGATCACATTTCCTGGCGAAGCTGATGAAGCTGTATGTTTTCAATTATCCTGATAGTAATGTATACTTCTTAGTTCTTTCATGCTTAGTGAAGTGTGGGATTGATTGGTTTTCCTGCTTCCATTGTTTTTGTCTGTGCAGCCTGACACAATCACTGGTGATATAGTGTTCATCATTCAGCAAAAGGAACATCCCAAGTTCAAGAGAAAGATGGATGACCTTTTTGTGGAGCACTCTTTATCGCTTACAGATGCTATATGTGGTTTCCAGTTTGTGCTGAACCATTTGGATGGCAGGCAGCTACTTATCAAATCAAACCCTGGCGAAGTTGTGAAGCCTGGTTAGTAGAGTTCATGAACTCTGTAGTTAGTGTGTTTTTTCTAGCTGGATGTGCTGATTGTAATTTCCTCACATTATTATTAATCTTGTGGGTTAATTATGAAATTGCAGATTCGTTTAAGGCCATCAATGATGAGGGTATGCCAATGTACCAGAGGCCATTCATGAAGGGCAAGCTGTACATCCATTTTTCGGTGGACTTCCCTGAAACTCTGAGCCCTGAGCAGGTCAAGGCTTTGGAAGCTGCTCTTCCAAGGGCATCGCATCAGGAGCTGACAGACATGGAGTTGGATGAGTGTGAGGAGACGACTCTGCATGATGTGAACATGGAGGAGGAGATGAGGAGGAAACAGCACCAGGCTCATTCGGAGGCGTATGATGAGGATGATGACATGCCTGGTGGTGCACAGAGGGTGCAATGCGCACAGCAGTGATTGTGTTCGTAACCTATAAAAATGATGTATGTGCAGTTGTGGATTGGTTATCTTGAGCATAACATGCTAATGTGATGCTCTCTGTTTGTCTCTCGGCAAGAAAAGTGAGAAACCGTTTGACCAACTCCTATGGCACATTTTTACACATTTGTACTTCTCTCATGAGCTTCAAATGTCACTAACTGTTGGTTCCAGATCCAAGCTGAGCAAGCTACTTTTGGGTTTGTATGATCTATGTATTCTCCTCATAAAATTGTAGCGCAATGAACTTGGTCATTTTCTTAGGAAGTTCAACTTTGTTCTGTGGGAACTCCTCATTGCAGTTCTTCGTTTGAAGAGTGATTCTTTGGCGTATTTTACAGATATCTACTAAACTGTATTCCAAAGTCATGTTTCGCTATTCCAATTGAATGATTTAACAGGTTAGGGTATCACGTAAGGGCCGTATAGCTTGTGGAATGATGAGTTGATGAATTTGCCAATTTTTTGTTTTATATTGCTTGCTGCATTTGAGGCTTCTGAGTGGAGAGAAATATGCGTACTAACACGTAGTTCAGGTTTGCTTTCACAGCTACATGACAAGTTTGTGAGGACTCTCCGTCTTCTCGAGATGATATTCTGCAAATTAGTTAACACCAAAATTATATTGTCAGGCTGGGGATTATGACTTCCCTTTTCTAGCTATGTAAATGAGAGTGAGAAGTAACTAGTAACTAGCTCACATCTACTACTGTTCTCTCTGTTATTTTTTCATTCATGTCTAAATTCTATTCCTTCATCATTTGGAGATGATCTTCTGCAACACTTATTTTAATATATATAAATGTTAAATGTCTTCCAAATTCCCAGTAAATTATTATGACAGTTCTTTAAGGCCTTTTCTTGTCGGAGTATTTTTTCGGTTCCATACAGTTAGCATTTTATTTTAAAATAACAACTATAATCAATTTTGAAGATACATACATACGTACACGTACGTACGTACATACTTGTGTGTGTGTGTATATATATATATATATATATATATATATAGATATATATATATATATATATATATAATATATAATTATTTATAGGAGCTGTTACTGGTCCCATATGACTTTTTGTTGCAAGAAGAATTTGACATGAATTTAGTTGACTTGTTATGACTGATGACTCTCTCTCTATCTCTCTTATGCAAAGCTTTTGGTTCTTTGAGACCTGATTCCGGAAGTAGAACAGGCTTTGAAAGAAGTCCTTTTGGAAATTTAACCTGTAGAATCGCTGTAAATTCGTATGTAATTATGATTCTTATTTAATTAGGATATCTTGTAATTATAGAAAATCCTGTAATTATGGAAATATTGTTTCCTATTAGAGTTAGACTACTCTTTTGTACTTGTATATATACCCCCATGAATCATCGAATTAACCCTGAATTGAAGTATTCTTTTCTACTTGGTATCCGAGCAGGTTCAATCCTTTGAACTTGCGCTGTGTTAGGGGCCGCACTTGTAATGCCGCAAGCAACCTTGTACAGGGTCATTAGTCAAGCCTTTGGTTGGTTTGCTTATGTGCTAGGGATGTTTTGGTAATTTATAAATTATGTAATTTATTTTATTTAGCATTTAGTCTCCTCGGCCTTTTTCATGTTTCCTCCTGCCATGTTCATGTAAGTCCGATATGCTCTTTAGGGAGGGGTTCCTAGTCGGCATAGTTTGGACTACAGAACTAGTATAGGTAAGCACATGTACTTGTGCCTCCCTTACCATCTTACCATCAATAAAGGAGGAATTATTCAATCATCTGTGTCCCGTGAGATTGCTCCTTGATCTTTCTTTTCGATTATTCATTTGTTCTTCGTGGTTGCCAAACTTTTATACAATTGTGTTCTTGCTCGACGCTAGCACCCTTTTAATATCGCGTGGTTTTCATTGTTCCTTGCAAGGTACTCACTTGGCTAACTTGCTTACTTTCAAGTGTCGTGCGGTCCTCTTTGCACATAGCAAAGTTGGCCCGTGACACGCTGCATCCTTTGAATCCTAAATCCCGAAGAACACCACAAACCGCTGAGTACCACCACCGTTGAAATCAAACCATCCCTGAATTTCAAACCACCATCACCCTACCTTTTTTCGAAAAAAGAAGAGAATTTTTTTTTGTTCAACTCTAAAAAATCCAATCCTGCGAAAATCCTGAATTCCTCAATGGTGCAATCAGAGAAATAGGCTATGGGGCATTCGGTAACTACCGAATTTTCTGTTATGGCTCAACGCAAACAGGGTCCTCCTCTAGGCTTCTCAGGACCTTCACCACGCCGTCCTCTAGGTAAACCAAATCCATATACAAACAAAAAGTGCATTATCTGTGGGGAATAATTAGGTCATAGCAAGAAGCGGTGCTATGAAGTGATTGGTTACCCTGATTGGTGGGACTTCACCAAGAAACCGCGAAAGAATCTGGGCAAGGCCGCTGTTGCTACTTCAGATGAAGTTTACCTAGACAATGCCTCCGCTAATGTAGCGCAGTCAGGTATGAAGGGTAAGATTACTTTTACAGGTGCATCTGACCATATGACCAATGACCCTAGTCTTGTGAAAAACCGTAGACGTTCCTCTCAAAATGTTGTCTCTACTGCTGATAGTACTCCAACTCCGGTCATCGGAGAAGGTTCTATTGCTTTATCTGATACCTTAACCATTGAATCTGTCTTAGTTGTTCCATCACTAGCTTATAATCTCCTGTCTGTTGGTCAAATTATTTTAGCTCTTGCATGTATTGTGACCTTCTATCCATCTTTCTATGTGTTTCAGGACATTCTGACTCTGCCGATTCTTGGTTATGGTGTTAGAAGGGGGAAATTATACTACCTGGATCTGACAGAGACTGGAAAGAAACAGAAGCATCTTTTGGGACAAGCTAATCAGATCAACGGGGTAGAGAATGCGAAGGAAGCTGTATGGTTATGGCATCGTTGTTTAGGTCATCTATCCTTTAGTTATCTTAAGAAGCTGCAACCTCATTTGTTTTCAGTTGTCAGTGATTTGGATTTCCATTGTGACATTTGTGAACTGGCCAAGAGTCATAGTATTTCATATTCACCAAGTCTTAATAAAAGTCCTATTCCTTTTACGAAGATTCACTCTGATGTCTGGGGCCTGCAAAAATTCCTTCTCTTTCTGGAGCTCGGTATTTTGTAACATTTACTGATGATTGCACTCGCATGACATGGGTGTCATTACTGAAGAATAAGAGTGATGTATTTGGAATGTTTATGGAATTTCACAAAATGGTGGCAACTCAGTATCAACAATCCATCAGAGTGTTTCAGTCTGACAATGGTGGAGAGTTTGTGTGATTGAGTTTTGCCGGTCACACGGAATTCGTCATCAAACCTCCAATTCTTATACTCCTCAACAGAATGGTTTAGCAGAACGAAAGAACAGGCAGTTGATGGAAGTTGTTTGTGCTTCCTTCTTTGGCATAAATGTACCTCGGTCCTATTGGGGAGAAGCAGTGAAATCAGCAGCATATCTTATCAACCGTACTCCTTCACGGGTAATTGAGTTTCAGAATCCTCATCAGAAGCTTCATACACTTTTGACCATCCCTTCTATGCCTAATTTGGAGCCCCGGGTGTTTGGGTGCACAGCTTATGTTCATATTCCTAAGCCTCAACGCAACAAGATTGATCCCCGTGCCCGTAAGTGTATATTTGTTGGTTATGCTAAATTCCAGAAGGGTTATCGATGTTATGATCCTCTTACTGGCACTATACATGTCTCTCTTAATGTTGCTTTTTGTGAATCTGAGCCTTATTATTCAGAGGGAGTTTCAGAGTCTTCCTTTCAGGGGGAGAGAGGTTGTGAAGGAAATCCTCGAGATTTATTTGAATATGAAGAATTTGAAGAATTAGAAGCATTGGAGTTGAGATTTAGACTTGGGAATTCTCCAGCACCAATTGACAACGAAACTGAAATTGGGATAGTAGGAAACGAAAAAGAAAAAGAATATGGGGACATTGAATCTATTGGCGATGGACCAGTGGGATCCCCAACTTACTAGGACAGATGAGGTGTAGGACCATCCCTTGAACCGAACAAGACAGACGCATCACGCCAAGATGTCAACTTGCATCCCTAAAGTGACAATGACGTCAACTTGCATCCCCAAAGTGACAACGACGTCAGCATGCATCCCCAAAGTGACAACGAGGCTTCAATGCATCCTGGAATATATGAAACGACACAAGCTGATGAATTACCCATTGACCAGCCCAACTGTGATACACCCAATGAAGAGAATATAATTCAGAGTTCTCATCTGTCAAAGTTTTTCCCCCTCTCTACATCATCAACTGAAGAATCCGCTGTGAATGTTCCTCCTCATGTACCTTTAATTTCGAATGCATTATCTAGGGTAGATAATATTGATTCTAGGAAATCACATAGGGTTACCAAAGGTATTCCAAAGAAACAATATGAGCCAGACATCAAAGCCAAAGCTAAATATCATGTAGCTAATTACATGTCTAACCATAGGTTGTCTGGGTCATATGCACTTGTTGTTGATCAATTATCTACTGTATCTATTCCTAGTAACATGCAGGATGCATTGACGGATCCAAAATGGACAAAGGAGATGAATGAAGAATTAGAAGCTCTTCAAAAGAATTCAACATGGGAATTAGTACCTCTGCCTGCTGTGAAGAAGATTGTAGGATGTCGTTGGGTGTTTACTGTGAAGCTTAATGTTGATGGAACTATTGATAGATACAAGGCGAGGTTGGTTGCCAAGGGATATACACAACGCTATGGGATTGATTATGAGGAGACTTTTTCACCTGTAGCAAAGATCAATACTGTCCGGATTCTAATCTCACTTACAGTAAACAAAGATTGGCCCTTGCACCAGTTTGATGTGAAGAATGTATTTCTTAATGGGAATTTGGAGGAAGAAGTATATATGGATGTGCCCCCAGGTGTTAAGAATCACCCAAGTGACGTTAGCAAGGTGTGTATATTGAAGAAATCTTTGTATGGCCTGAAGCAATCTCCAAGAGCTTGGTTTGGAAGATTTTCAAGGTCTATGAAAGCCTTTGGGTATAGATAGAGCAATTCTGACCATACCTTGTTTATCAAACGCAAGAATGGTAAGATTACAACTCTTATTGTGTATGTTGATGACATGATTGTTACAGGGGATGATCCGAAAGAGACGAATGAATTGCAAAAGTATCTATCAAAGGAGTTTGAAATGAAGGATCTGGGACAACTGAAGTATTTTCTGGGTATTGAAGTTGCAAAGTCTAAGAAGGGGATTTTGATTTCACAAAGGAAGTATGTCCTTGATTTACTTGCTGAAACGGGGATGCTGGACTGCAGACCAATGGAGACACCCATTGACATGAATCACAGACTTGCTATTTATCCTGATCAAGTTCCAACTGATAAAGGGAGGTATCAACGTCTTGTAGGAAGGTTGATTTATCTTTCACATACTAGACCAGATATTGCTTATGCTGTGAGTGTTGTTAGCCAGTTTATGCATTGTCCTATTGAAGAGCATATGGATGCAGTCTTTCGTATTTTGAGGTACTTGAAGATGGCGCTAGGTAAAGGGTTACTGTTGGAGAAAAAAGATGAATTGGAAGTTGTTGAATATACGGATGCAGATTGGGCTGGTGATAAAACTGACAGACAATCTACATCTGGGTACTTTACTTTTGTTGGAGGGAACCTTGTCACTTAGCGTAGCAAAAAGCAGAAAGTCGTTGCCAGATCAAGTGCAGAAGCTGAATTTTGAGGTATGGCACATGGAGTCTGTGAAATGTTATGGATCCGTAACGTCCTGAAAGACCTGGGTTACAAGCTTAAAAGGCCTATGGATTTGTATTGTGATAATACAGCTGCCATTGAGATTGCACATAATCCAGTTCAGCATGATAGAATAAAGCATGTGGAGGTTGACCGTCATTTTATTAAAGAAAATCTTGATAGAAAGGTTATTCGCTTTCCATTTGTAAACTTAGATGAGCAATTAGCTGATGTTCTCACTAAAGGAGTGTCCAGGAAGATATTCGACAGCTCGATTGACAAGTTGGGCATGATAGACATCTATGCACCAACTTGAGGGGGAGTATAGAATCGCTGTAAATTCGTATGTAATTAGGATTCTTATTTAATTAGGATATCTTGTAATTTAGAAAATCCTGTAATTATGGAAATATTGTTTCCTATTAGAGTTAGACTACTCCTTTGTACTTGTATATATACCCCCATTGTGGGATGAATATGAATAATCGAATTAATCCTGAATTGAAATATTCTTTTCTACTCAACCGAACCATCACCAGCAAGCACGCTAATGAATTCAGTCTGCTTTTGGCACTACTCTCCTCATAACCCCTAGTCTTGGCATTAGTGTCACCATAACCAATTTATATCTTAGAATTCAGAATATGGACTAAGTAGTAATCTCCCCTCCAAAAAAAAATTAACTAAAAGCTAGAAAGCCTATGGAACCTATTGCACTAATTTCTTTGTTGGTTTGTCACTTTAGTGAATAACAAATTATCAATTCAGTGCCCGCAATAAAATTTCTAATTAGATGGTTCCTCTTCACATTGTTGTACCTTTGAATGTCAATTCTAAGCAGCAATTCTTAGTTTCAGGAAAAAAAAAAGATTTTATAGTACAGGTCTCATGACTATGTAGCAGTAGGCCTAACAACCTCTGCATTAACCTATTATTGAACTCATCAATTTTTATCTCAACAATACAATCTTGCCATTAAACTGTGAGGGTTCAGTACAAGAGAGTTGTATTTCGGCAATGCAATCAAGAAAATATGCAATGGAATGACAAATGGGACAGAAAGTGAAGCAGAGCGCAAAACATCCAGTCTTGCTCTGTTACAAGATACGTATGGAATAAAAAAGAAAAGAAAAAGAAACTCAAATTATACGGCTCCGGTATGAGGAAGCATTTAGCTCACTAATTAATTATAGCAGAAACCTCAGTATAAGTTAAATAGCAACCGTATCTCTTTTTGTGGTATATGCAATTTCTTTTCCTAAGAAGAGAACATAATTTGTAGACAGAATAGCTGGATAAATCAACTAGACAGGTTCTTCATTTTTGTATTAATATACCTTGCTGGTTTTCTTACAGATCCTGTAGCTTCGACATATTACAAGCACAAGTTCATGTACATATCATAATGGATACCTAGAAAGGATAGTAGGGATTGATTTCATGTGATGGCATATTAGGTAGTGGGGTAAGAGGCTGCCATAGCAATGCCACGAAGACCTTCCTGTGCAGCAACATCTCCTTGCGTTCTTATGTAACCTTCTTCTCCCCATTCTGTGCCCCATGATTTCTTAACCAACCAATACTTAGCCCCATCATCGCTGATGCCATAACCAGTAGCAGTAACACCATGCTCTAGACTCGTTCCACAGGTTCCTGTGAAAACACCACTTGAATAGAATTGGAAATCAGATCCGCTAGCATCAATGGCAACAGAAATAGGTTGATTAGCAGCTGCCTTGAGAAGTGCACTTTCACTGTTAGCAGGCACATCTTCGTGGCCAATTATCGAGGCTGCATGGTTTGCTTCCTTCTGCGCGTTGCATGTACGATCTACACCGGTGTAGGGATAGTTAGCCTCGCTACTGAGTCCATGATTTTGATTAATGAACATATCAAAAAGCATCGTCCATCAAGCCACCCTCACAGTCTTGATCTTCACCATTGACATCACAGTCAACTAGCTCTTGCTCAGTTCTGCTGTACCTGATTCAGCTTACAACCAAAATGGTAGTGCGAACCATGCAGACCATGGACATAATGCAGGCTGCATGCAGTAAACGGAAATTTGGATGCACGAAATAGTTAGCCTAACAAAAGAGTGTTAAGATAAAGGGGAGGAAAAGTACTGGATGCACGTCTATATTCTGCAGTAAAGCCTAAGCATTATAGTAATGCCATGCTCCCCAAAAGAAAGGATAAATTTCAGTTTAGTACCCTGTAGTTTGGGAGTAACATCATGTCAGTCCCTGCTCTTTCAATTTGATCAGCAACACCCCTGTGCTTTCAATTTCAATCAGCCGTGCGCAAATTTTACTGTTCCGTCCAATTTGAACATTAACTTTGACTGGATTGACAAAGTAAAATTTGGATGGAACAGTAAAATTTGGGCACGGCTTATTGAAATTGAAAGCACAGGGGTGTTGCTGATCAAATTGAAAGACCAGGGACTGACATGATGTTACCCCCAAAGCACAGGGTACTAAACTGAAATTAATCCAAAAAGAAAAGAAAGGAGGACCCTAGCTAGAGAGATGGTGAAAATTAATATGAAATCCTCTGAGCCTATGAATTTTGAAGACTGACATGTCTCTTGAAAGGCCAAATATTCTACTTTAATAATGTGATCCTTTCCCTTCAGTCTAAACTGAAATACACAGTAAGTGACTGGAACAGTTATGAAAATACAAGAACAGAATGTGAATTCTGGAAAACGGGGATTCCAGTGAGCGTATCAATCCTTACTAGGCATCAGAAACCAAAATTAAAAGACACAACACCGAATTTTGGTTACGCAGTGAAAACCTCAAATATGAGATTAAAAACACTGCGGGGCTCTTACTCTTGAGAACCCAAAATATAATTTATGCATATGAGAACAAGATCAAGAACACTTATGCATGGACCAAGTGTTATCACTCTAGTGAAGATAAAATCTTAGATAAACATGCAAGACACATCAACCTATTCTTGCGTTAAAACAACACCAGACCATGAACATCTTTTTTCCTCTATATAACAAAAGGAGGCCGTCCCATGCACACATGCAACATATTTTTACCCTAATAGGACTTCTACAAGGAAACAATCTATTGTGTTTAAAGATAACCAATTAAAGACACCCAACCCTAAAATACACAATTTGGTAAACAAAAAAATATCTTTAACTAAATAAAAGATATTAAAACCATTAAACTCCAAAGATATTTTCCTAGACTAACACTTAATTTATGCATGTATGCATGGATGCATTTACCTGAGATTCTCTTGGATCAGCTTGTAGGAACTTCCCTGTTTTGTATGGGAATGCCAAGAAATCAAGTTGAACAAAACTTGTACTTACAATCTCCCTCTTTGGCATTCCTATACAAAACATACTGGATAAGGACAAACTCTCCCCCTCAACAAGTACAGGAGGAACATCACAACTTATCATCCATTCAGTCCTGAAACATTTCTCACACAATAATCACATCACAAAACAGATAGTAACAAGCATAAACTAGCAATTTAGAGAGATCCATTTTAAACAATAATCCAAAGTCAACAACTGGCTAAAAGCATAAAGAAGCCTAGTCAAACTGAGCAAAACAATCCTAGCAGAAAACAGTCAAACTAAACCATCTAAGTCAAAATAAGGCTTCTTCTTCTCCCCCCTTTTTGGATAGGTATGCCAAAGCTCAAGGGGAATGTGCTAAAGCATCTTGAAGAGAGTGAAGCTCCCCCTCAATGTGATCCACTCTCTGAAGAAGGGCACCCACATCAGTTTGAAGCTGATCTAACTTGCGGTTCACCACAGTGAAATGGTCAAGCAAGGTGCGAGAGATAGATGTGGTGTCAACAAAAATACCCTTGGTCTTGCTTTGACTAGTGTTGCGAAGGAGAGAGCTCCGAGAGAAAACCTTCAGGGGAGGGGCCATTTCATCAGAATCTTCAAAAACAACACCATTGGCTTTGCAGACAGCAGTAATCACAGAGGGAAAAACTAAGGCTGCCTTTTTGTGACGGAAACCCTCAACAGCAGCTTTCTGGATAGCTGTATACATGTAATGCTCAGGAGTAAGATAGGGACCCTTGGCATTGAGAACATAGATGAGACGGGCTTCCTCCAAGGTAATCTTGCTGCTTTGAGTTGAAGGATAGAGCAAAGTGCGAACCAAATGCCCCAACAGTTGACAGAACTCACTAAGAGCACCAACAGAGAGCTCCACGGGGGTGGCATCTGGACAATCATCATAAATCCAGCCACAATGGTATCAACAGATAAAGCCGTAAGCTCCTTATCAACCACAGACATCTCGGAAACAAGGGCAATGAGACCCAACGTTTCTCAGATGGTGGTGGGTGTGAAAGGGACTGAGACACCTCGAATGTCCACATTGCATCCAATCAGAGTAGTAGCATTAAGCACATCAAACTACACAGGCATATTTAGAGAGCAACATGCATAGAACTCTCTAACCATAGTGAGATTAGGAGTAGGCAACACATCCAACACAGATTCCCATAAAAAAATTCGCACAGTTTCAGCAAATAAGGAACCCAATTCACCCACATTAAAGCGCTTTTCATAAACCACAGGTCGTACACTAGTATATTTTTCATAATAAACCCTTTGAGTATGAGTCACAAATCGAGAATCCTTACGGGTTTTGCGAAGGGTTGGTAGACCTAGAGGATGACGGGGCAGAGCTGCCGAAAGGGCGAGGACGCTTGGAGGGCAGAGCTTTGGAGGAAGGGCTGATCGAGCGACGATGCAATGGTGGCGTAAGCGATGGAGAGACTGGGATAGGCTCAGAGGCAGCGGAATCAGAAAGATTGGAGGCTGCAGAGGAATGCTTGGACCTAGAAGGGTACGACGGTGCAGGGGCCAGAGACCGGGACGAAGAATTCTCTAGGTCCTGAGGATTCTCAGCGGAGGTAGGTGGACCTGAATCTCGAGGCCTGTGGAGGCGATTGGAACGCTGAGAAGGGCGAGGGGCCGGAGGAGATGCGGTGGCCGGAGTGGAGGGCCGCTTGATGGTGTACTTGATTCGAGCCATGGTGAGAGGAAGGAGAGAGAAAGAGCGGCCTTGAGAGGGACTTGAGAAATTTGGGGAAAAATTGACCTACCTAAAACACTTAAACACACGGTGAAAGAAAAAAATAACAAGTAAAATTTTTTATTTATTTTTTTATTTTTTATTTTTTATTTTAAGTTTGAGGTAACCATAAACTCACAAGAAGAACTGTAGAAGCACAAGGTGAAGTAGGTAGAGTGCGGCAAAGTGACCAAGTCCTGAAACTCCCGCTTAATTTAATATGATATGAGTAATGCAAACATGCTATGCAAACACACAATGATTTTGGGCTGTATCCATGGGCAATAACAGACTGAATAATTTGCATAGCTTTTCCAACAAGAGCAATACCACTTAACCATAAATAAGAGTGCACCAAAATGAGTTTACACGAGTGAAGGTATTCCGACAATCACAAGGTAAAATAGAGGATGAGCGAGTATTCTATACCTCTTGTTGTGTAGAGTGAACATGTCTCAAGATGGGGTGTGAAATAATAGTGGAGACCTGAAAAGCAAAGCTCACATACGAAACACATTTAAGTACATAAACTTTATTCCCCCTTATAACATCGTGTGGGCATGATGTAGAATTTTTCTTTTTGCCTTTCACACAACAACATAACTAATAGTTTTTTTATTTTTTTATTTTTTTATTTTATTTATTTTTTTATTAAGAAGACTATGACCCATGTAACGAGTATTATGCCAACAACTCCCAAGTTAGATGACTTTAGGGTACTAGATGTAACAAGGAATCCCCACAGAGCATATCTACTCGAGTCAATAGTCTCATAATCCACCCGGGAGACCAAACCATTCCCGTTTCTTCCCAATCCTCATATCGTTCGTCATAACCGAGGCCTGTTTACTTTGGGAATAACCTGGCCATGCTCCATAAACCAGCTACATTTTTTTATTTTTTATATATATAGAGGAGCAACCAACATGAGTAATTGCATACATGAGCAATGAGAACAAGCCAACCATCAATTAAGACTTACCACCACTTAGAGTATGTGTGCATGTGAGGAATTAAGATTGTGGAGAATAAGTTGTTCAAGCTCACAATTACATAGTGATGGAAGAACAAATTCAAAACGTGCTAGGCACCTTATTGCACCCAGATTTAAAGCAAATAGCATGGCCCTTGTTAATCTAAGTTCAAAATCAGCTGTCAGACACTCGAGGATACAAGCCAGCATTTCAATCCTGAATTTCCAGAAACTGAACCTAACAATGCATAAACGTAAAGAGAATGCACCTATGCTACCATGAAGACATACAAAATGAATGCCTGCTGTGATATATGGAAATTAAGGAAGAGTTTCAGAACTTAGAACACCAATGGCACTTCTAAGTGATTCAAATCGTGCATTATCCAAGGGTTTTGTGAACAAGTCTGCTAATTGATACTCAGTGGGAACAAATGCAAGTTCAAGTATTTCTTTCTCAACCAAGTCTCGGATAAAGTGATATCTCATGTCAATATGCTTTGTGCGTGAATGTTGCACTGAATTTTTGGAAATATTGATAGCACTTGAGTTATCACAAAATATGGTCAACTTACCTTGTGAGATTCCGTAGTCACGAAGCATTTGCTTCATCCATAACATCTTAGTACAGCAGCTACCAGCAGCCACATACTCTGCTTCAGCTGTGGAAAGTGATATGCAATTTTGCTTCTTGCTATGCCAGGCCACCATGTTGTTTCCCACAAAGAAGCAACCACCAGATGTACTTTTCCGATCTTTCAAGTTTCCACCCCAATCTGCATCTGAATAACCTGCAATTTCAATGTTAGTATCAAATGTGTACATACATGTGCATTTGCAAGCATAATTAGCTATAATGAGCCACTCATGGTACCGCCAGGGGTATCAACGCCCACCATATAAGTGACTGGCGTAAAGACAGCTAGCCGGGTTACCGCCTGAGCCCCGGATCAACCCCAAAGCACCGCCGACGCGCCGCCAAGCGCCGTGTCAAGTTGGCATCAGAGGCTACTTAAACTGGGAACCGAAGCACATCAGTCCCACATCGAAAACAAGGAGAAGATCATCCTCTTCCTCACCTATAAAAGGTCCTCTCCTCTCTCCTCATTCATTACGCATTCAATACTTACCTACTGTTACTTTGTCAACATAAATACATTGACTAACTTAGGCATCGGAGAGTTGAAGACCGCCCAGCGCGGTCTCCCTCTGACGCCCATTGTATTTTACTTGACAGGTGACGGGAATCACTAACAGCAGAAGTATCGGTCCGCCCGCCGGATCAGCGTTAACTAAAGTCCAGCTACCGCTAGACTTTTAGACATTAACATTGGCACCGTCTGTGGGAAGCCTTGAACAAAAGGTCATCCCATCACAATTACCATGACTAACGGTAGCGGGGGAAATGTCGAGGAGCAGGCAGACCAGTCCGCCGTTCCCCAACCCGCCCACCCAGCGGTAAGCATCAACCGCGCACTATTCAGCACCCCGGTCAACCCTGGCGGTGAAACAAATCCAAGCAGCAGCCGCCCCCCAGGTCAGGACCTCACCGCCTTGTATGAGCTGGCGCTGGCGGACCTCCACAAAGTAAACAGAGAGCGCGAGCAGGAACGCAAGGAAAAGGCTGAGGCCCAAGAGCAGGTGGCCACGCTGATGACACGTTTCGACGAGCTAAAGCGGGCGCTGGACGCAAACGCCAACCCAGCACGAAGTGAGCAGTCACACAGCACCAGACACAGCCGGCCTACCGCTGGTATAGGACCCATTGTGCAAATGCAGGTACCGCTAAACCCACCTGAGCTGGCAGGAATGGGACCACCCCCTGTCCCCCAACTGTTGGAGCAGGAGGCGGAGTCATCGCTGCGCACCCACCCCTCGAGGACCAGAACAAGGACTGAGGGCAATCTACCCATTCCCGGGCGAGGGTCAGTCCCGCGGAGCACCTGAGCAGGCCCCGCTGGCAACGCAACCGCCCAAATTTTGGAGAGAATACAGCAGTTAGAACAGAGGCTAATCCTGGCAGAGGCAGGCACCCCGGCGCCAGCCCCAAACCCACTCTTCGCGTCCAGGCCAGGACCATTCACCGCTACAATTTTGCAAGCTGTCAGACCAGCGTTTGCAAAGACCCCAAAAATGTCACATTATAGCGGTAAGACCGATCCCTTCGTCCACATGGACACGTTCAAGAAGGTCACCAACAACAAGGGATTTGATGACGCCACCCTGTGCCACTTGTTTAGCGAAACGCTGGATAGTGAGGCAATGAGTTGGTTTTTCGAGTGTCCGCCAGGGTCCATCGGCTCATTCCAGGCGTTATCTCATGCTTTCCTCTCTCGATTCATCTTGTTGTCCGCCGGTCATCACAACACGAGCCAGTTGTTTGGCGTCCGGCAGGGAGGGGACGAATCATTGAAGGCATTCGTCACAAGATGGCGGGCAGCAGCATCTCAGTGCCGCGATCTCGACAAAACAATGGCTTCGGCGGCTTTCAAGCAGGGACTCCTCAAGGGACCATTCCTCTATCACCTCAACTACAATCATCCAAACGCGGCGTATGATCACCTTATGAGTGAGGCGGTCATTCATGCCCAGGCAGAGTTTATCACATATGGAGAAACCCCACCACCACCAGCAACACCAACAAAATCATCTCAACCCTCCTCCAGCCATCAGGAGACCGCCAGCAAGGCCCCCACTGCACAGCCAGCTGACAAGAAGAGGGAGTGGCAACAGGGCAGTTATCAAAGCAAGAGGCAGAAAGACAACCATTACAAGGGCAACCGCCCATCCCATGGGGACAATCGCAACAAGCAGACGGAGTCCTCTCAGCGGTATGCGGTATTTACGGTCCTCACAGCCTCGTACGAGGAAATTTACAATCAGTGCAAGGATCGGATACCACCGCCACCCTCACCGAAATTCCCCAAAAAGGGCAAGCCAAGAAACACCGGCATGTGGTGCAAATACCACGAGGACAGCGGTCACAATACCAACAGTTGCAACGCTCTCAAAATGGCCATTGAGACCTTGTACCGTGACGGCAAGATGGATCAATTCAAGGTGCGCCAACCGCCACCTGTAATTGCCAACATTGAGCCACTAGGCCGCATCAACACCATCGATGGCGGGGCTCTAATCACCAACATGTCTCACAGGGCAAGAAAGCGTTACGCACGCGCAAATCACCCAAAGGAAGTCTGTAACATCCGCTACGAGAGATCCGCCAAACTCCCAAAATCTGGTTGGGAGCCCATCACCTTCTCAGAGGAGGAGGAGCGCGGAGCACATCTACCGCATGACGACCCATTTCTGATCGATGCCATTCTCGACAGATGGTCAGTGGGAAGAATCCTGGTGGATAGCGGATCTGCTGTCAATGTCATATTCAGCGGTTGTTACAGCAACCTTAAGCGGAACAAGAAACTACTACAAGACCATGAGCCATTGCTTAGCTTCTCCGGCGATATCACTCAACCGCTGGGTTCTGACTACATGCGGTTAACCATCGGCTCCAGTCCATGTATGGCGGAGGTACATACTGAATTTATAATTGTGGATTGTTTCAGTTCGTATAACGCCATCATAGGACGGCCGACACTCAACAAGCTCAAATGCATCATCGCCGGATACATGCTTCTCATGAAGTTCCCCACACCCAACGGCACGGGCTGTGTCAAGGGAAGTCAGCAATTGGCAAGAGAATGCTACTCAACCACCATTGCGCGGTCAACCCGCCGCCACGAAATCCTAACGGTAGGAAATCAGGCACCGCCACCAGATATCTTCGAGGATCCTAGGGATGAGGAGAAGAAATATGTGAAGAAGGAACCGGTCAATCCAGAAACATCGTTGAAGGTCATCAGCATCTCTGACGAGCACCCAGAGCGGACAGTCCGCATAGGAGCTCAGCTAGACCCAGAGGTGGCGGCAGAACTCACTCAATTCCTACGGGACAACGCCGCCGTCTTTGCATGGTCATATGCAGACATGCCAGGTATCTCTCCTGAAATCATCACACACAAGCTAACCATCAAGCCATCCTTCTATCCTATCAAGCAGAAGCGAAGGGCCTTTGACGAGGAGAAATACCGCGCCATAGGGGAGGAGGTCGCCAAGCTCCAGGGCATGGGATTCATCCGCCAGGTAGTCTATCCCCAGTGGATCTCCAACCTGGTCATGGTCAAGAAACCTAGCGGCAAGTGGCGGATGTGTGTCGACTTCAAAAATCTCAACAAGGCGTGCCCAAAGGACAGTTTCCCTCTACCACGCATTGATCAGCTGGTTGACGCAACAGCCGGGCATGAACTCCTCAGCATGATGGACGCTTTCTCCGGCTAAAATCAGATCAAGATGCATCCCAGCGATCAGGAGTGTACCACCTTCACCACCGACAAAGGCCTGTACTGCTACAACGTTATGCCTTTCGGTCTGAAGAATGCCGGTGCAACTTATCAGCGGTTGATGAATGCTATGTTCGCTGAACATTTGGGCAAGATAATCGAAGTCTACGTGGACGACATGTTGGTCAAGAGTATAAAGGCCAGCGGACATGTGGCAAACCTCAAGATCATAGTTACCATCCTCCTGGCCTATGGCATGCGCCTCAACCCAGAAAAATGCTTCTTTGGCGTCACCGCCAGCAAATTTCTGGGTTATATCGTCAGTGAACGAGGAATCGAGGCTAACCCGGACAAGGTACAGGCCATACTCGACCTGGCGGACCCTGAGTATAAGGTACATGTCCAGTGCCTCCAAGGCAAGTTAACCGCCCTTTCTCGATTCATCTCCAGGCTCACTGACAGGTGTGCCCCATTTTTCAAACTCCTCAAAACGACCCACAAGAAAGTCATCAACTGGAACCCAGAATGTCAGACGGCATTTCAGGGCTTGAAGGATTACCTAGCGGAAGTCCCACTACTCTCTATCCCTGTGCAAGGAGAGACACTGTTCATATACCTAGCGGTATCGATATCGGCGGTGAGCTGCGCCATTGTCCGGCGGGAGGGACAGGACGAGCTCCCAGTTTTCTACGCCGGCAGAGGCATGAACGGGGCAGAAACAAGATATCCACCCTTGGAGCAGCTAGCTCTCGCACTCATTGTTGCCGCCAGGCGCCTCCGCCAATATTTTCAAGCGCACACAATCCATGTGCTAACTAATCAACCGCTGAGACAGGTGATGCAGAACCCTGAACATTCAGGGCGCCTCAGCAAGTGGGCCATCGAGCTCAGTGAATTTGACATAGATTACAAGCCAAGAGCCGCCATGAAGGGCCAGGCAGTAGCGGACTTCATCGCTGAACTTACCGAGCGTCAGCCAGAACCCAGTACTCAAACAAAGTCCGCAACAGAAATAGTAGCCAGTGCAGAAACAACTCCCCCACAGTCCGATTGGAACCTCCACGTGGACGGATCCGCCTGCGCCAAGGCCAGCGGCGCCGGAGTCATCTTAACCGGACCCGGGGGACTGAACGCAGAGTACGCGTTGAAATTCAACTTCAAAGCTTCAAACAATATGGCGGAGTACGAGGCGCTCATAGCCGGTCTACTCCTCGTCATCGACTCTGGAGCTGACAACGTCAACATATTCAGCGACTCCCAACTAGTCGTCAATCAAGTCAACGACAGCTTCCAAGCCAAGGACCAGCAGCTAGCGGCATATTTGGGGTACGTAAAAACGTTGCTAAAGAAATTCAAATTTCACACAATCACACAAATCCCCAGGGAAAAGAACGCCAAGGCTGATTCACTGGCGAGACTGGCAACCGCCCAACCGCATCAGAGTCCAGCGGACACAAGGGTGGAGTATCTTGACAAGCCAAGTATCACAAAGACCCTGGCGGAAATCTTCAACGTTCAGGTCAACCCCAGCTGGATGGACGAGATCATTACATATAAACGCAACGGAACGTTGCCAGAAGACAAGGTACAGGCAAGACAGCTCCAGCGAAGGGCAACCCGCTACAACATCCAGCACGGCAAGCTCTACCGCCAGGGGTTCACCCATCCTAACCTCCGCTGTCTAACCCCAGAGGAAGGAAGGGTTGTCCTAGCGGAAATCCATGGCGGGGAATGCGGAAACCACTCGGGCGCCAGATCCCTGGCCAACCGCACAATGCGACAAGGATACTTCTGGCCCACACTTGGTGATGACGCCCGGCAGATTTCGAGGTCTTGCCACAAATGCCAACAGTTTGCAGATCTCCCACACGCACCAGCGGAACCACTGTCAATCATCGTGGGCCCATGGATTCATTCCACGTGGGGCCTTGATCTGATGGGAAAATTCCAAACTGCCAAGGGTCAATTCAAATACATCATTGTTGCCATCGATTACAACAGCAAGTGGATAGAGGCAGAGCCACTGACGGCAATAACTACCGCCAAGGTAATTCGCTTCCTTTGGAAGAATATCTACTGCCGTTACGGTGTCCCACACACAATCATTACAGACAACGGCACACAGTTCAACAATGACGAGCTCATCTCCTTCACCACCAACTTAGGCACCAAGTTGAGGTTTGCATCTGTCGCCCACCCCCAGACCAACGGCCAAGTCGAAGCGGCAAATAAGATAATCAAAAAGTTGTTAAAAAAGAAGCTCGACAACGCCAAGGGTTTATGGGCGGAAAAGCTCCTAGAGGTTCTGTGGGCCATAAGAACAACTCCAACCTCCGCCACCGGAGAAACTCCTTTTTGTATGATGTTCGGCACAGAGGCTGTCTTACCCATTGAAGTTACTCAACCTACCGCTAGAGTCGAAGGCTACTGCCCAGAGAACAACAGCGCTGGCGTCAACTTGGACAACGACCTCCTGGAAGAGAAAAGACGCAAGGCCCACTTACACAATCTACAAAACAAACAACGGGTATCACGTTTCTACAACGCCAGAGTCAAGGCCCGGAACCTCCAGCTGGGGGACTCGGTCATGAAGGAAGTCATTCCGCCGCCGACTAAACTCCGCCCAACTTGGGAAGGCCCGTACAAAATTGTGGAAGTCGTTAGCCCAGGCACCTTCTACTTAATGGACAAGGACGGCGTCACATCGGCCCGCCCTTGGAATACTGAACACCTTCGGTATTACTACAAATAGTCAGAACCCTACCCAGGAGCATCTTGACTTAGCTAATTATTTTGTTCAAATATTTAGCTAAGGGAAGCTACCCAACGGGTACTACCCCGCTTTTGTACACTGATTAGTCAGCTATCAATGAAACGAGGAATTATTCAAACCATTGTTACCAAGTCTAGCACTGAGGGCAACTGGCAACGCCAGCAATCGTCGGCGGACCTCGTCCGCTACGAGGTGCACTTGGACCAATCTTAATTCCTTTAATGTTCCATTGATCGACAAAAGAAAAATATAACTCAAAAACACTACACATACATCATGGCAAACCAAGTCAGAAATTTATGTTACGCCCCAAAATTCTTTACAAACTGATGCGCCTCAGCGGCTACAAACAAAAAGGGGAAAGCAGGAAAAAACTAGGGTCTCGGATAGCTTCAGCGGTTGGCTTTGGCCTCTGCTGCTTCAACAGGCGGCGGCGCGACCGATCGGCTCGCTTGATCGGACCCTCGAGCTGTCGGACTGGGGGTCTCCATGGTGCCGTCCGCCCGGGTGTGTGCCTCCAGAAATCCGGCACATGACACCTCCGACGGGGTCTGCTGGGGAGTCTGCTGGGACCCTTCCGTCGGATGAGGGCCACTTTCCCCGCTGCCCGAGTAGGTACCTACAGCTGGGGCAGGCACGACTTCTGTCTCTGCCGGGACACTCTCGGCCGGCGGCACGTCAGGCTGTGACGCCTTTACAAAGTCAATGGCGCCCTTCCGCTTCAACATATCTATATTGGCTCGGGCCCCAGACTTCGCCGCTTCGGTCAATGTCTTCTTAAACTCCGCCGACTGCTTGAACGCTTCAACAGCAGCGGCCGCAGCGGTACTCCCCTCAGCTCTCAGGCGGGTAACCTCACCCCCCAGCCGCTTCATTTCGGCCATCCTGTCGGCGGACTCCCGCTGCACTACAATGAGCTTCTTATCTTTAGCGGCTATCCGCTCCTGCAGCAGCGCGATCTCCTGCTCCAATTTGGAGACGTGTTCATTCCTCTCCAGGTCCCGCCGGATGGCCGCATTAAGCTTGCCGCGGGCGTCCGTATAATCACACTCCGCCTTGGCCAGCCCCCGCTCGACCTCCGCCAGTCTCTCCTTTGTCTCCGCCAACTCCCTCTGGAGACCTCCAATTTCTCCCTTGAGCTCTTCCTCAATCCGGGGCTGCTTCGACGCCGCCACGAACATATCGTGTAATCCCGCCGATATTTGACCAAACGCCGAGCTAAAGGGCGATTGGTCAATTGCCGTCGGGCGCGATATGCCCGCCAGACCGCCGAACCCCAGCCGCTCACACAGATGGAAGAGGAACTCCCGCTCCCCTTCTGTCATAAATGGCGCATACTCGGCGAAGGAGTCCAGATCACTAGCGGCGGGCGCCTCTCCCTCCACCGCCGCAGTTTTCGAGGGAGCCTGTCGGGCCTTCTTCTGTCGGCGGGCCCCGACCACCTCCAAATCATCTCCCTCTTCCTCGTCAGGAGACTCAGCCGTCCGGCGCTTTCTCTCCAGCGCCCTCTGGCTCCCAGCGGCGGCCCTCGTCGCCCTTACTGGCGGCTCCTCCCTGGTCACAATGACTTCTTCAGTCGGTTGAACCACCTTTTGAGGGCCACGCCTCTGGGCAGGCATCCGCTCCTTCTGTGGCCCGGCCGCAGCGCTTCCCCTCTGATCCCCGCCGGCCGTCTGGGTCCCCGCCTACACTATAGGGAGACCATCCTCACCAAGATGAGACTGGTGCGGCATCGGCATCACCACCAGAACCTCGGACTGGCTCAGCGCCAACGTCTC
Source organism: Rosa chinensis (assembly GCF_002994745.2). Lineage (NCBI taxonomy): Eukaryota > Viridiplantae > Streptophyta > Magnoliopsida > Rosales > Rosaceae > Rosa > Rosa chinensis. The sequence goes on from NC_037092.1 coordinate 46,405,817, forward strand.
GGGGTTCACTACAGTCTGCTGGGCCGTTAGCCCCTCGGCGTACATGGCCTCCAAAAAATTCTCTATCTCCGCCCGATCCATCGCCTTCTCAAATGCGTCGCGACTCGATTTGTTGCCCGGCGGAGTTTCTAAAAAGAAAAACGACAGCCACCAGTCAAGACACAATTCAAAAGTATAGTACGAAACGACAGGGTAGACTCCTCACCAACGGAGCGTGTTAGTCGCAGGTCGACCAGCAACTCCCAACCAGTCAGCAGGCGGAAATCAAGCAAGTTTCGATTCCGCCAGCAACCCCTGATCCTCTCCACGCGGCACTCTTCTTCGCGCGTTAGCGTGTCCCGAAGTCCCGCTGCACAAAAATAAAAAAATAAAAAATAAAAACACGACGTTAGTAGGAATACAAGTGCAAGCACGTGGGCACGCCAAATACTTTCAGCGGAAACCGGACACCAACCTCGAATAGGTTGGAACTCAGACTTAATCCTAAATGTCGGCCCTTCCGCATTCGATCTGGCGTGGTACTCCCAACCGTCGGTAGCCACGCAGAAGGTCCCCCGCCAGTAGGACATTGAGTCCCTTAGATTCTCGATCAGCTTGGGCGCTCCTTGCCGGCGACTCAAGTTCACTTGCCCTTGGCAGCCTCGGCGCTTCACGTACACCAACTCGTAGAAGTGAAGCACTTCCGCCACGGTAGGCCCCTCGCACCCGGATAACCGCCAAAGGGAGTTCACGGCGAGCAACAACCGCCACATATTGGGGCAAATCTGACCCAACGCAAGGCCAAATTCGCACACCAGGATCTGGAGGTTGGGCACCAGCGGGAGTGTCACTCCTTAGCGGAATATCGCCTCATGAACGGCTGCAGATCCCGCCGGGAGAATCGACGCCTTCTCATCCGCTGTCGGCGGACGCAGCTTCACCGACCCCGGCAACCGGAACGTCTGTTTCAGTCGATTAACCGCAGCGGCTGTCATCCGCCCACCTGCCTCGTCGACGGCGGTGCCATCTGAGAGGAACCACGCCGATTCCGCATTCTGCCCCGCTACTTCTTCTTCCCCAGCGGAGCCGCTAGCAGCACTATTGCTCGCCAAACGCTCGTCGCGCCTAGCTTTGCCAACAGCGGCCTCACCCGCCTTAGAACTCTCCGGACGCGAACCACGACCCATAACTACTTCCCAGGGGATGGTCTGTAGCGGCTCAACGTCTAACGCTTCTGGCAGTGAGGTTCCTGCAGGGGCAGACGGACGCAACGAATCAATAAAAATCCTATCTGCAGCGCTGAACGACACGTCAGACCCGGAATCCTCACTGCTCGAAATCTCTATAACGTTAGCCATCCCAAACCCTAAAACCCACATCAGTTAGCACAAACACAGATCTAGCCTATTCTCGCATCAGATATAGCCACAATAATAAAAAAAAAACAAAACCCAGAAAACTCCAGAGTACAAAACAGACTACTCAACCCAGATTCGGCTATCTAAATCCTTAACCACCAACGTTTAGCCAACCATAATCCAACCATCCCACCCAAGGAAATCCCACTCCAACCTCAGAACACACCCATTAAAACCAGCAATTATCAAAGAAAATAGCAGAAGCAAAAGGCAGAGGAGGAAAATCCAGATACCAACCTCAGTGGTGCAAACTCCGACACGGTGGTGCACAGTTACGATCGACGTCTCTTTGGGAATGGTGTACCCAAACTTCGGTAGGCTCCTTCTCCGGTCTTGGACAAACAGGGCTCGCAAACGGTGACTAGGTTTTCAAAATTTTCACAAAGTGTCAAATCCCACAAAGTTCCCCCCCTCTTATATTGGCCCCAACGCGTCCTCAGCCGTCCGCTCCATATCAACATCACGTACCAGCCGTACACGTGTCATCAGTCTCCACTCACTCTCCGGAGTACCCGAGGCGTTACCTCGGTTATGAAACCCACAATTAATATCATTAAAAGCTAGAAGATGGACAGGCTTAGGAGACAAGCCTACGCACGCTAACCCGCTATAGGTTCGACACGTGTTAAACAGTTGGGGTGACTTCGTAAAGAACCGCCCGGAGTCTCCGCTGAGCGAAACCCCGCCAGCGGATCTTCACTTGTCATCCTCCAAGTGACGGAGTCTCCGCTGAGCGAAACCCCGCCAGCGGATCTTCACTTGTCATCCTCCAAGTGACGGAGTCTCCGCTGAGCGAAACCCCGCCAGCGGATCTTCACTTGTCATCTCCCAAGTGACGGAGTCTCCGCTGAGCGAAACCCCGCCAGCGGATCTTCACTTGTCATCCTCCAAGTGACGGAGTCTCCGCTGAGCGAAACCCCGCCAGCGGATCTTCACTTGTCATCTCCCAAGTGACGGAGTCTCCGCTGAGCGAAACCCCGCCAGCGGATCTTCACTTGTCATCTCCCAAGTGACGGGGTTTCGCTCAGCGGATCTTCACTTGTCATCCTCCCAAGTGACGGAGTCTCCGCTGAGTGAAACCCCGCCACCGGAACTTCTTTTGTCAACATCAAAGTCTCCAGTGGAACTTCTCTCGTCATTCCGTGAACGGGGCGCCCTCTGCTACACAGCACACCGCTAGCGAACCCCCTTTCTCATCTGACAAACTGCGTACTTTATTCAGCGCAATACCGCTCAATAAAATACCACCAAGCACGTCTACTTGACGCTGCTTCCCGCTACATCTAGCGGGGGGACTTCCGCCAGCGGTGGATCCCGAGGCCACGCCTCTCTGACAACGCCGCCACGCGGAGTTACGGTCAGAATGTCCCTACGGGACACGGGGACTAGTCAACAGTCTACGACAGCCCTGATCAGGTACGTTGACCCCCGTCACTTGGGTGCTAAGATTGGGCTCGCAACCCAACACCCTCTGCTCCGTGCAGCGCTGCTCCGTGCAGATCCCCCTCATCAAACAATAATAGCGACCATCCGGAGGTCCATCTTAGCCGGGGAGTGGGGGACTCCCTGGGGGGCCTAGCAGGGGCCCACCCGAAAGGGCACAAAGCGTTTGCTCAGTAAATCCATGGTTGACGACGCACTGACGCTAATTATGCTTCTGCAAAGTCTAGCGGGAGAAACGCTTCAAACCGCCGATCAACTCCCCAACCAAGATTGCCCTCCTTGACTGGGGATTTGGGGGACTTGTACATACATGTGCATTTGCAAGCATAATTAGCTATAATGAGCCACTCATGGTACCGCCAGGGGTATCAACGCCCACCATATAAGTGACTGGCGTAAAGACAGCTAGCCGGGTTACCGCCTGAGCCCCGGATCAACCCCAAAGCACCGCCGACGCGCCGCCACGCGCCGTGTCAAGTTGGCATCAGAGGCTACTTAAACTGGGAACCGAAGCACATCAGTCCCACATCGAAAACAAGGAGAAGATCATCCTCTTCCTCACCTATAAAAGGTCCTCTCCTCTCTCCTCATTCATTACGCATTCAATACTTACCTACTGTTACTTTGTCAACATAAATACATTGACTAACTTAGGCATCGGAGAGTTGAAGACCGCCCAGCGCGGTCTCCCTCTGACGCCCATTGTATTTTACTTGACAGGTGACGGGAATCACTAACAGCAGAAGTATCGGTCCGCCCGCCGGATCAGCGTTAACTAAAGTCCAGCTACCGCTAGACTTTTAGACATTAACAAAATGTAAAGTAGATGCCACAATTTATTGTACCTGATACATAACGTATAATCCTTTTTGCTGCTTCCAAATGCGATTCCTTCGGATTTGCCTGAGAACGAGCACAAACCCCAACACTATAGGATATGTCAGGTCTACTAGTAGTGAGATAAAGAAGACTACCAATCATACTTCTGTAGAGAGTTTGATCAATAGACTTACCTGTGAGATCCTCACTAAGTTTGGTACTTGTACTCATTGGATTAGTGACAATTTTTGCAGATTCAAGTCCAAACTTTTTCACAAGATTCTCAGCATATTTAGTTTGTGACAGAAACATACCTGCTTTCAATTGACGAAGTTGTAGAGCCAGAAAATAATTCAATTCCCCACACATGCTCATTTCGAACTCACTTTCGATGATGTTAGTAAATTCTTTAACATAAGTATCAGAGGTAGAGCCAAATATGATATCATCAACATAGACTTGAGCAATTATGACATGGTTTTTATCCCTTTTTACAAACAGAGTTTTAGCTACTGTACCTCTAAGGTATCCTTTACTTACAAGGTAGGCAGATAAATGCTCATACCAGGCTTGTGGAGCCTGTTTCAAACCATACAAAGCCTTTTTAAGTCTATACACATGATCAGGTTTACAAGGGTCTTTAAATCCCTGAGGTTGTTCAACATAAACTTCCTCTTGCAAAACACCATTCAAGAAAGCACTCTTCACATCCATTTAGTACAATTTAAACTGAAGATGACAAGCAATAGCAAGAAGAAGTCTAACAGATTCAAGTCTAGCAACTGGGGCAAATGTTTCATCAAAATCAAGTCCTTCAACTTGTGTGTACCCTTGAGCAACAAGTCTAGCTTTGTTCCTAGTAATATTTCCATGCTCATCACTTTTATTTCGAAATATCCATTCAGTGCCTATTACATTGAACTCACTTGGCCTAGGAACAAGATACCACACATAATTTCTAGTAAACTGATTTAATTCATCATGCATGGCATTTATCCAATCATCATCATCAAAGCCTCTTTAACATTTTTTGGTTCAATTAGTGAGACAAAACCACAATTCGAGATTATGTTAATGTTCACTTCATTTTCAGTCAAAAAACAAACAAGAGCAGAATCAGTACTTACCTGGGATGTAGCTTGTCTGCGAGTTTGAATTCCTCCATGTATGTCCCCAATGATATCCTGAGTTGAGTGATCTTTCTGAACTTGTTTGAACCCTATTCTTGGAACTGGTGGAGGATTAAAAATGGGATCATGTGAAGAATCATTCGTTTCCTCATTTATTTCCACACTTACTCGGCTTCCTGATGGCTGATCCTTATCTGGATTAACCTGAATAGCACTCACAACACAATCATCAATAGAAACATTATAGGACTCCATAACGGACATGGTTATCTTGTTGTACACCCTATAAGCTCTACTATCCAAAGAGTAGCCAAGAAAAATGCCTTTATCACTCCTAGCATCAAGTTTTGCAAGATGCTCTCTATCTCTATAAATATAGAAAGGAGAGCCAAAAACACGAAGGTGACTTACATTGGGCTTCTTACCTTTCCAAAGCTCATATGGAGTTTTGCAAGTACCTGGTCTCATGAATGCACGGTTTGTAGTGTAGCAAGCAGTGCTAATCACTTCGGCCCAAAAGTTTGGAGTAAGTCCAGCTGAGTGGAGCATCACTCTTCCCATGTCAAGTAACACCCCGTTCTTTCTTTCAACTACACCATTCTGTTGTGGGGTAATTGGAGCTGAAAACTCATGTGAAATTCCATGCTCAAGAAAAAAAATAAGCAAACAAAGCATTTTAAAATTCAGTCCCATTATCAGTCCTAACTCTAACAATGCATAAGTTTGAAGAATGTTTCTCATTTCTTATTCTTTTGCACAATCCCTTAACATTTGAAAACGTATCACTCTTTTCTCCAAGGAAATTCACCCAAGTAAAACGTTTAAAATCATCAACTACAACGAAAATATATTTCTTACCACCCATGCTTTCGGTTTGTGAAGGTCCAACTAGGTCCATATGCATAAGTTCCAAAGGATGAGTTGTAGTGGATGAATTAACAGCACCATGTGAAGCACGGGTTTGCTTACCTACCTTACAACTGTCACACATCTTGTCTGGCTTACCACTCAGAGAAGGCATACCTCTTACTTTATAATAAGATGATTCTTATTTTGGATTCACTTGACAGGTAGCGGGAGCTCTAAGGAGTATCATAGATAGTGGTCCGCACATTGGACCAGCGTTAGTAAAGGTTTAGCTACCGCTGAACTTTAAACATTAACATTGGCGCCGTCTGTGGGAATCCGTGAACAGAAGGCCATCCCACCACATCCACCATGACTAACGGTAGTGGGGAAAACACTGAGCAGGCGGATCAATCCACCAACCTCCACCCCACCAATCCAGTGATCAAAGTCAATCCAGCGATTAACGTTAACTGTGCACTATTCAGCACGCCGGTCAACCCTAGCGGGGAACCCCAGGCCAGTTCCCAGGTCCCACTAACCCAAACTACAGCGGAGGCTCAGCCGAGCTGCAGCCGCCCTCCGGTGCAGGACCTCACCACTATGTATGAGCTGGCACTAGCGGACCTTCACAAAGCAAATAGAGAACTCGAGCAGGAGCGCAGAGAAAAGGCCGAGGCCAAAAGCATGTGCCCACACTGATGTCAAGATTTGATGAGCTTAAGAGGGCGCTGGAAGCAAACGCCAACCTGGCGCAAAGCGAGCAATCACGGAGCACCAGGCGCAGTCACCCCAACACCGGTGGATTGATATCCGGACCAATCATACAGATGCAGGTACCGTTGAACACACCAGAGCTACGAGGAATGGGACCACCTCCTGAACCCAGACTAATGTTGGAGCAGGAGGCGGAGTCACAGCCACACACCTGCCGCTCAACAATCAGGGCCAGAACAGAGGGTAATATACATGTCCCCAGGCGAGAGCTGGTTCACATCCAGGTAGGACCCGATGGAGACACAACCACCCTAATACTGGAGTGGATGCAACAACTAGAGCAAAGGCTAATCCAGGCCGAGGCAGGGGCCCCAGCGCTAATACCAAGTCCACTCTTTGCGTCCAGACCAGGACCATTCACCGCCAGGATCCTGCTGATAACGCTAAAAGCAAGCGCGCAATTTAACCCTGAAAATGTCATCGTTAGTATACAGTAAATAGGGATCGTTCTAACTGGGGATTGAGGGTACACCTGTCATTGTAAAAACAAATTAATAAAAATAAAAAGTATTATTTACTAAAATAAAACAAAGAAAGAAATATATACAAGTAAACACAAATAAGGGGGTTTAGGATTATTAAATCAAAAATTAAATAAATAAAATAAAGAAAATGTAAAAACATATCTACACGAGTGGAACGCAAGGAATAAAGATCAAAACCACAATCATATGCAAGAAATCCAATCACAATTCCTATAGTTGATTTTCTATGTCATGAGAAAGAAGTTGACCATGTGAAACGTTAGAAAGCAAACGATTTCTCATTTTTTACTTTCCTTGAATAATTAATCTAAGTGAAAGTACCTAAATCAATCATATTGAACATGCAATCATAGTCTAGAAAGCTAGCTAATCAAGAACACATTCAACGCATGAAGAACAAAGAAAGGATGTCAACCAAAGTGGACAACCTAGTTATGAATAAGTTCACCTATTTGCAATCCTCCTTAATTGATTTCGACTTTTGTCCAAAGTATTTACTACTTAAATCTAACTCCAATTACATGCATATATCCTAAGTTGGCCACCAAAGAACACAAATATGCAAAAGTTTTCTGTAATCCAAAATCAATCAAGCAATCTCACATAAGGAACATATAAATCAACATATAAAAATCACAATTTTATTTCAAAACATATAAACGGGCTTTAAACTTTGCCCTTAACGTCATGTTAACTAGAATTCATAACTCTACGAATCAAACAAAGGAAAAGAAAAGAAAGTTTGAAATACACCGTGAATGATGAATGACAAAGCCTTGAGACGAAGAACTTGAAAATCCTTGAAAGCAAGCAATCTTCTAGGGACGACACAAGGGTGAATGGCGGATAGGATCTTGATGTATTACATGACTTCTTCTCCTCCTTGGTTGAGACGCAGAGCTTCTGAAGACTAGAGAATGGAGAGAATTTTTCTGATGTTTATTTATTGAGGGAGAGAGGTGTGTTGTGGTGTGGTGGTTGGTGTGATGTGTTGTGGTGTTGTGGTGTATTGGTTGTGTGTAAAAAACATCTAGAGAGGAAGGTACATATAGGGGAAGGCAAGGCTTCATGAATTTAATTTCTAAGGAATTTTCTGGTTGCACTACACAGCTCCAACCAATGAATTAATACCATGTCAGCTCTGCCATGTCACTCAACCAATCAAAAAGCTCCAAAATAATTCCATAATCTTTCCAAATATATTATTGCTGATTTTCCCAAGATTTTATCTGATTTTTCTCTTAATTTTCGGCCAAAATAATCTTGAGTGAAAATAGGCATTTTCTCCCTTAAATCTCTCCATGGCATCATTATCCTTGATCCTCTCTTGATTTTTGACATTAACTCCATAATTTCCCATGGCCAAATCAGATTTAATTCCCCAATAATATCTCCAACGTCATCTTCAAGCCATGTGGTTTCCTAGTGCCATCAGGACTCCTCTCTTTTTGCTATGTGTATTCATTTCAGCTCATTTCTTCTCCATTTTCTCCCTTGTACCTAGAAAATAAAAATTAAATTAAAATTTATTTATTTAAGGAAATAACTAAGTAAAATATGAGGAAATAATTATTAAAACATCGCATTAAAATGCTCCTATCACCTGCATGCCATCCGCCTGGCGCACGCAAAGACACCAAAGATGTCACATTATAGCGGCATGACTGACCCCTTTGTCCATATGGACACTTTCAAAAAAGTCACCAATAATAGGGGGTTCGATGACGCCACCCTCTGCCACTTGTTCAGCAAACGCTGCATAGCGAGGCAAAGAGTTGGTTTTTTGAGTGTCCGCCAGGGTCCATTGACTCATTTCATGCACTATCAAATGCTTTCCTATCTTGGTTCATCCTGTTGACAGCCGGACACCACAATACAACTCAGCTATTCAACCTCAAGCAGGGGGAGGAGGAAACATTGAAGGTGTTTGTCACCAGGTGGCGAGCGACAACATCCCAATGCTACGATCTTGATAAGACAATGGCGCTGGCAGCCTTCAAGCAAGGAATCCTCAAGGGGCCATTTCTCTATCACCTCAATTACAATTATCCAAACGCCGCTTACGACCATGTCATGAGCGAGGCTGTCATCCATGCACAGGCAGAATTCATCAGATATGGAGAAATCCCCCCACCACCACCAATGCCTGTAAAGTCCACCCAACCCTCCGCCAGCCATCAGGAAACCGCTATCAAAACCTCTGCTGCACCGCCAACTGATAAAAAGAGAGAATGGCAATAGAGCAACCACCAGAGCAAGCGGCAGAAGGACCAGCATTACAATAAGGACAGCCGCTCATTTCATGGGGATAACCGTAATAAACCGACAGAGTCATCCCAGCGGTATGCAGTGTTTACTGTCCTCACGGCCTCATACGAGGAAATATACGACCAGTGCAAGGACCAGGTCCCGCCACCAACCCCAAGAAAATACCCAAGGGTCGGAAAACCCAGAAACACTAGCAAGTGGTGCAAATATCACTAGGACAGCGGCCACAACACCAACAATTGTAACGCCCTCAAAACATCCATTGAGACTCTATACCAAGACGGTAAGATGGAACAATTCAAGGTACACTAACCACCACCCGTGATAGCTAACATTGAGCCCTTGGGCCGCATCAACACCATCGACGGTGGTGCTCCAATCACTAGTATGTCTCACAGAGCAAAAAAGCGCTATGCGGGTGCTAATCACCCCAAGGAGGTGTGCAATATCCGCTATGAGAGGTCCGCTAAGCTCTCAAAATCTGGTTAGGAGCCCATTACCTTCTCAGAGGAGGAGGAGCGAGGAGTACATCTGCCTCATGACGATCCATTCTTGATCGACGCTGTACTCGATAAATGGTCAGTGGGAAGGATCCTTGTTGACAGCAGCTCTGTTGTAAATGTTATCTTCAACAGGTGCTAAGACAAACTTCGACGAAATAGAAAATTACTACAGGATCATGAGCCATTGCTTGGCTTCTCCGGTGACGTCACATAGCCATTGGGTTCTGACTACATGCGACTGGTTATCGGCGCCCGTTCACGTATGGTGGAAATCCATATAGAGTTCATCATTGTGGACTGCTTCAGTTCATATAACGGCATTATTGGTCGACTGGCACTTAACAAACTCAAGTGCATCATCTCCGGGTACATGCTCCTCATGAAGTTCCCCACCCCTAACGGAACAGGTTGTGTAAAGGGAAGTCAACAACTGGCACGAAAGTGCTATTCCACAACAGTGGCACGATCAGCACGCCACCACGAAATCCTAACAGTGGGAAATCATGCAGCGGCACCAGATATCTTTGAGGACCCTAGGGATGACGAGAAGAAGTATGTCAAAAAAGAGCCCGTCAACCCAGAAACATCCTTAAGGATTATCAGCATATCCGACGAGCACCCTGAGCGGACAGTCCGCATCGGCGCTCAGCCAGACCCAGAGGTAGCGGCTGAACTCACCCAGTTTCTACGTGACAACGCCGCCGTCTTTGCATGGTCCTACGCTGACATGCTAGGCATCTCCCCCGAGATCATAATGCACAAATTGAGCATCAAACCATCCGCCTACCCTATCAAGCAGCGGCGAAGGGCCTTTGATGAGGAGAGATACCATGCAATAGGGGAAGAGGTTACCAAGCTCCGGAGCATTGGATTCATCTGCCAAGTAAATTACCCTTAGTGGATTTCCAACTTGGTCATGGTCAAAAAACCTAGTGGAAAGTGGCGAATGTGTGTCAATTTCAAGGGCCTCAACAAGGCATGCCCCAAGGACAGTTTTCCGCTATCTCGCATAGACCAACTGGTCGATGCAACCGCTGGCCGCAAGCTACTCAGCATGATGGATGCCTTCTCCGACTATAATCAGATCAAGATGTACCCTGGTGACCAAGAGTGTACCTTCTTCACCACCGACAAGAGCCTATACTGCCACAGTGTCATGCCTTTTGGTTTGAAGAACGCCGGTGCAACTTACCAGCGGCTGATGAATGCTATGTTCACTAAGTGTTAATACTTAAAGTTCAGCGGTAGCTAAACCTTTGTTAATGCTGGTCCGATGGGCGGACCGCTACCTGTGATACTCAGAGTTTCCGCTACCTGTCAAGTGAAATACAGAGGGCTTCAGAGGGAGACCGCACTGGGCTGTCTGCACTTCTCCGATGCCTAAGTTAGTCAATGTATTTGTGTTGACAAAGTAACAGTAGGTAAGTATTAATTGCGTAATTAATGAGGAGAGAGGAGAGAACCTTTTATAGATGAGGAGAGAGCTAATCTTTTCCATGTTTTCGATGTGGGACTGATATACTTCAGTCCCCAGTTTCTGGAGCTTCTGATGCTGTCTTGGCGTTGTGCGTGGCGGTGCGTCAGCGGTGATCTGGGGGCAAGCCGGGACTCGGGCGGTAGCCTGCTTGGCTGTGTTCCCATAGGTCACTCCTTTGGCGGGAGTTGGTACCGCTAATGGTTGCATGAGCGTGGCTCGTTATAGCTAATTATGCTTGCAAATGTCTATGTAAGTACACTGAGCATCTGGGAAAAATCATTGAGGTCTACGTGGACGATATGTTGGTAAAAAGCATAAAAACTAGCGGACACGTGGCAAACCTCAGAATTATATTCGCCACTCTCTTGGCCTACAGTATGTGCCTTAACCCAGAAAAATGCTTATTCGGCGTCACACCAGCAAATTTCTAGGTTACATAGTCAGTACGTGAGCGGGGCATAGAGGCCAACCCTGACAAGGTACAAGCCATCCTCAACATGAAGGCTCCAGAGTGGAAGAAACACATTCAGAGTCTCCAGGGCAAACTAACTGCCCTTTCTCGGTTCATCTCCAAACTCACTGACAAATGTCTCTCATTTTTCAAAGAAAGGAACCCAGACTATGAGGCAGCTTTTGAAAGCTTGAAGAAGGTCATCGACTGGAACCCAGACTATGAGGCAGCTTTTGAAAGCTTGAAGGAGTACTTGGCAGCAGTTTCGCTCATCTCTATCCCAGTGCAGGGAGAAACATTGTATGTATACCTAGCGGTATCACAGTCAGCGGTAAGCTGCGCCATTGTCCGGCAGGAAGGCTAGGATGAGCTCCCCGTTTTCTACGCCGGCAGAGGCATGAACGGGGCTGAAACAAGATATCCCCCCTGGAGCAGCTCGCTCTCGCACTCATCATCGCCGCTAGATGCCTCCGCCAATATTTTCAAGCCCACACAATTCATGTCTTAACAAATCAACCGGTGAGGCAGGTAATGCAGAACCCTGAGCACTCGGGACGCCTCAGCAAGTGGGCCATTGAGCTCAGTGAGTTTGACATTGATTCCAAACCAAGAACTGCCATGAAAGGCCAGGCGGTGGCAGACTTCATTGTTGAGCTCACCGAGCGACAGATTGAACCTAGCACGAAAATTGTAACCGCTGAGGAACCAGCTCCCCAGCAGTCAGACTGGAACCTACACGTGGACGGCTCTGCTTATGCCAAGGCCAGTGGCACCGGAGTAATCCTAACAGGGCTAGGGGGACTAAACGTTAAATACGCATTAAAATTCAACTTCAAGGCCTCAAACAACATGACGGAATACGAAGCGCTCATCGTCGGCCTATTCCTCGCCATCGACTCAGGAGCTGATAGTGTCAATATATTCAGTGACTCCCAGTTAGTCGTCAACTAGGTCAACGACATTTTCCAAGCCAAGGATCAACAGTTAGCGGCATACTTGGGTTACGTCAAGACGCTCCTCAAAAAATTCAAATTTCACACCATCACGCAGATCCCCAGGGAAAAGAACACCAAAGCTGATTCACTAGCTAGACTAGCAACCGCTCAGCCACACCAAAGTCCGACGGACACAAGGGTGGAGTGTCTTGACAAACCAAGCATCACAAAAACCCTAGTGGAGATCTTTAACATTGAGGTAAATCCCAGTTGGATGAACAAGATCATCGAATACAAGCGCAATGGAACATTGCCAGAGGACAAGGTCGAAGCACGACAGCTCAAGCGGAGAGCAACTTGCTACAACATCCAGAATGGCAAGCTTTACCGCCAGGGGTTCATCCACCCCAACCTTCTGTGTCTAATCCCAGAGGAGGGGAAGGTCGTCCTGGCAGCGATACACGGCGGGGAATGTGGAAACCACTTGGGCGCCAGATCCTTGGCCAATGGCACAATGCGACAAGGCTACTTCTGGCCTACGCTCGGCGACGATGCTAGGAGGATATCAAGATCTTGCCACAAATGTGAACAATATGCTGATCTCCCACACGCCCTGGCAGAACCACCGTCGATCATCATTGGTCCCTGGATTCACTCCACGTGGGGCCTGGACTTGATGGGAAAATTCCAAACCGCCAAAGGCCAGTTCAAGTACATCATTGTCGCCATCGACTAAACAGCAAGTGGATAGAGGCAAAGCCACTGATGGCAATAACTACAGCCAAGGTAACTCACTTCCTTTGGAAGAACATTTATTGCCTCTATGGTGTCCCCTACACAATCATCACAGACAACGGCACACAGTTCAACAATAAGGAACTCATATCTTTCACCGCTAACCTGGGCACCACGATGAGTTTTGCATCTGTCGCTCACCCCCAAACCAACGGCCAGGTAGAAGCAGCAAACAAGATAATCAAGAAGCTGCTAAAAAAGAATCTCAACGACTCCAAGGGTTTGTGGGCGGAGAAGCTTCCGGAAGTTCTGTGGGCCATCAGAACTACCCCAACTTTTGCCACTGGTGAAACACCATTCTACATGATGTTCAAAACTGAGGTCGTCCTACCCATTGAGGTAACTCAACCTACCGCTAAGGTAGAAGGCTATTGCCCTGAGACCAACGGCGAGGGCGTCAACCTCGACAGAGACCTCCTAGAGGAAAAACGACACAATGGCCATTTGCACAATTTGCAAAACAAGCAGTGGATATCACGTTTCTACAACGGCAGGGTCAAAGCCTGGAATCTCCAACTAGGGGACTGGGTAATGAAGGAAGTCATTCCACCGCCAACAACACTCCGCCCAACTTGGGAGGCTCCATACAAAATTGTGGAAGTCGCTAGCCCCGGCACCTTCTACCTGATAGACAAGGATGGCGTCACAACGACCCACCCTTGGAATACCGAGCACCTTTAATATTACTACAAGTAGTCATACCACTACCCTAGAGCATCTTGGCTTAGCTAAATTTTTGACAAAATATTCAGCTAAGGGAAGCTACCCAACGGGTACAACCCCGCTTTTTGTAAACGCTGACATATCAGCTATCAATGAAACAAGGAATTATTCAAACCATTATCGCCAAGTCCAAGCACAAGAATCAACTGGTAACGCCAACAATATTCGGCGGACTACGTCCGCTACATCGTGGACGGAACAATTTTAATCCCTTTAATGTTTCATTGAGTCACAAAACAGCAGTCAAAACTCTAGCGGTTTAGAAATATTCAAACAATGCAATCAGCAAACGCATCCACACTAGAAAAAATTTCAGAAACAAAATACCAATTGTATATATTAAGGGTCGGGACTACCCGCCCAAGAATATTGTTGAATTACAAAAGGCCTAAACGACACCCAAAACAAAAAAACAAAAAAAAAAAAACAAAGGCCTCAGCGGCACTACTTCGGGCTGTGGAGCTATCTTCATTAATGAGGGGCATCGGCGGCAGTCTCGTCCTCCAGCGGCTGTTGTTGCTCGGACTGACAGATAGTCTGATTGGACCCACGAGCGGTAGGGATCGGCGTTACAATTGTACCATCCGCTCGGGTGTGGGCGGCCAGAAAGCCAGCACGGGAGACCTCGGACTGAGTAGGAGGCGGGGTCTGCTGAGAGTCGCTCACCGGACGCACACCACTCTCCCCGCTACCTGAACGGGCACCCTCAGCCTCAGCACGAACCACACCCTGCGCGGGCGGTGCATTCTGACTTGACGACCCAACGGGCTGGGACGCCTTGACCCAGTCAATGGCGCCCTTTTGCTTCAGTAGCTCCACGTTGGCAATAGCACCGGCCTTTGCCGCCTCAGTCAACGCTTTCTTATACTCCGCTGACTGCTTAAACGCTTCCATAGCGGCAGAAGCCGCACGATTCCCCTCCGCTCCCAGACGAGCAACCTCACCTTCCAGCCTTTTCACCTTAGCAGACTTAGCGGCAGAATCCCGCTGAAGGAGCTTAACTTTCTTCACCTTTGCCGCCACCTGATCCTTCAGCAGGGCTATGTCTTGCTCTAGCCTGGAGACATGGTCATTCGGCTCCACTTCCCCCCAATGGTGACAGACAGCTTGCCGCGGGCATTAGCAGCCTCACATTCTGCCTTGGTCAAGCGCCGCTCCGCATCCGCCAAACTGTCCTTAGTCTCCGCCAGCTCCCTCTAGAGACCCTCGATCTCCTCCCTGAGCTGCCGCTCCACCCGGGGCTGCTAAGAAAATCTCATGTAGCCCAACGGACAAGTGCCCGAAGGCCGAACTGTACAGCGACTGATCAATGGCGGTTGAGTGCACAATTCCCTCCAGCCCGCCGAAACCTAGCTGCTCGGAGGTGGAAGATAAACTCCCACTTAGGCTCTGACAGGAATTTGGCATATGCGGCAAACAAGTCGAGGTCGCTCGTTTGCACCTCCAGCCCAGCTGTCACAGTCGCCTTCGAGGGGGCCTGCCTTGCCTTCTTCCACCGGCGGACCCCAATAGTCTCCACATTGACCGAATCATCCTCGTCGACCTAGTCTTTTTGTCGCCGCTTCCCTTGCGGTACCACCCATGTCACACCAGCGGTGACGCGAAGCGCTCCCATCTGCGGCTCCAACCCCTCAATAGTCACTGGCTCCTTTGAGGGCGCCACTCTCTCCTTCTGTGACCCACACCTAATGGCGGGCACCCTCTCTTTCTACTGCACTGGTGCAGCAGGGACATTGCTTCCGCCAGCTCCAGCCTGCACCACGGGCGAGCCATCGGGGCCGAGGTGTGAGTGATGCGGCATCGGCAACACCAAGGGAACCTCAGATTGGCTCAGCGCCAATGTTTGAGGGTCGACGACAGTCTGTTGAGCCTCTAGCCCAGAGGCATTCATGCATGCTCTCCAAGAAGTTGTTGATCTCGGCACGGTCCATGGCTTTCTCAAACGCCTCGCAGCTTGCTCTATTTCCAGGCGGAGAATCTATACAAAAGAAAGAGTTAGCTTGACAACAACGAACTAAAACACTCATCCGGGAATGGTACTTACCAAGGGCTCGTGTCAACTGCTGATCGACCAACAACTCCCAACCTGTAAGTAGGCGGAGATCTAGCAAATTGCGGTTCTACCAAAAGCCACGGATCCTTGCCAAGCGGCACTCTTCTTCGCTTCAGGCTATACCGCAGGCCCGCTACACAAAAAACAACAAAATGGTCATTACAAAAGGGAATTATTACGCAACAAAAATCAACTCTAAACGGCGGCAAACCGACAACCTCGGATAGGTTGGAATTCCCACTTAATCTTGAATGTCCGCTCCCCCGCATTCGACCCCGCTTGGTACTCCCATCTATCGGTGGCAACACAGAAGGTTCCCCGCCAAGGTGACATAGAATCCTTCAGATTCTCGACCAATTTGGGCGCCCCCTGACGACAACTCAGGTTCACCTGCCCACTGCAACCTTGGTGCCACACATATATTAGTTCGTAGAAGTGTAACACCTCAGCAATAGTTGGACCCTCACAGCCTGACAACTGCTATTGTGAGTTGAGCGCCATCAGCAACCGCCACATGTTAGGGCAAATCTGCCCAAAAGCGAGGCCAAATTCACAGACCAAAATCTGGAGATTTGGCAGTAGCGGGAATGTCACTCCCTGATGGAAGATCGCCTCGTGCACAGCGGCATGCCCTGCTGGCAAGACCGACTCTCTCTCATCCTTCAGCGGCGGTCGCCGCTTCACAACACCTGGCAGGCGAAACACCCGCTTCACATGGTTGACGGCGGCTACCGTCATCGGCCTTCCCGCCTCGTCAACCGCTGTACCGTCGAGGAGAACCCAGGCTGACTCAACCTCTTCTCGGCCAACCTCTCTCACCCCATCACCCCATCAGCAGAGCGGCTAGCGGCACTATTACTCGCCAGCCTCTCCTCCCGCCTTTTGCGAGTAGCGGCATCCTCTCCTGCCCTAGAACTCTCAGGACGACTAGCACGACCCATGGAAACTTCTTAGGGTATGGTCTGTAGCGGTTTGGACCAGGAGGTTCCTGCAGGGGTAGACAAACGCAACAAATCACTAAACACCCTATCCGCTACGTTGAGTGACTCGTGAGACCCGGAATCCTCCCCGCTCGAGATATCTACGACGCTAGCCATCCCACAACCCTAAAACCCAAACCAGTTAGTTCGCACAAGATCTAAGCTATCCCTTTATCAGTTACATCCAGGAGCATCCAATACATGTAGGCCACATGTAGGCCACATTCGGGCGTGCTGAAGAGACGTTATCGCACACGCTAATCCAATACATGTAGGCCACATGTAGGGCACCATCACACTAAGCGTCTATCCAAGGTAACCATCGAAAAGGAAAATCGTCAATCATTGAAGCACTCAGTGAGATAGTCTCCGTTAAGCAACTCCGCTAGCGGAACTTCTCTTTCCATCTTGCAAACGAGATAGTCTCTGTTAAGCAACTCGGCTAGAGGAACTTCTCTTTCTATCTTGCAAGCGAGATAGTCTCCGCTAAGCGTAACTCTGCTAGCGGAACTTCTCTCTTTCCATCTTGCAAGTGAGATAGTCTCCGCTAAGTGCAACTCCACTAGCAAAACTTCTCACTTTTCATCTTCCAAGCGAGCTAGTCACCGATAAGGACAAATCTGCTAGTGAGACTTCTCCCTCAACACCTAGGAAGACCGTCACAGCTGACCGCAACGCCATGCACCAGGTTGCAGCCAGTCAGGTCCCTGCGACATTGCCAACCACTTATCATCAGTGGAGGGACTTCCGCCAGCGACGATTCTCGAGGCAACTCCTCACTTTGACAACGACCGCAACGCGGCATTGTAGTCAAAACATGGTCCTCTGAGATAGGTAGGGGAATGCGTCAACAGTCTTCGATGGCCCTGATCAGGCATGTTAATCCCCGCCACTTGGGTATCAAAGATTGGGTTCGCTACCCAACACCCTCTGCTCAGCGCAGCTCCCCTCAACAAACAATACACCAGCCAAACATAGGTCTATCTTAGCCGGGGAGTGGGGGACTCCCTAGGGGCCTAGCAAGGGCCCACCCGGAAGGGTATAAAGCATTTGCACAGTAAGTCCATGGTTGACAACCCACTGACGCTAATTATGCTTTTGCAAGACTGGAGGAAGCAACGCTTCGAACCGCTGGACAACTCCCCAACCAAGATTGCCCTCCTTGACTGAGGACTTGGGGGACTTGTACTTACATATGCATTTGCAAGCATAATTAGCTATAATGAGCCACGCTCATGCCACCACTAGCGGTGCCAACTCCCACCAAAGGAGTGACCTACAGGAACACAGCCAAGCAGGCTACCGCCTGAGCCCCGGCTTGCCCCCAGATCACCGCTAACGTGCCGCTCCAAGACAGCATCAGAAGCTCCAGAAGCTGGGACTAAAGCATATAAGTCCCACATCGAAAACATGGAGAAGATCAGCTATCTCCTCACCTATAAAAGGTTCTCTCCTCTCTCCTCATTAATTACACATTTAATACTGATTTACTGTTACTTTGTCAACATAAATACATTGACTAACTTAGGCATCAGAGAAGAGAAGACTGCCCAACGCGGTCTCCCTTTGACACCCTCTGTATTTCACTTGACAGGTAACAGGAGCTCTAAGGAGTATCATAGATAGTGGTTCGCACATCGGACCAGCGTTAGTAAAGGTTTAGCTACCGCTGAACTTTAAACATTAACAGAAACACAGAAGCATCCAAGTATACAAAATCCCTACTCACTCAACTTAAGCAATTATACCTGGTTCTTTTTGTGACAAGTTCTTTTATTGTGACATTTCTTGTTACATATCCCACATTTGACTTGAGAATAATAGCTCCTTGGCAGCTTTTCAATTTCAGGAGGTGGTGGTGCTTCACCTACAATTTAAAGCATATATATTGGTCAGTATTTATTAAAAATAAATTGATACACTTAAATGTAGCCTAGAACATGGTTCCTTTTTCTCTTTGTCTTAGGCCTCCCTGATTGCCCCTATATAGAGGAGGTGCAATCTTTCTCTCCTTGTGTTCTCATTCTGCAACACCAGTAATTGGATTGATCATTACATCATAAGCTTCCATATACTTCTCCTGTGTATACCATTAAGCCACAAAATCATCTGGGGACCATCCTTTGGAGTAGATTGCAGAAATAGCATGGCCACAAGGGATTCCACAAAGATCCCACCTTTTACATGTGCATGACTTTGTGTCTAACTGCACAGAGTGCTGAGCAACGACTCCAGACTCACAAGCAACACCTCTCCCATATAATTCAAATCTAAAATTGCTAGACTCAAGAGGCCTGTAGTCATTAGCAGATGATGCATTCTTCTTCAAAAGTTTCTCAATTCTTGGTCCTACCTTGCTGATGAGACTAATATTTCCTATATTTTTAGTGCATTTCTCTCTACATTTTACTTAGTTATTCCTTTAACATTATCATTTCTAACTCATTTTGTTGTATTTAGGTACATTTGAGCTCCAAAGGCAGGAAATGAGGTAACATGAGTTGGAAATGAAAGAAATGAAGATAAGGTAGAAACGAGGCACATAAATGAGAAAAAAAAAAAAAGAGAAATGAAGATTTCCTAATCCTACTAGGAAAAGTAATCTCAATTGAAGTAAGAATCCTAAGTCAACTTGGAATGAGCTCGGAAAAATGATGTTCGGAAATGAGAAATGGAAGAGTCCTAGTTGGACTACGAAACCTGATCACACTAGGAATCCTGATGCTACTAGGAGACCTGGTAGGGCTAGGAGATGCTGTGGTTTCAAGATGACTCAAGATTGTTCAAGAATGTTCTAGAAGACATAATAATTTCGGCAATTGAATAATGGGATTTCAAATTGTCCAATTGAGAAGTCTAGCCCAAAGATTGAAGCATGTGACTTGCACATGAGTTTCTAAACCCTTTTTGACGTCTTGGGAGAATCATAAATCAATTCTTTTTTATTTTTTCCGTGAAAATTAGAGGAATATTCCAGAAGATTTCGGCAAGTCCAAAAAAGGGAGAGTTTGGGAGAAAATCTACTTCGTGTGCAATCAGGAAAAGAAAATAAAAGAGAATAAATATCAATTTAGGTTTCCTGATTCCATGAAGGCTGAAATATGGTCTAGGTTCATTGAAGAATTCGGCAATGAGGGAAGATAATTTGCTCTCTACTTCTCATTGAATTTTCTCATTGGTCGAATGATGTAACAAGAGGAGAATTCCTACGAAACCCTAGCCATGTCGTGCACTATATAAGGAGGGGGTTGTGAGACGTGAAAATCATCATCAAATCTAGAATCAAAATTGCAATTCCTCTCCTTTATTCTCTCAAAGTTTCGGCCTCTCCATTCTTCAAGACTTGAAGCCGTGAAGCAAAGGCTCCATCCTCCATCCACAAGCCTTGCCGTGAGCCTCCTTTCCGTCCACCACCTTTGAAGATCTTCTTGTGTTCTTGAAGCTTCTTTAAACATGTAACCATGATCTCTATCTTTTGTTTTCGGTTTTCATGTTTTTGTAATTTAAAAATCAGATTCTATAGCGTTCTATGTGTTTGGTTTGAATGGATGTTTCAATTCTATGTTATAATAAAATATGTGTATTGATGTTTAGTTTTCTTAAACCTTGAAGCATGAAAACATTTTAGGATTTTCAGATTATATAATTTGGAATTTCTTTATATGTTCTTGGATGTTTGTTGATTTTGTTCTTCAATCCCATCTTTCATGTTTCGATTTCTTTAATGGCCAACTTAGGTTTATAATTGCATTATTGAATCCATAGTAAGATGCTAGCATTCTAGGTCTTGTTGATTAAAGTGAAAACCTATAATTATTTAAGTAAATCAACAAAGAGAATTGCATGCTTGATTAACGTTCTAACTTGTGTGTTTTTCTTAAATCAATCCAACTTTCTAAGTGCTTATTGCGTTGAATATGTTTTGTTAATAGATTGATCACTCACTAGCATTGCATGTTTAATAGGGTTAACTATGGTGCGTTCATCTAGTTAATTTAACTAAGGAAAGTAAAAAGAACTTTGTATGCGTTCATCATTGTTCTTGATGGATTTCGTCGAAGTGCGGTTTTGATTCGTGATTTGTAATTTGATGTCTTGTTTTCATGTTAATGCTTGTTGACTTCATCATACATCTTAGCCGGTCATCTTATCTATGATTCATGCTTTGATTGATCAATGTAATTAGTTAATTTATTCAAAAACCCCTTTTCTTGTAATTTTTGTAAATAATGTGTATACTTGTGATTAATATTCTTTTCTTTGACGTTTAAATGATAGGAGCTCCCTCAATCCCCCGATAGAACGATCCCTACTTGTTATATACTAACAATTGTTAACAAGGTTAATTTTGAGAACTCAATTTGAGCTCATCACTTGCACCTCCATCTTGTAGCAGAGTTCCTCGTATTAGCTAATCTCACCATGTAGGCAACCCTTATATCCTCCAAACAGGGTAGGATAGGCTTCTTCCTTGCATCAGGGATGGACTTGTTGAAAGACTCAGAGTGGTTATTGAGCAGAATTTCACATTGAAACTTTTCAGCAAAGTGAAATTTTGACTAATGCTTGGCAGACCTGTCAACACACTACTACCAAGCCGTGAATGATGCCTTATGCATATCTTCCATTGCCTTTGTGTACTGGTCATAGTTGTTGCTCCAGCCACTGCCCAAAGCCTTTGCTTCAAGTCCAAGCCTGTATGACCATCTCCTTTAAAATTATTGTGTAGATGCCTGACACAATGTTTGTGCTTTGCATCAGGGAAAAGATCCTTAATGGCCTGCTCTGAGCCCTTTTTCTTGTCACTGATAAAGGCATAGTGACTGGAATGGTGGATCATTAAGTCTTCTTTCAGGAAAGACAGAAACCAGGTCCATGAATCCCTGTTCTCTTGCTCCACAATGGCCCAAGCAATGAGGTAGATGTCATTGTTGCCATCTATTCTTAAAACTGATCATATATATTGGTCAGTAAGAACATATATACAGATTAATTTGCAGAGAAAAATTTAGAGAATCAAACAATTCAGCATAGTACCTGACAGTAATTATCCCTTATGAACAGCTTCAAATGACACCCATCTAATCCAATGATGGGTCTATATCTAGCCATCCATCCTTCTTTTAAAGCATCTAAGCACATATAGATTCTCTTGAATCTAGCCACTTCCCCTTCAAGCTCAGTTTGAATCCATACACTAGTCCCTGGTTTTCTCCTCTTAAGCTCATGTGCATAAGACTCCAGATTGTTATACTGATCCTTAATGGTGCCCTGTGCTAGCTTGACTGCCCTTGCTTTAGCTGTTTATGCATGATGATATCATATTTCCATCCCAAAGTCTCTGTTCACAGCACTCTGGATTCCCTCCCTAGACCATTTTAAGTCAGAAAGGAAAATTTCCTTATACTCTTCAGCCAGAAATAGGGCATGACAATGACAAACTCTCTTTGCAATTGAACTACATGTATGTTGAGGTCTGAAGGTCCTAATTTGTAAATTTGGGTTATCAGTAGAAGGACTACTTGTATACATCCAGAATGGACATGCTGGAGAAGTCTTGCATCTGATCAGTATCTAATGCTTTGTGTTTCGAGGAAACTGTTGGGTGCATCACGAGTATGAAAACTATGTGCAAATTTGTGTATGATGTGCCCTACTCTCAAGTATAGGAGGTCAAGTTTTAGTAAAGGGAAAGTGAGAGTATCGTACCCAAGGGATTGAGTAACTCTACCCTAACTAGATCACCGTGAAAAGAAACCTAGAAAGAACATACAAAGTGTACCTTTTTACAAGTTCAATAGTTTTAGCCCTTTGGAAGCCTAACTACCAAAAGTGATATTAACAATGGATAGTAGTGAATCGGCTTTTGAATTAATTTTAACTATATTAAAATTAAAGTGCAAATAAAGCAAAATAAACTAACAAAGTGTAAGAGGTTTGATCAAATGAGATAAAAGGGGTTGTAAGGCATCACACCTAACCTCCTTTGTGCAAATTCTAAGTAACCAAATCTAATATGCTCATGCCAAGATGGAATCCCCTTGGTTATCTTGATTATCGAGTAACCAAGAAACAATTAAACTAGAGAATGTATTGAAGCTACACCTTGATTATCGAACATAACTCTCCTACAATCCTTTTAGTTTCTACCCATTCCTTGATTATCGGACACAAGTAGACCTATGTAGATGCAAGCTAAGATCCCTTGATTATCGGACACCTAAGCCACATCCACATGATAAGCTCAATTGTAAGGACCCAAGCAACCTTATTTGATTATCACAAGATTACCATTTCTAATTTGCAACATGCTTAAGTTTACTAAGTTTGTCAATCCTAGCATACTTCCATGAAATTATCAACATTTACCAACCTTAGGTGACAAATCTAAGAAGCATAAATGATGAACAATTAAACTAGCAAGCTATGTAGAAATTCATGGCATGATCCATATTAAATTTAACTACATAGTTTGTACACAAATTCGGCTAGGGCTAAACCCTAGCCCCAAATTTATTCTACTCACAACTCATAGTTCCATAAATTAAAGCCATAAACTTGTAAAGCATCAAGTTAGGAGAGAAAATAGTAGATAAAGGAAGGAATATCCACGGGTTTGGTTCCAAAAAGAACCAAACCATACCTCTAAGAACACTTTCTACCCTCCAAGATGGAAAATAAGGTGAGAAATGTTTCCTAGCATGGTATTTTTGGTTTCTAATACGAGAAAGGAACCAAAAACACCATGCAACTCCACAAAGTCTCTTAGAAGTATGATAAGCAAGACTCGAATATATGAAACTAGAGTTGTGATTGATCAAAAGTGTATAGGTACTTCGGTTTTGGTAAGGAAAAACCAAGAACCCAAGAAGCTATACATCTATCTCTACACAAAACTAAGAAACTATGAACTAAAGCTATGAAACTAAGAGAAATGTGTGAAGAGATGTGTGAGAAAGTGAGAGGAGAACATCCAAAACGTCCACCATGAGGGGAGGGTGTTTTTATAGGCCAAGAGTGATGAATGGAGGTGGAGATCAAAGGAAATGAAGGGCTAGATGTAAAGAACAAATGTGTAAGCACAAAATGTGGATCTAATCTTTAACTCCACATGAAAATGACTTAGGAAGCCCATAGATATTTTGGTGGAGGAGATGAAGTAAGGGTAGAAGGGTCATTGGGAGACAAATGTGTAAGATGTAAGAGGATGACCATTTGTCATCCTTCAAATTTTGAATTTCAAAATAACCTACACCTAAAGTCTTTTCATCTAAACTCTCTAACCTTAGTCAATAGCTGTTCCATGCCCTCCACACATGTCCTTGGCTGGAAATGGTTGGAAATTCGGCATTGACCTCCATTTGACCCATTTTTTTGTCCGTTTGCGCACTTTCTTCCTTTAATTGAATCTCCACCAAGACTTCAGAATTGGCCTTTGGTTTTTTCATGCCAAATGTTCCTCCATGAGTGTAGATCATCCTAGTAAAATTCAGAGCTTATTTTACTGTGGTGTGGCCGTAAATGCTGTCGAAATCCGTACAGGTCTGGTTTTGCAATTTTCGTCTTTTAGTCAGAAAGTTGGATCGATCTTTTGACAATCTTCCACTCAAAACTAACTCTTTCACTCTTCATAATAAATGATCCTTAGGATGTCTAAAATATATCTAGAAATTTTCAACTCATTTGGAGTTCATTTGGTCAGTCTGTCGCTCCTCCTTCCTTGCCTAGCTCGGTTTCTCCTAGCCGGAGTAGGAAAATGTCCTAAGACTGACTTTTTAGTGCATTTCCAAGCTTCTCCATCATTTTCTAGCATGATAAGGAAAACATAATAAATAGCTATAAATAAACACAAAGGCTAAGCAAAAGTGCAAGATTAGGGGAATAATTACTAGGCAATTATGGACCTAACAGAAACCTAAGTTCCTTCTTGGTCAACACAGCATGCTTCCTAACTGCATGACTAAACACTTGACAGTTGGGAAACACCATTCCTAGACTAAATTTAGGGTTCTTCATGTCTGTCTTCCCATTGAACTCTATCTAGTCCGAGAATCTCTTCATATGCTTCACCTTGAACAAGCCCACATTTTGACCATCATTATCAGATTCCTGAACACTTTGTAAACCATCTGAATCTGCATCATCAACATCACTTGTGTTGCCCTCAAAGCCCATTTCATCGAACTCTGGCACAGACTGAGGGTTACCATTAACATTAGCATAAAATGCTGCTTCATCATCTTCTTCATCCAATTCGTAGTCACTGTCAAATATGGCATCATAGTCTACATCTTTTGAGTCATCACTGTCATCACTAGACTCACTCCAATGAATAGGTGGAATAGGCCTTGAACACTCACCTCCACTTCTTAAATCATAAGGTTTTTGCTTCCTAGGTCTCCCTTTCTTTCTCTTTGGTTCTTCCACCACTTTTTCTTTCCCCTTGCCCTTGTCCCTTGTTGCATTTGAAGTTTCCGTAGAAGTTGATGTAACTTGATTGCCACCAGGCTCTCTAATTCTAATTCCAACAGAGGACCTAGTCCTTGGCCCAGCAGAGGACCTTGTCCTTGGCCCATTAGAGTTAGCAGTGCTTGGCCCAGCCTTATCACTGCTTATAGGCCTATCCTTGTCACTAAAGATCTCTTCCATCAACTCTTCATTACTAAACAAACTATCCATATCTACACTCGCTGTAAATCCAGGCATCTACTGTGGCCCAGGTGCAAGGTCAGGAGGAGGATTGGGTTCTTCATCAGGCATAGGATTGGGCTCTTCATCAGGCACATGATTGGGTTCTTCATCATCAGTAAGAGGCAAATCCTCAATAGAGTGCCCAAAAAAGCTCAAATGGTTAACTTCATCATCATAGCTGTCCAATTCCCACTCACTGAACTGTCTCCTTCTAGCTAAGCAAACTATGTATATATCCAAAACCCCGTTATTTGCTGGAATAAACTGGATCATCCGTCTAGCGTCAGCATCACTGGTGATTGGCAAGTACCCAGTCCCTGATCCCAAGCCTGAGATTCTAACCAGTAGCCAATTGGGCCTCCAATGTAACCTAAATCGTTGGCCCAAAATATTAAACCCAGTAACAGACACCTTGTTTGGGTCAACATCGTCCACAAAAACGACTGGAAATCCCCCATGTACACCCTATTCATCCCGACATTACTGTGGAACCTACCCCAATGATGGATAGCAACATAAAAGAGATTAACTCCTACAATCATCAAATTGCAATTGAATATTAGTTATGTCCATGCAAAACCCACATCCTTCCAAAAACATAAAACATCATTCATTTACTTCCTATATCAGTATGCTTACATTCAATCAATGCGTTTCCTTTTCATTTCACATGCAAACTGAACCGTGTTAACTTCACCAACAACAGACCAACCATACCAAAAACCTTAATCAATTAGGTACGAATTTCAAAACCCTAATCACATTTAATTTCATTTCCCAACCAACCCTAAACCCTATTGTTGTTTATTTCAGAAAGCACAATGCGACAACACAGAAAACACTAAAATATACCTTAAACCCCCAAACCCTAGACAGTGGGAATTGACTCCCATAAACAAATATGGAAACTTTGGACCACATTCATTCAACAATACCCTAAATGGAGACAAAACCTTAAAAGGAAATTAGATAAAAAAAAGCACCATGTTTTCCATACCTCCAAATCCAGATGGATCTCCACCGAGCCTAAAGTACCTCCAATAGTTGTCCATTCTTCAAATAAGCTAATCTATTCTCCTGCAACAGATCACGATTCTACCTTGGATTCTCTGATCTCTCTGTTTTCTACTGCTGAGGTGAAATAGTCGAAGACCAGACTGTGGTTTCAACTTCCAAATGAAGAAGAAACGACATTGACTCCATCTGACTCCATGTCGTCTTATATATCGAATAAGGTTAGGGTTGCCAGCTAGGAAAAATACAATTTTACCCTTCTATTATTTGACAATGGCAGGCATCGAAACGGAGCCCGTAACGGCATGTACCCAAATTGGGTGGAAATTTGAACTTGATACACCGTTTTGATTTTAACAAAAGTTGATTCACTAAAAATTAGAACGAGTCATAACTCATGTACTTATTGAGAAAACATGTATTAACAGTAGAAAATCACATTATCATACTTATTGAGAAAACATGTATGCACGCGCGAGCGCACTTCATATAAAAGCAATTCAATTCATTCATGTGCAACAAATAATTCGTTCATTAATGTCTAAAAACAACGGATTAATTTTGTTTATAAGAAAATAAAACCAATCAAAATGGGACAAAACCAGATCGCGAACCGCGTCCCAACTCCCAAGTCCCAAGTTGGGTTACTATTGTGGTCATCGAGTTGAATTCTTGTGCAAGTTCCACTTACGTGGTCGTTGCAAGTTGCAACTTAAGGAATTGCAAGGAAGAGGGAAGCCTTCGACAAAAGGCGGAAAAGAGAAAGACGAGGTTTCAAGGAAGCATAATTCCTTTTTTAATATTTTCCTTTCCTTCCCCAATTGTTGACTCTCCGATCACACCATCCGACGGTCCAGAATCCACACCCGGTGAAAACCTAGAGACAACAAAGTATTCTAGATCCTTCTAACTAAGCCCCGAACCGCCCGCTCCCTCTAATAATCACCTGATTTCCTTCCTTCTATAAAACCTCTCACAGAGGGCACTTCTCCCCTTACGTTTTACGTCGTGTGTGCCTCCAAGACTCCAGCTTTTTCCAGTTCAAGAGTCTCTGTTATCTGATCTGATTCGAATTTAGAGAGAGAGAGAGAGAGGGGTCGTTTTAATTAAATCGAAATCGAAGATGTTTGGAGGAGGAAGGGCGCCCAAGAAGAGCGACAACTCCAAGTACTATGAGATTCTTGGAGTCTCCAAGACTGCCTCGCCGGAAGATTTGAAGAAGGCTTACAAGAAAGCCGCCATCAAGAACCATCCTGATAAGGGCGGAGATCCTGAAAAAGTACCAATCTTTACCCTTTTTCCATGAATCTTTGTCGATTTAGAGTTTTTCCAGATTTGGGTTTTGAGTTATAATCGGAATCTTGGTGTGATCTGTTTGTTTATTGATTTATTTGCGTAGTATGGTGAAGATTTATTGTGGAAAATTATGGTTGACCTAGAATATTTTGTTAAATTATGAGTCTTTGGGGGGGGGGGGGGGTTCAATGACTGTTGGGTTGGGGTGTATTCAGTTGGTTTGAAGCTCTGGGTGTAGATTTTGAGATATGTTTGTGGGTTGAGGTGTTTGGGGTGATTGACCTGTGGATGTAGGCCTAATGAGATTTTGAAATTGTTTGCAGTTTAAAGAGTTGGCTCAGGCTTATGAGGTTCTTAGTGACCCGGAAAAGCGGGAAATTTATGATCAGTACGGTGAGGATGGACTCAAGGAAGGAATGGGAGGACCGGGTGGCCATGACCCATTTGACATCTTCTCCTCTTTCTTTGGTGGTGGCGGCAGCCCATTTGGAGGCATGCCAGGTGAGAGTCCTGTGATTTTGTTTAGGGTTATGCTCATTCATATGTTTTGAAGTAATCGGGAAGATTCTGAATTTCCTTTTTGTTTGTATGAGCAGGTGCTAGCAGAGGACGGAGACAGAGACGAGGAGAAGATGTGGTTCACTCGTTGAAGGTCTCTTTGGAAGACTTATATCTTGGAACCTCGAAGAAACTTTCCCTATCTCGCAATGTGTTGTGCTCCAAGTGCAAAGGGTGAGTCATTGTTTCACATTCCGGTACTTTTGTTAAGCAATTCACTTTCTAGTAGGTTTAGCTTTGATTGACTTGTGATTTGCATATGATGCTTATATGGGCTCCTGTTGTAAATGGCAGCAAGGGGTCAAAATCTGGAGCCTCGACCAAGTGTGGTGGTTGCCAAGGAACTGGTATGAAGGTGACTATTAGGCATCTTGGACCGTCTATGATTCAACAGATGCAGCATGCTTGCAATGAATGTAAGGGTACTGGAGAGACCATCACTGACAAGGACCGCTGTGGACAGTGCAAGGGAGAGAAGGTTGTGCAAGAAAAGAAAGTTTTGGAAGTCCACGTTGAGAAGGGTATGCAGAATGGACAGAAGATCACTTTTCCTGGTGAAGCTGATGAAGCTGTATGTTCTCAATTATCCTTGTTGTGATGTATACTTCTTAGTTCTTTCATGCTTATTTGTGAAGTGGGGGGGATTGATTGGGTTGCATGCTTCCATTGTTTCTGTTTTTGCAGCCTGACACAGTCACTGGTGATATAGTGTTCATCATTCAGCAAAAGGAACATCCCAAATTCAAGAGAAAGATGGATGATCTTTTTGTGGAGCACTCTTTGTCACTCACAGATGCTCTATGTGGTTTCCAGTTTGTGCTGAACCATTTGGATGGCAGGCAGCTACTTATCAAATCAAACCCTGGCGAAGTTGTGAAGCCTGGTTAGTAGAGTTCATGAACTCTGTAGTTTTAGAATGTTTTTCTATCTGAGTATGGGGATTGTTATTTCCTTGGATTATTAATCTTGTGGGTTAATTATGAATTTGCAGATTCGTTTAAGGCCATCAACGATGAGGGTATGCCAATGTACCAGAGACCATTCATGAAGGGCAAGCTGTACATCCATTTCTCAGTGGACTTCCCTGAAACTCTGAGCCTCGAGCAGGTCAAGGCTTTGGAAGCTGCTCTTCCCTCAAGGGCATCATCTCAGGAGCTGACAGATATGGAGTTGGATGAGTGTGAGGAGACAACTCTGCATGATGTGAACATGGAGGAGGAGATGAGGAGGAAACAGCACCAGGCTCGTTCAGAGGCATATGATGAGGAGGACGATGACATGCCTGGTGGTGCGCAGAGGGTGCAATGTGCACAGCAGTGATTGTATTCATAACGACTCATAAAGGATGTATTGACACTGATGAGTGGCCGTCTAGCTGGGACCCTAGAATTTTGGCAAGACTATTAAGATTATTTTGTAACCTTTTCTATTCTATTCTTGAACTCTTTATAAATGACCATCATTCTGTGGTGAATTTGAATCATCTGTTACCTGCTATTATTTTAAGTGCTTTCCGATTCTTTTAGCTTTCTGACTCTCTGAATTGGTCGACTGACCAGTTCCTTGATGGAGTCTGTTTATCTCTTGGTAGATGCTATTGTCTACCTCTTTTGCACCGGAAAATGGATACAAAATCAAGCATCTAATGATGCATGCTAGGTCTAGCTGTGTTGGCCTCTTTGAGAAAACGTTATCCCACTTTGATTCATTCAACCTCCTAACCATAGCAAGTAATGAGAAACCGTTTGACCACAGCACTCCGGCACATTTTACGCGCCTGTGGCTTCTCTCATGAGCTTCTATTGTTACTGTTAGTACCAGAACCAAGCTGAACAAGCTACTTTTTGGGTTTGTATGATCTCCTCAACTTACAGTAAAATCGTACCTCAAAGGTTCATCCCAAGTTTAGTCATTTTCATAATAACCACTTGGTTCTGTGGGAACTCCTCATTTCAATTCTTCGTTTGAAGGTTTAGCGTATTTTACAGACCATCACCAAACTGTCTATCCAAACTCATGTTTCGCTATTCCAATCCAATGATTTCTTACTTCAGTCACATGATCAACAAAAGTCTATTTGACGCAATTTCTTGATATCAGTACCAAGTCCCAATCTACTTTAGACTTACATCAAATAACTCGTACAGTTGGGTTAGTTCCAACTTCCAACCAGTGTGCTTGTATCGGGAAAAAACCAGTGTTTCTTCAACATTAGATTGCAGCAATATTATTGTAGCCCTCGTCTATGGTAATAACACCAACAAACTGGTGAAGAAAGCAGTGATCACCTAAATCATAGGGCGATATCTCCATGAAACAATCAATGATTTCAGTAAGGGGGGAAAATGAAAATTATATATGAAGTGACATTGTGTACAACACTAGTCACGAGAAATAACTAATTTTTTCTGGAGATACCGGAGTATATGCAGAATAGAAGTCGTTGACTTATCCCCAGATTTTACACACAACTTTGCCACAGCTAGAAGATTTCTAAGCTCCCTAGAATCATAACTATTACCTAGATCAGGATCTATCATATTGTCAATCGAACTGCAGAAGCGAGACTCTCGGATCCACTGAACTAGATCAGCACCCCCATTTTCAGATGATTGACCAGTGATGAGCTCCAGGATCAGCACCCCAAGCTGGAACATAATGTTACCACATTCCTGACCCATGCAATCTGCATGACTGTAAAGGATGAGTTTTAACACAAGAAAGTCAAACTACAAATTTTGGTTGATACAAACTCTTTTTCATTATTATTTATCATCTTTTGGAATCTACTATAATAACGAGAAAGATTTCTACATATACGCAAGGCGAACTTACTAATATGATACCCTAATGTGTTGGAATAGGTTTATAAGGGTGACAGTAAAGAAAATCAACCTTTTGGACATGAGGTATGAGGCACCGTGACGCAATTTTCACCGGAACTTTGAAAACCCATGTCTGAAAGCTGTGATCATGACACAGTGATTGCTTTCACAATTAGCCTAAAGGAAACCAAAGCAAGTAGATCCATATCTTGATAAAATTTGAAAACTATATGAGGAACTAACGCAGAATGAAAGCGATTTACCTTTGCATTGAAGTTTTCATCTAGCATTATGTTACTTGAGCTAATGGAGACATGAAACATTGGGGGTTCATTGAAAAGAAGCAAATATTCCTGCATTAGAAACTTAAGGCAGTGTAAGCTAAACTGCTATGTCTTTGAGCATAATAGACTTCCAATATGTATACAAGTTTCAATTACATAATCAAGGATCCAGAACAAAAACTTGAAAATTGCAAAAGCTTGTATGATGAAAATAAGAAATTAACTGGCTAATTAAATCCACCTCAAAGTTATATGGATGACTATTACATAAAAGAAGAGTTTATTCCTAGGCAAGTACATAGAACCTATTAATTTATATTTTACACGCAGAGCTTAAAGGAAATCGTATGGAACTGTTAACTACCGATGCAGTATCAAGCACTAATTTACCATCTGCTAATTATCTTTAAAATGTAACTTTTCTTTATCTATCAAAGAAATCTCTATATATATACACATTCATGTTGTATATAAGATGATGCAAGGTGTATATGATGTGTATAATAAAATCACGTTGTACTTCTGACAACACATTAAGATGATTAACTTTACTTCTCTAACGTACCAATGCTGCCACCACACCAACGGCTATTTGAAGTCTTGTCCTCCAATTCAAGGGAGTCCTAAGGGGATCTGCCACCCAATGAAGAGAAAATCAACTTAAAATCAACTTATTCACTGGTACACACATACACGAGTTCGTCTAGAATCTAGAATGTTACCATTGAGATGTTCCTTCAAGCTCCCTCTTTCTATATTTTCAAATACTAGCAACCTGCAAAGCAAAGAGAATAATGTTAAAACAGAGTAACTATTTTGTCACAAAACAACTAAGTAATATAACTATAACTACAAATACTATGGACAGAATTATCACATATCTATATTACTGTCACTCCCTGTTAGGTATAGATTTGAGAAAATCAACAGGAACTTCAAGACCAGGAGCAAAGACATTCATGTAAAACACCAAACTTTAACACTTAAAGACGAGAAATAAACCAATAAGAGCATAGCCATCACAAGGAAGATGGATCTAATTCTGTTTACAAGTTAAATAAAAACAAAGTTTTTAAGTCCACTATTACGTTCTCTAAACAGCAACAAAGCTGCAAAGCAAATATAATAACAACTTTGTAGAATGCAGATAGAAATTGAAAATTTTCCTTTTCTGGGGCTATGAATACAATACTCCCTCTCTCCCTCAGCCATCACAAGGAAGATGGATAATCATCTCTAATGCAGTTTACAAGTTAAATAAAAAACAAAGGTTTTAAGTCCACTATTACGTTCTCTAAACAGCAACAAAGCTGCAAAGCAAATATAATAACAACTTTGTACAATGCAGATAGAAATTGAAAATTTTCCTTTTTGTGGGGCTATGAATACAATACTCCTTACCTCCCTCTTCCAAACGGTAGTGTGTGGCAACACGTTATCAGGAAAGGTTTTCCACTATGTGATGTGCCTGCTGGTTCTTGGTTCCTCAATAGTTGAAATGTACACAGAAATTAAAATGAGAGAGAGGGAGTGAGGGAGGGAGGGAGTAAGGGAGGGAGGTAAACAGTTATTAAACAGTTATATTGTTATATGGGTCAGCGGTCACTGATTCTAGCATGAGGCTCACACTAATTTGTAAGTAGATGCATTACCCCGCAGAGAAAGTGTGTAATTTGTAAGGAGATGCATAATGCAGGAAACTGTAAAGCTGCTGATGCAGAAAAGGTAATGATTTTGCGGTCAGTTATGTAATCTTGCATTCGAATTTAATCTCCTAGGTTGGTTCATCCCAAGGGCTTCAAGGTTAGTTCATCCCTTCATGATAATTTTAAAATGTCTCCTGTTAATCTTAGCTAGAATTACACGATATTAACCTGAGGACTGGGTACCCAAGGAGGGGTTTTACCACAAATGATTTTCCTAAACATGATTTTCCATGTCCCCTTTCTATTCATGAGGCTGGCAAACCATACAAAGCTCTAAAGTCACTGTAGCATATGTCTAAACCATAAAAGAACACATATTTTTTCCCTTTCTGAGAAGGTGACTGTTTGTATAGTGGTCAGGTAGAAATTAAAGAAAGAAAGTGTCAAAGTGAGAAGAGATAGCCACCAGACCGTTTATTTCCGATAGAGAAACCCCTAAGAGCAAGAAGGTGCCGATGATGCAGACGCCCCAAGAGTTGCACTTCCCTGTAGAAGACATGTTCTGCTTGACTAAAATCTCTAATTTCTTTTATCAAAGCAACCCCGCCATCTTGAAATCTGGCCTTGTAGACAGCTACGTGAGAGTTGGAATACATGATCCTATGAAAACTATCTGTAGCTCTCTTTATATCCTTGTATGGAAAACGCTTCATAAATACTATTGGGCCTGAAAAACAAGATAGTAAAAATCATTTCATATCTTCATAGCATAAGTTCATTTCCATGTAACTGTAAAACAAAGTGCACTAATTTTCTGTCTTCAACACATTAAGACATCATGGATACATTTGGATGAGCTAAATTCAATGTCACTACTTCATAAGTCATATTTACTCTCTAAGAGTTAAATGTAAAGAGGAACTAGGAATTAGGCATTTGAACTTCAATTCTACATGAAAATAAACTTCAAAGCAGAGCTTTAGCTTGCTTAGTATATATGACAACGTAAGTAACTAATCATGGTGATAATAAAAGTTGTTTAAAGTTTAAATATGTATAACAGCATACGTATACTTGGTTAATATCACAGCATCAAAACTAAGGATAGCATTCAACCCATAAATGTATAAGAAATCCATTCAAGTACACAAATAAGTTCATCTGACACAAACAAATGTTTTACTTAAACAGCATATATCATGATTTCAGTCAGTGGATTCAGTTCTAACTAATCAACGTGATAATTAAAAGTATCTAAAGTTTATATATGTATAACAGCATAACTATACATAGATAATGCCATAACATCAAAGCTAAATTAGATAGCATCAAACACATAATCTTATAAGTTCACATGACAGAAAAGATGATAGCACAAACGGTGGGAATGTATTACTTGAATAGATATTTCATAATTTCAGGCTAGGTTCAAATATTTTCCAAGTTAAGCCTTATGCATCTGCAACAGTACAAGGTTCTTTACTGAATAGATACTTCTTCTAGTTCGATGAAGGTAACAAGTGTAGTAGATAAGTTTATACAGTTAATTTAAAGAGGGACTATAGCAGGAAATATGAATCGACTTCATATGAAAATGATCAAGTTCAAAGTGACGACGGATACCATTCGAATCCGATATGCGAAGTATTACAAGTTGGTGATGTTAAAGTTCATCATGACCAGCATCTTATGGGGTAATCTTGTTTATGGTCCCATGACATAAAGTAGAACTACGATTGTAAATCAAACCAAGAAAACATAGGAAGCCAACTTGTTACTTGTAGAGCAGTCTCTTTCATAATCAAGCCAAGGAAAATTCTTCTGAAATCATTTCTAGTTTAACTAGCCAATTGTTGTAGAAAAAAACGTGATATAGATATCTAGTTCTGACAATGCTGACCTATGCAATTACTGGAATAAACCGATATTAACAACTCAATTTTGTACAATCTCACAATTCGCAATCAAATCCGGCGTGATCCAAGAGAATGAATGAACCACACAAAAACACACTCCTTTAAGCTAAAACAGAGCAATAGCCAACACCTCCAAGACAATTCCACCATACGAAACGCCGAAACAAACCAAACCCATGTAGAATTCCACAAATTCAACTCCAAATTCCACAAAACCACACCAAATGACAGCATCAGAAACTCCACATTGCTAAGAAACCAAAGCAAAAAAAAAAAAGCGACGTAAATGAAAAAGAAGGTGAAAGAGATGAAGGAGGTGAAAGATGAGGTACCGGGGCGAGATCTGCAGAGCCAGGCGAGGAGACGAGATCGGAATTTGGGGACAGAGAGATCCATTATTGGGAAATTGGAGCGGGTGATCCAAGTGGGAGTTGAAGTAGTAGAAGAAGAACAGAGACGCAGTAAAATTTAAAATCCATGGGCTTTGCTTGCTTTATTTATAAGGGAGAGGGTTGGTTTGATTCTCTTTTACTTTTTTTTGTGGTGGGACGTGGGAGTGATCATGAATAGTAAATAGTACTACTAGAGATGGAAGCGAAGAAGGAATATATAGAGCATCGTTTGGGTAATTTTGTAGCTTTTGCAGAGAGACAGACTGTACTGACTGCGGTCAACTTGGACTGACTCACCACCGTTAAAAGCTGAACATATGGTTGACTATTGATTGAGGGATGAAAGAAAAAAAAGGTGAGCGTGAGATATTTTGATTTTTTTATATTTTATTTTATTGTTCGTTTTGAATTGATTTAGTGGGAGAGTTTCTAACGATGAGCATTAAAATTAGGATTTTCTAATCAATGGTTGTGAAACTCACTTTTCGATCACATTTCGGTAAATCAACTGTTAAATTTTATTCATGCAGGGCCCTTTTAGTGAGGGATCCCTTTTTTTGGTCTTTTATAGGGATATGAGATTAGACCAACTTTTCGATCAAATTTCGACATCTCAACTGTATAGTTTTTAGATCCTAATGTATAGATCATTTCTGCAAATTTTTAGCCAAATCGGTGATCGTTAAGGCATTCAAAACAGTGATTTATAATTATAAGTATGAACGGTTCAAGT